>NW_006399857.1:9270165-9318211 GCF_000299155.1 Elephantulus edwardii
GGATGGGTGTGTCAGAGGCGGTGTGGTTGGCGCAGGGTAGAGCAGGGTTTAGGGCTGTTGTGCATAGGGTCGCTATGAGTCGGAAATGACTCTATGGCACATAACAACAACAACAACGTGTCATACTCAATTTATAGGCACCTAATTACAACAACAATAACAGCAAAACTACTTTGCATTTTAGGTGGATCTATGTTTACTTGTTTAGTACTTCCTTTTATTAGTATAGCATGTGTCTGTTTTAATGGGGTAATTTACATTGCAATGCTGTGCCACTGGTGTTTCAAGTGTCTGATAAGTCACTCATTGTACATGGATTTCAGCAAAGGTAAGACTAAGAAACATAACTGGTCATTCACTTCTGAAATAATAGGTCTCTGAAATCCTATGTTTTTAGTTATAGAGATATAAAGAACATTATACTTTAGAGTGTATGGAATAAAAGTCCACTTAGTCTGAGGAAAAAGATAATTTTTCAGGCTAGTAATATACTGAAGTTGAGGATAAAGTTAAAATAAGACACACTCAAGAATCCATGAAGCTCATCTTCTGGTGCCTCTGTGATCTCTTTTCAGTGTATGTTTTGCTACTTATTGTTTTTCTTTTAGCAGTTTTTATTCTCCTAACATTACAGATAGAAAATGAATACAACTCATTCAAGCATTTAAACAGGTTCACAAGACAACTGAGTAATTCTAAATTTTCTTTATTCTGCTTTGAGCATATTGCCAGGAAGGATCAATCCTTGGGGAAGGAAGGATATCATAATTAGAAGGGTAGAGGGTCAGTGCAGAAGAGGAAGACACTGTATGAGATGGATTGATACAGTGACTGTGGCAATGGATCAAGTGTGTCAGATTCAATGAGCTAATCTCAGGATAGGGCAAGATTCAGAGACATTGTTCATAGAGTCATAGTGAGTCGTAATTGACTGGAAGACACAAACCACAAAAACAAGAGCAAACTTACTCTCAGTTTCCAATATTCAAGAAAAAGTTTGATTGATTCAGTTCAGGGCTCACACCTGGAATGTGATTGATGGTTATGTGTGAAAATAGTGTTTGTCATTACCTAAAACTGACGATAGGAGAAAATATTCCCCAAAAAAGAGGTACTGAAAAGAATTGAGTGCCTGTTATTTATAGGACAATGTAATTATTTGCCACTGAATGTGTGATCTAAAGAATAACAACACTTTTATTAACAGAGAACTTGTGAAAATCTAGAATCTAAAGCTTGCTATATAGTTTATGAATCAAGTTCTGCTTTTAACAAGATGTCAGGTAATATGGACACATTAAAAATTAACAAACATGGTTCTGGTCTGGTAAAATGCCATGATCAAGTACATAGAAAATGGGTTTTCTTTCAAAGGTACATTTTATTCCTAACAATACATCTTTTAAGACCTTATCAATACAATCTTTTAAGACCTTTTAATCCTGAAAGAATCCATGTCAACTCTCTTATAAATTTTAAACAAATTACCACATAAGGGAAATCTCAAGAGAGTAAATGTTTAGGTCACTTCAATTTATTTACACTACTGGAGAATCAAGTTAAAGCACACGTTCTAACATTTATGGACTATATGTTAATTTTAAATATGAATAATAACTTGAAGCATGCATTGCCAATGGATTTCAGTATTTCTAATTTTTATAAGTATGGTACGCTTTTATTAATTAACTAAAAAGACTACAAGTATGGAGAATTTAGATGAAAATCAAAGTTATCTAGTTAACCTTGATGAAAGTATTTAAGATAACTTCACAGTTCAGGTCTTATGAAACTTTAATTCTTAATATACCTTATAAACATTTTTATACATAATGACTCTATAAAATATTTATAGCCATGTGTTGGAAATGTTTATTATGAGTCAAGAACTTTCCTCATTTACATAAATTTTAAGATTTGTGATGGGTGAAGTTTAGATTTAGTCCAAGTTAACTTTTACACATAGTTGGGTGTGTTGTTATATTGTTAGAAATGGCATTAGAAAAGGACATCATATTTGGAAACAGAGTCAGCAAAGAGAGTAAGACCCTCAATGAAATGAATTGACATAGTGGCTGCAGCTATAGGTTCAATATATGTCAGAGATAAGGATGAAACAGGATAGAACAGGGTTCATATCTATTGTTCATAGAGTATCTGGGAATTATTATCTGGCACCTAACAACAACAACAACAATAATAATCCATGACAAAAAAATTCCAAGGGCCTAGTCCACAGGTAATTGCACTAATTATCCATATGATATGGCTCTTTGGCAGATAAAATCTACCAGCAACTCCAAAAATCAATGATAGGCAATCTCCTGTTGTGTGATTTAAAACCTCTAAAAACTCACTAGAGCGTCTGTTATGAGGTGGTTCTGACTCAACAGCAATGAGTTTGAGTTTTTAGATTCATGACCAATCTCTAAGTTCCTCATGGAAAGTATGTTGAAACTTTGTTTTATACTTTGGACATGTTGTCAAGAGGTAAAAAAAATGACATCATACTTGGAAAAGTAAAGGGTCATCAAAGAAGAGGAATACTCACAAATATATTGAAAAGGAGACTGCCATATAGGCATGAGAATGGCAGAGATTGTGAGAATGACACAGAAAAGGGTAAAATTTCAATCTGTTTATAGAGTGACTGTGGGTTGTAGTTGACTTGATGGCCTCTAACAACAACAACAACAAATCCATGGCATAAACACACTATTAACTATAACTTAAAATACATAAGCAATAGAAGATAAACTATTTGACTGGGACTTCCTAAAAATTAGACACTTGTAAACAACAAAAGATTTCACCAGAGTTAAAAAAAAATCTACACCCTAGAGAAAATTTTTGGAAATGACATAACCTCGAAAACTCGAAGAACACTATACTTCAACAACAAAAAAAGACAAATACCTCAATTAAGAAATTGCAGGAGACATGAACAAACACTTTCCTTAAAAAGACATTCAGATAACCAAAAATGTAAGAAGAAATGTTTGCAAACATTCATCATCAGATAGTGGCAAATCAAGGCAGTTAGATGTTGTCTCACTTCAGTATTAAGAGTAAAACTAAAACAATACATGCTGAAGAGAGTTTAGAGAAAATGATACTCTCGTTACATTACTATTGGGATTTTACAACAATACAGCCACTGTAGAAAACAGCATGATGCTTTCTTTAAAAGTAAGAAATACGAATGTCATAAGATATTTCTATCATAAGGTACAACCATCTCAGGGCTATGTATATATTCTATGTAAAGATAAGAGAAATATCCTGGATAAATATATGTATACATATAAGATATATGTATACATGTATTTGTTTGTATATGCATACTTATGTCCACTGCAGTACTATTTAGCAAAAAAGTGGAAACATTGTAAGCACCTATCAATGGAAGAATGAACAAATAAACTAGGGCCGTTGTTATGTGTCATTGAACTGGAACGAACTCATTGCAGACTTTTTAGTGGGTTTTCAGAGGTTCTAAATTGCTTGGAAGGAGACTGCTCCTCTTTCCCTTAAATAGCAGCTCGTGGGTTTGAACTGCTTACATTTGGATTGGTAGCACAACTCCTTACCCTATAGGTCAATAGAAGGCCCTACAAACCTTGGATACATAGACAAAATGGAATATTATGCAATGTTAAAATTTAAAAAGAATTGTTTTTCTTGTTGCAGGAATTTTCACTGTATTTTAAAGTGTGTGAAGCACTTTGTAACATGGACAAACTTGAAGGACATTGTGCTGAGTGAAATTAGTCAATAACTAATGGACAAATATTGCATGAAACTTGTATTATAAAAATTTAAGAAAATGTTTTTCACATAAAATTATATTTTCTTTGACAGTTGGCTGGGGTGGGAGAGAGAAGAATAACTAACTACAGGTAGATGCGTATTAATGTGGAGAAAGGATAATACAAATAAAGAGGGAATTCCACCAAGAAATGATCAAGGCTATCAAAAGAAAATAGAAGGAAGATTACAAAGTGAAAATCCTTGTGGTGTTAGCCTAAATGTTGGCGTTTTAAACCCATTAGTATATGCCACATCTCATCTCCAGGTACTTTAACTGAAGACCCATGGTCTTGCAAATTAGCATGATCTTGCAAATCACCAACCGTTGTTGACTAGAATAAGAGAAAGAGTGCTTCCCACACTGGACAGGAAGACCTGAGATGTGAAAGACTTGTGGTGACAGGACTTGAAGGAGACTGGAGCAAGACCCTGGAGAAAGAGACCTGGTGATGGTGGTGGATAGATGGTGGCATTGCTGTGGATAAATTGTGGCAAGGTGTGACCTGAGGCTTCTTGCATTTGTGCTGGCCACAGTTAAAGATTTTTGCTGTTCTTGCCTGATGTTTTAAGGAGAGGCTGACTTGTAACTGCTCTGAGGCAAACCTTGCTAGATGATTTGGATTTGATTGCTGACCTGAAACCAGATCCTGGACTAACTGAGGAATTAGTGTGTTTTGAGATGCAACACTCTTTGTTGTTGTTGTGTACCATTTAATCAGATCCTACTGGCACAAGAGGAGATTGCCCCTCCTTCTTTAGTGGAGCATTTGGTGGAATCAAACTGTGCACATTTGGGATTGCAGCACTGCTTCTTGCCACTAGGCCACCAGGGCTCCCTGGAATTTTGCTTTGGGACTGCTTGGATAAAACATGGATTTGTATTATGTGATATTCTTTGCCTCCCCCACTCTACAACTTCCTTCCCTAATAAGGAAACATATTTTTTGGTATCATAACTGTGAGTCTGAGAATCAGCAAGAATAAACCCCCAAAACTCTTGCTGGTGATGTGGTTCTCAAGGCACCATGGGACTGGGCTACTATCATATCATCTTTCCACTCTGGGACAATTAGAATCTGTGCTATTTTTACACCCTCTGGTCCTTTCAGAGAGATACTTATGGCCCTGTGCCTACATGTCCCATTTTCTCCTCCTTAGACAGTCCTCTTGACTCAATTTTTAGACAAAAAAATGATGTTAGGTGCCATTGAGTTGCCTACAACTAACAGCAACCTTATAAACCTTTCTTTAAAGACTCTGATATTTTTTTATACTGCGCCATCCTCATACAGTAATTGTTGTGTACAGTCGAGTCAGGACTGACACATAGCTGACCCACGAGCAGGTTTTTAGAGGCAGCAATCACGTGAGAGGAGATTGCCCATCATTCTCCCACAAAACAACTGGTAGATTTGAACTGTATGCCTTCAGGATTGCGGTGCAGATTCTTACCACTTAGGCCACCGTGGCTCTCTGGTCACCTCAAACAATAGCCTGGTCTATAAAAAATGAGTAACTATTTGAAATGAGAAATATTTGTCCAAAGACAAAGTACAGAAGGCAGGAAGGGTTAGGAAAGAATAAAGATAGAAATGGTAAATATAGAATGGAAATGAAATAAGCAATGTTACATTGAAGAACTTGCAATCAATGTAGGAAACAAATGTGTATACTCTGAGGAACATAAAATCAATTTACTCTGTAAACTTAATTAATTTGTCTGTGACTTGTTGAATGGAAAAAATGAATCTGCAATATTAACTTTCACCCAATTAATAATAAGTTTTTCAAAGATTAGCAATCGTATGCTCTTTCCATTTGATTTTAATTTGCTTCAAAAAGGTATGTTTTTCAGTGTGATTATGGAATAATTTAGAATAATTTTACTCTACCCAATTACTTGAAAACTAAGCTTTTCCTTTATTAATCTGTGTCTTACTGAAGCAAGAGTAAACTAATTAAGTGAGATATTTGTTGCCTTTAAGCTTTATTTTTTAAAAGATAATCTGAAATTAAACATATTGCCTGTGTTTTTTTTATAAAAATGTCCTAGATTTATTCACTTAATTCTTTGTTTAGGTTGACATTGTATAGTTTTACACCATTGGGTATTGCTAGGTCAGAAACAGGTTAAGTAGAGCAGCATTGATGTGGAAGGCATTGCTTTTTTGATGGTTAAAGAAGTCTTTGCAGTTTCCTCCTGTAAATATAGCTCTATTTTTCAATACTATATTTGCCAGAGATAATATACGTAGCATTTTGGAGACCAAAACCTTTAGGTGAGAAAATTTTGTGAAAATGGTGTGCCTTAATGTAGTTAGAAAGGGAATAATTTTTTAAATAAATTTGCAAATATACTTTAATGTTCTGTACAAAATGAGATTAGGTAGAATACAATTTTTTTTGTGTTCAACATTTTGTTTCTTATTAGCTCAATGATTTTCTAAAATACAATATTTAGTTATAATGTTTCTTACATTAAAAAACCCCATATTGGGTTGCGATGGGGCCATCCCACAATCCAAAGAGGACACTAGAATTTAAGAGTGGAAGCTGCACTCAGATGAGAGACTCACTTTCCATAGCTCATATATTGATGTGCTAAAGTGGAGCTACCCCTCTGGGTGAAAAATTCTTCAATTGGGGAACCTGATCATGCCACTCAACAGACAAAAGAATACAACAGATTTCAGAAGATGGAACTGTACTCAGGTTAGAGAGTCAGACCCAGAGGCAATACATTCAGTTGCTGAATGTGGGGGAGTGGGAGGGAGGAGAGAGGACTGCAATATCTCTGGAGAAAAGTTCCTTCTGTTGGAGATCCTGGCTACCACAAGACCGACCATTCCATGGACGAAAGAAGACAACAGAATTTAAAAGAGTGAACTGCAATCAGGTGAGAGACTCACTTTTACTGCTGGCACATTGAAATGCTAACATGGAGCTACCTACAACCAACACACAACGACAGACATTGCTTAGTTAGAGAATTAAGCATTGGGAACTTGATTATACTACTCCACCTACAAAAGAGGACAATAGACTTCAGAAGAGAAGGTATCAATAAGGTAAGATTCCCACAGGACTGCACTGCAGACTAGAGAGGATTTGAAGGACTTTAGGAAAGGCAAATTTCCACTCCACAGGCCCACAAAAGATTTCCAGTAGAGCAAGTTGTCCATCGCCAAAGACTGAATACTTTAAGTCTGCAGCTAATCAATAATATAATAAATACAAAGATTATCAATAACCTACACAGACACAATAGAAAAACAGGTAATACATATAAAGGAAAAAAAATGCCCCATAATGTCAAGAAATCAGGAGGCAGTTTCAAACATTGAGCCTTCTCCAAAAAAAGCAGAGCATATGGCAGACCCAAAGAGTACCCCAGAGTCAGGAAGGGAAAATAAATATATTGATGTGGAATATATATTGATGTGATCTGAACAGCTATGGAAGAAGGTGCAAATGATGGAAGAAAGAATTGTTTTAGTTAAGTGCCGTAGAGTCGTAGATGACTCACAGAGACTCTATGATTGAAAGAGCTGAACATTTGTATAACTTTCATCATGTCTCCAAGTTCACAGAGTTTCCAGGGGCAAGCTATTTTGGAAGTGGATGCCCTTCCTGATTCCAAGCTTGTTTTAATCTGGAAGCCCCACCAAACATTGTCCATCATGGGTAACCATTATCGTGTTTGACATATCTGACGTAAAGTTTAGCATCACAGATGTATGATGTGTGTCACTATGACACATCTGTCACAGTGTTTAGCATCAGATCAACCATGAGTTACCTCTGTACAGCAGATAGACAGACCAGTGCTATACCACTTAGAAGAATGTTTGGCCAAAATAAATGAAAACCAGGTCTGAAGGCCACGGATTAAAATCACCCACCTTTGACTTGGTAGCATAATTTTCTATCCACTAAGCCAATAGAGCTCTCTCTACATTGTTGTTGTTGTTGGTATATATAAATGAAGCAAATACTCTAGAGACAGGAAGTCTAAAGAAATATATTGATGTAGAGGAACTTGAACAATTATAGAAGAAGCTGCAAAAGATGGCAGAATGAATGCAACAATGAATGAATGGAAATCCAAAGTCTCTGTAAATTTTCATTAAAATTAATAATAATTTAAAAAATTCAAACTTAAAAAAGGATGGAATGGAAAGTTTTTAGAAAGAAGAATTGAACTTTTAGATAGAGGTACACGAATTTTAAAAATCATCACAAAACAGAGAGGGTATAGAAAACCCTGTACTGGAAAGAACAGAAATTCATGAAAATGGAATCTAGAACATGCAGACTGAAACGGCAGAAGTTTCTAGAGGAAAATAAAAGCAGAACAGAGTCAGTGATTTGGAATACAAGAACTTCAATGGGAACATACTAGGGAAAAAAATCAGAAATGAGGAAGAAGGTAATGAGGAAAACATTAGGATTATGTGGGATTGCATGAATATTGAATGATACAGGAAGCATGAAAAGGAGGTGGAAGGATTGTACAAGTGAATGACCAAAGAAGCATTAAAAGAAGACGGAAGGAACAGTCACTGTACCAAAAAGAACTGGCTGACACAGAAGAATTTAAAGAAATAATATATGATCAAGAGGCAATGGTGATGAAGGAGAAAATTCAGGCTGCTCTGAAAGACTTAGCAAAATAATAATAATAATAATACTCCAGGAACTGACGGAATACCAATTCACATATTTCAACAAACAGATGCTTCTCTGAATGTGCTGACCAGGTTGTGCCAAGAAATCTGGAGGACAACTAACTAGAAGAGATCCATATTTATTCCCACTCCATAAAAAAGGTGACCAGAGTGTGGAAATTATTGAACAATATCACTAATATCACATGCAAGCACCATCTTCCTGAAGATTATCCAGAAACTACTGGAACAGTACATTGACAGAGAACCACCAGAAATACAAGCTGGGATTAGAAGAGATAATGGCACTAGAGACATTATCCCCAATGTCAGATGGATCTTAGCAGAAAGCAAAGAGTACTAGAGGAGCTGTGTTTAATTGACTATGCAAAGGCATTTGACTATGTGGATCACAACAAATTGTGGCTAACCATAAGGAGAGTGGGAATCTCAGAACACTTGATTGTCCTTATGCTAAACTTGAAAAACGCCGATAGTTATAGAATGGTTTCAGGCCTTTTGTTCATAGGGTCACTATGAGTCATGCTCTACTTGAAGGCAACAACAACATACTTGAAAGAGGAAGCAGTCCTCAGAATAGATCAAGGAAACACTGAATGGTTCAAAACCAGGAAAGGAGTATGTCAGGTATGTGTACTGTCTCCATACATTTTCAGTCTGTACGCTGATTAAAACAAGCTTGGAACCATCTGCTTCCGAAATAGCTTGCCTCTGGAAACTCTATGAACGTGGAGAAACAGTGAAAGTAATACAAATGTTCGGGTCTTTCGCTCATAGGGTCTCTATGAGTCATCTATCACTTGATGGCACTTAATAACACAAAATGAAGAACAGATCATTAGGGAAGTTGGGCTTTATGATGAGGAATGTGGCATTAGGATTGGAGGAAGACTCATCAATAACCTATGTTATGTGATTTACATAACCTTGCTTGCTGTAATTGAGGAGAACCTGAAGTGCTTGTTTCAGAAGGTCAAGGATTGTTGTCTTCAAGATGGATTGAAGCTCAACATCAAGAAGACAAAGATTCTCATCACTGGGCCAATTGGCAGTACCATGATAGATGGAAAAGAGATTGAGGTTATTATAAATTATAACTTGCTTGGATCTAAAATCAATGCTCTTGGCATCAGTGGTTAGGAAACCAGAAGACAAATTGCATTGGGGAAATTTGCTGCCAGAGACCTCTCCAGAGTATTGAAAAGCAACAACAGCAGTTTAGAGGTTAAGGTCTGCCTGATTCAGGCCATTGTCTTCACAATTACTTGTTATCAATTGTTAACAATTACTTACATCACAGAACTGGACAGTAACTCAGGATGATAGAGCAAGAAAAAAAATGCCTTCGAGTTGTGCTGGAGAAGAGAATTGAACATATCATAAATAAGTCTGTCTTGGAAAGGGTGAAACCAAGTTTCTCCTATGATTTTTGAAGCTTTGTTTCACATATTTTGGGCAAGTGGCCAGGAGGGACCACTCCGTTGAGAAGGACATAATTTTTAGAATGGTGGAGGACTGCGAAGAATAGGAAGACCTCAGATGAGATGGATTATTATAGTAGCTGGGGCAAGGGAGTTTGGTCTGTCAGAATGAGAGACTGGATTAGGACAGGGCAGGTTTCAGAAATGTAGTATATAGGGTCACTTTGAGTTGCAAGTGACTCATTAGCTTATAACAACAATAACAACAACAGCAACATGCAGAGGAAAAACACATGTGTATGATTTGAATTCCAAAAAACAAAGAGGACAGAGAAAGTGCCGAGAAAATTGTGGAAGAGGTACTGGAAGAAAAGTTCCCACATATTATGAAGAATTGTGAAATCTACATTCATGAAGCTTAGTGAACAGACTAGACCACGAAAGAAAAACACCAAGTCATCTTGTTGTCAAATTCCCCAAAGTACAAAGGATTGACTACTAAATGCAGCATGTGGGGGTGGGGGGTGAGGGGGGAGTGTAATCTACAAATGAGAATCTATTAGATAAAATTCAAGAGTAAGAAGAAAATGGGATGGCATATACAGAAGGTTGGAATAAAACAATTGCCAGCTGAGGATTCTGTGCCCAGCAAAGCTGTCCATAAAATATGAAGAAAAAGTTAGATAATTTTCAGAAAAACAAGAATTTAGAGAATTTGAGAAAACAAGATCAACTCTATAAAAAAGTCTAAGGCAAGTAATTCACACAGAGACACCAAAGGAAAGTGGATGGACTATAGTGCTAGAAACAATAGAAAAAGACAGCAAAATGGCAAAGATAAAACCAAGTCCACGTTTTCTGACTATTGACCCTTCTTCCATATTTCCAACTTTTCTATTCCAGTGTTCTGTTATTA
This sequence comes from Elephantulus edwardii, assembly GCF_000299155.1. NCBI lineage: Eukaryota > Metazoa > Chordata > Mammalia > Macroscelidea > Macroscelididae > Elephantulus > Elephantulus edwardii. The sequence continues at coordinate 9,281,001 of NW_006399857.1, forward strand.
TTAATGTGTTTTGGTTTTAAGTTCAATTGATTTCTGACTACAAAATTTAGTAATCTTCTATATCCTCTTCTTTGTCTCTGGATGTTGGTGTATATATTTGAATGGTAGTCATATTCACCATATGTCCTTGTATGCATATGAATATTATACTGTCATTCACAATGTTGTATTTTAAGATGTATCTAAAAATGCCATTTTTAACAATGAAAGTGGCCCATTTGTTCTCACCTTTTCATTCCTGGCATAAATGCCCCATGCCAATCCATCTCATTTCATCAGTGCCTAAGTATGTCAATATTTATGTTTCCATTTGTTCCTTAATGATGTCCAATTTTCCTATATTCATACTTCTCACAATTACTGGTGTTTGCTTGCAACTGTTGCCCCTCCTTTGTATTTCCAAATATAGTGACTCACCCTCTACACTGGGCACTTCACACTAAACATTCACAAACAAAAACTCCAAAAGTGTTCAGCCTCCATGCTTAGCACACAAGAACAAATTTTTCTGAAGATTATCTAAATATGACTGTAATAATACATCGACAGAGAGCTACTAGAAACCCAAACTGGATTTAGAAAAGGCGGTGGCACTAGGGACATCATAGCCAATGTCAGCTGGATCTTGGCAAAGAGTACTAGAGGAATGCCTGTCATTTGACTGTGTGGATCAAAATAAAAAGTAGTTGATCTTGAGACAAATTGGAAACCTAGACACTTGATTCTGCTCGTGTGAAACCTATTCTTGGACCAAGAAGCAGTTGTCAGAACAGAACAGAACAAGGAAACACTGCCTGACTCAAGATCAAAAAGGTGTACATCAGAGATGCATCATCCTACCTCTATACTTTTTCAATCTATATGCAGAACAGATTGTTCCTGATGTTGGACTTTATGAGGAGGAATGAAATTGGAGGAAGACTCATCCACAACCTGCATTATGCAGATGACACAATCTTACTTGCTGAAACGGAAGCATTTGCTGCAGAAGATCAAAGACTGCAGTATCTAACACGGATTGAAGCTAAATCAAGAAAACAAAGATTCTCAATATTAGGCAATTTGGCAACATTATAATAGATGAAAAAGAGATTTTAAATTGTTAACAACTTCATTTTTTTGTTTCATAATCAAGTCTTGGTTTCAGCAGTTAGGAAATCCAAAGTCTAATTGCATTAGAAAAAATTTGCTGTCAGGGATCTCTGCAGAATGCTAAGGAGCAAAGATATCAGTCTAGAGTCAAAAATGAGTCTAATCCAGGCCATGATAGATCATCAACTACTCATATGCAAGTTCAATCTGAATCTAAAGAAAATGAAATGAAATCCACAAAACCCAAAATTTGAGCTTGAGTCTATTCCACCTGAATTGAAAAAAAAAATACCCCAAGAAGAGATTTTAAGGCTTCGTATATTAATAAATGAAGATCAAAAGAGTTGTTGGAGGATATAACAAAGTTACCAACCATAAGAAATGCAAAAGGTCAATGCAACAAATGATTGATTTGCAAAATACATACAACAAAAATTAACAGAATTGAAGAAAAAGACAGCAGCACAATGGTGATAGGAGATTTTAACACACCACTCTCCACAATGAATACATCAACTCAAAAGAAACTTGACAAAGATGCAGAAGATCTAAACTATACAATTAGCCAACTCAATCCTGTGGATATAACCCAATTCACCTTCTTCTCAAGTGCACATGGAACATTCTCCAGAACTGATCTTTTATCAGGAAACAAGGCACGCCTCAACCCATAAAAAAACATTGAAATAATTCACAGTAATTTTTAAGACCATAATGCCGTAAAACCGGAAATTAATGACAAGAATATAAAGATTATAAAATCCCCCATGTGAAAGTTAACTAACACGCTGTTAATTAACACCACTAGTCAGGAAATTAAAAGATGAATTACACTGAGAAATTCTGCTGTCAGAGATCTCTCCAGAGTGCTGAAAAGCAACGGTGTCAATCTAGAGACTAAGGTGTGCCTAATCCAGGCCATGGCCTTCGAAATTACTTGTTACTGGAGAAGAATCTTGAACATACCGTGGACCACAAAAAACAAAAAAACCAAAAGCCAGTAGTCTATCTTGGAGAGGGTGGATCCAAATTTCTCCTTGAAAACTAAGATTTTGAAGTTCTGTCTCACATATTTTAGGCACATGGCCAGGAGGGACCAGTCATTGGAGAAAGACAACATGCTTGTAAGCCTGGAGGGACAGAGCAGGAGAGGAAGACCTCACATGAAATGGATTGATACAGTAACTGGGGTAATGGCGGTTGGTGTTGGAATCAGTGAGACTGGCTCAGGATAGGGCAGGCTTCTGAGCTACTGTACACAGGGTCGCTATGGGTTACAGGTAACTTGAAAGCACATAACAACAAGAAGAAGAACATGATTGTGTTATACAAAGATTAAAAAATTAAATAAAAATTTCCTTGAAAGAAATAATAATGAAAATACAATATACCAAAATTATTTGATACAGCTAAGGTAATGTGCAGGGGCAGTTCATAGCAATAGTAAAACACTTTAAAAGAAAAGAAGAAGAGGCAAAATTAGCGATCACATTCAACATCAAACAATAATCTAATTCCACAGCATCTAGAAGAAAGGACATTTTAAAGATTTGAGCTGAAATCAATGAGACAGAGCACAGAAAAACAATTGCCAGATCAGGAGCTGGTTCTTCAAAATGATCAACAAGATTGACAAATTATTTGCAAGTTTAACAAAAGAAAAAAAGAGAAGACATGTATTTCAAGTAAGAAACGGTGGTGGTGACATCACAGCAGAGATAGATAATATTAAATTAATACTATTGAGAATATTATGAAAAGTTATAGTATGATAAATTCGAAGAACTAGAAGAAATAGATAAAGTTTTTGAAACTCGTGCCCTCCTCAGATTTATATAGATGTCGAAAACTTGAACAGACCAATCACAAAAGAAGAAATTGAGAGTATCATAAAAAGACTCCTCCACAATAAATGAATGAATGTATGTATGTATGTATGTATGTATGTCCTGGCCCATTGGGATTCATGGCTGAACTCTACCAAACATTCATTGAAGATCTATCACAAATTCTGCTTAAATTATTTAAAAAGTAGAAAAAGAAAGAACACTCTGGAGTCATTCTATGAAGCAAGCATAACCTTAATACCCAAACCAGGCAAAGATATTATAAAAACAAAACAAAACCTCCATAAAAACTAAAACCCCCAAATTGAAATACTACCAAAAATATTACCAAAAAAGTAAAATAACAGACCAATGAACAAAGATGTACAAATCCTTAACAAAATATTGACCAATAAAATCCAACAGTGCATAAAAACAATTCATAACTGTTCAACACAAGAAAAACAATCAAAATAATTTTTCACATTTCCAAAGCAAATAACAAGAATCACATGATCTTATTAATTGATGTAGAAAAAGCCTTTGGCTTTTCTTGATGAAAACACTCACAAAAATGGGAATAGAAGGGAATTTTTTCAACATAGTGACAAGTATATATGCAAAACCAATAGTCAATAGCATTATCAATGGAGAAAGACTAAAAAGAGATAGGGATGACACAAGGATGCTCACTTTAACTCACTCTATTCAATATTGTATTGCATTATTTGATAGGGAAATACAGCAAAAGAAAATAAGAAACATCCAGATCAGTAAAGAGGTGGTAAAAATGACACTATATGGAGATTATATAATAGTGTGCTTGGAAAACCCCAAGGGCTCAAATAAAAAAATCAGTTAGTAAACCAATATAGTCGAGTGACAGAATATAAGATACACAAAAATCAGTGGTTTTACTCTATAGTAACAATGAAAACACAGATAAGGAAGCTAAGAAAGCAATACCATTTGCAATGTTGTTGTTATTGTTTTTATGTGCTATAGAGTCACTTGTGACTCATAGCGACCCTGTAGAACAACCCTAAACCCTGCTCTATCTCTTGACAACCTTATTGTCTCTGATACCCATTACCCCAGTGATAGAATCAATACATCTCTTCAAGGATCTTCCACTCCTGCGCTGTCCCTCCACACTCCCAAGCATGACTTTCCTCTCCAAGCACTGATTCCACCTTGCAACATGTCCAAAATATGTCAGAAAGAGCTTCAGAATCCTGTACTCCAAGAAGCAGCCTCGCCTCACCCTCTCCAGGACAAACTTGATTTTTCCTCTAGCAGTCCATGGTATAGTCAATACTCTTCTTCAGCACCACATCTCAAAGACACCAACTCTCCTTCTATCATTCCTAGTCATTGTCGAGCTCTCTGATGCATAGCAAGTAATGGCAAAGAACAGGTGCACCTTAGTCTCCAGACTGACACCGTTGCTCCTCAGAGGTCTCTGACAGTAGACTTTTCCAATGCAACTTGTCTTTTAATTTCCTGGCTGCTGGTGCCAAGAGTGTTGATTGTAGAGTCAAGGAAACTGAAGCTGTCAACAATCTCAATCCCTTCACCATCTATGATGATGCTGCCTATCGGCCCGTTGGTGAAAATCTTTGTTTTCTTGATGTTGGTTTTCAATCCATACTGAAGGTTGCAATCCTTGACCTTCTGCAACAAGTGCATCAGGTTCTTCTCAGTTTCAGCAGGCAGGGTTGTGTCATTTGCATGATGCAGATTGTTGATGAATCTCCCTCCAATCCTGATGCCACACTTCTCCTTATAGAGCCCAGCCTCCAAGATAATCTGTTCCGCATATTGATTGAAAAGATATGGAGATAGGACACATCCTTGATGCACACCCTTCCCAATTTTGAACGATGCAGTGTTTCCTTGCTCTGTTCTGACAACTGCCTCCTGGTCCAAGTGTAGGTTTCACATAAGCACAATCAAGCTTTATGGGATCCCCATTCTTCACAAAGTCAACCACAGTTTGCTGTGATCCACACAGTCAAATGCCTTTGCATAGTCAATGAAACACATGTAGACACTCCTCTGGTACTCTCTGCTTTCAGCCAATATCCATCTGACATTTGCTATAATATCCTTAGTGCCACAGCCTCTTCTAAATCCAGCCTGCACTTCAGGTAGTTCTCTGTTGGTGTGCTGTTCCAGTAGTTTTTGGATGATCTTCAGCAGCATCTTGCTTTCATGTGATATAAATGATATTGTTCGATAATTTCCACACTCTGTTGGATCACCTTTCCTTGGAATGGGAACAAATATAGATCTCTTCCAGTCAATATCCAGGTGATTTTCCTCCAGATTTCTTGGCACAACTTGGTAAGCACATCCAGGGCAGCATCTGTTTGTTGAAATATGTCAATTGGTATGCCATCAATTCCTGGGACCTTGTTTTTAGCCAGTTCTTTCAGAGAAGTTTGAACTTCCTGTTTCATCATATGTTGTTTTGTGAAAATCTTTTGTGTCCGCCAATTTCTTTTGGCACAATTACTCTGGTGCTGATTGTGGAACAGACTACCACCTTCTTATATGCAAATTCAAGCTGAAGCAGGGGAAAATTAAATCAAGCCCATTGGAATAAAAATTTTTCCTTGAGATTGCACTGTCAAAAAAAAAATATTATCTGAGTCTATCCCACCTGAATTTCAAAGCCATCTCAGGAACAGGTTTGAGGCCTTGAGCAAAGTCCAGATGAGCTGTGGGAGAATATCAAGAATATCATCTAGGAAGAATGCAAAAGGTCATTACAAGGGCAGAGAGGATAGAAAAGACCAAGATGGATGCCAGAAGAAACTCTAAATATTGAACTGGAGCACCAAGAAGCAAAAGCAAAGGGAAGAAATTAAGATATTAAGGAGTTGCACAGAAGATTTCAGAGGACGTAGAGGGAAGACAAAGAAAAGTATTACAATGAAATGTGGAAGGAGTTGGAGTCAAAGCTGAAGGAACTAAAATCAAAGCTGAAGGAACTAGAGAACAAATTCAAACCTAGAGTTGGAATACTTAAGGACACTTTGGGCAGAATATTAAATGATTCAGGAAGCATTTAAAGAAGATGAAAGGAGTATACCATTTGCAATAGCCAACCACAAATTAAAATATTTGGAACTAAATCTAACTACATATACAAAACTTTTTTATAAAGAAAACTATAAAACATTACTCAGGAAACAGTAAGAGATCTAAATAAATGAAAGAATATTCCCCATCCATGAATGAGAAAACTCAATATAGAGAAAATTATTATCTCAATTACTAAAATCATTTTTCAAAGAGATAGAAAAGGTAATTGACAAGTTATTTTGGAGAGGAAATAAATAATGTAAGCAAAACACTTCTGAAAACAAAATGAAGCGGGAAGGAAGCATAGCAATCTCTGATCTTAAAACCTAATATACAATTGTAATAACCAAGAGAACATGGTACTGGTAAAATGAGATATATAGACAAATGGAACAGAACTGAAAACTTGGAAATTAATCCATCTATTTGTTTGTGCGGTTCCCCAAACAACGCTCTTGGCGCCAGAAGTCAGGAGATCAAAAGATGAATTACATTGGGAAAGTCTGCTGTCAAGGACCTCTCTAGAGTACTGAAGAGCAATGATGCCAGTCTGGAGACTAAGGTGCCCCCGATCCAGGCCATGGACTTTCCATTTACTTGCTATGTGCCTGAAAGCTGAACAATAACCAAGAAAGATAGAAGAATCTATGTCTTTGAATTATGGTGCTGGAGAAGAGTGTGGAACATACCCATAGACTGCCAGGAAAACAAACAGGTCTGTCATAGAGAGGTAGAGAGGGTAAAACCAGGCTGCTCCCTGGAGGCAAGGATTTTGAAACTCCATCTCACATACCTTAAGCATGTGGCCAGGAGGGAACAGTCCTTGGAGAGGGACATCATGTTTGGAAGGGTGAAGGAAGGTACAGTACAGAATAGGAAGATGCAGGATGAGTTAGATTGACTCAGTGACTAAAGAAATGGGATTAGGTCGGTCAGAGACAAAGGGATTGACTCAGGATAGGACAGAAAGTGCTCAGAGATAATATAAACAGGGTCGCTATGAGTCACAGGAGATTCAACAGTACAAAACAACAAACCTATGGTTAACCAGTATTCAATAAGAAAACAAAATTTATCAAATGGGGAAATGGCAAACTTTTCAACGAAGCAGGATCCACATTTCACACCACACGCAAAAGTCAACTCAAGATGAGTCAGAGACCTAGACCCAAAACATTAAGATTGAAGTGACAAAATTGGACCAAACTTAGAAGGCCTAGTCTATGATATAAGTAGGCTGGTAAGTACAGCCAGAAATGGACACAACAGAGAAGATAATGTCTATGAATGTTGTTGTTGTTGTTGGAACTGACCATAGCTACCCCTCTGGTGGGTTTTCAGCAGCAGTTAATGGCATGGGAGGAGATTCCTCATCCTTCTCCTGTGGAACATCTGGCCGATTTTAACTGCTTCCCTTAGAGGTTGCAGCACAGCTTTTTGCCAGTAGGCCACCTCCATAATGTCCATGAATAGGACTTTCTGCAGATTAAGACCCCATGCACATAATTTTTTATTTTTCCAATAAGATAAAACCAAAATCTATAGACTGGGAAAAAGCATTTTTCAAAACCATCTCAGATAAGGGTTTCATAACAAAAATTTATAAAATACTACAGGATTTCCACAAGAAAATGACTGGTAACCCAATTATAAAATGGGAAAAAGACATAGACTTTTCACAAAGAAAGACATTCAGATGGCCAATAGAACATGTAGAAATTATCAAAATCACTGGCAATAAAAGAGATGCAAATCAAAACCACAATGAGATAACATCTTACCCCAGTAGCAGCAACAAAGTTAATAGGATAACAAGCAATACATGTTGGAGAGGATGTGGAGAGATGGGAACTTTCATACACTATTAGTGGGATTGTAAAATGATAGACCTTCCCTCAAAATAGTGAACAAAGAAATTTCATATGACCCAGATATTCCATGGCAAGGAATATACCCTGAGGAGAACAGAACTGAGACACAAATGGAGATTTGTACATGGAGTAGATTGTTGGAGATTTGTAAATGGAATTTATACTACAGCTATTCACTTTAGGAAAGAAAAAGGGAAGCAGTCAAATGTCCATCAATAAACTAAAGGATTGAGAAATTGTGATACATTCTAGGAGCAACAATGTTAAAAAATATTACATAACATGGAGGAGACTGGAGAGCATCATACTGAATGAATGAACTCAGTCTCACAAGAACAAATACTTTATAAGACCATTATTATAAAAATAAAAGGATAGCGAGTAAGGTAGCTGAGAGTCTGAACGTGAAAAGGAGGGTAAATTGTTGGATCTCCGAATTTGGTCGGAGGAGGATAGGTATGAAAGTATTAGGAAAGATCCAGTTGGAATCTGAAAAGAACACAAAATGTTGAGCATAGATAAACAGTGATTAATTTTATAAAATACAATGTATTATAATGACTGTGTGGAGCACAATATGAATGAAGAAATGTGTGTCATGCAATGTACACAAAATTTGTAAACTAACATAAATTTTTTAAAAAATTATTTTTTCCTCCTGTACCAGGTACACGCAAAAATTAATAAAATAAAATAAAATAAATTTAAAAAATATTTCATTACTGTTGAGGTTTAGAGGATCTGTAAAAATTGAACAGCCCATGGACTACCAAGACATCAAATACTTCTGTCCCAGAAAAAAAATGACACCAGTGTGCTCCATGGAGGCAAGGATGATAAAATGCCACTTCACATACTTTGGATATGTTGTGAGGGGAGGCCAATCCTTAGAGAAAGACATTATACTTATAAGTGTACAGTCAGCACAAGAGAGGAAGACACTCAACGAGGTATGCTGACACAGTGACTGTAGCAGTGTAGTGAAATAATTTAGAGATGCTGAGTTTGGCTCAGGACAGGGCAAGGTTCAGAGGTGTTGTTTATAGTGTTGATAGTGCTGCTATGTGTCCTAGTTGACCCAGTAGTACCCAATAACAACATAAAAGTTCTAGTCTTCTGAAGTTTGGAACCAAGTGCAAGACAAACTATGCAAAATAGAAGTTTATCTCAACTAATTGGAAAAGTAAATTTAGATGGAAGTTGAAGTTGGCTGTGTAAGAATTTATTTTTATTTTAGGTTTACAAATTTCATTGGTGGAAAAAATAATCATGGAGAGAAAATAGTTTTACTATGCACCCTATCAATGAGACAGAGAACAGACATTACTTCTACAGACTCATCAGAAACATATTGTTGAGATAGGTACTGAATTCGTTCACCCAATATTGTCAGTCAGGGAATTATTCTATCTCTTATGATTCAGGCTATTGCAGCTTCCTGTTATTTACACCTTTACCTCTGAGCCTATGTAGTGAACTCTCACAATAAATTAAATGATACTAAGACTAGGATGCGCTTGGCCAAGGCCATGGTCTTTAAAATTACTTGCTCTGCACTAGAAAGCTGAACAATGACTAAAGATGACAGAAGAAAAAATGATGTCTTTGAATTGTGGTGCTGGAGAAGAGTATTGAACATACTGGTGACATTTTAGTAAGATGGCTGAAAGCAAAGAATGCAAGAGTAATGTCTATCTGTGTTCAATTTACGTTGCAAATGCATCTGACTGTGTAGATCAAAACAAATTGTGGTTAACTCTAAGAAGAATGGGAATCCCAGAACACTTGATTGTGCTCATGTGAAACCTATACTTGGATGAACAGGCCAAGGAAACACTGCATGGTTCAAAATTAGGGAGTGTATCAGAGATGTGTCCTATCTCTGCATCTTTTCAATCTGTGTGTGTGGAGCAGACAATTTGGGAGGCTGGACTTCATGAAGAGGAGTGTGCCATCAGGATTAGAAGATTTATCAACAAGCTGTGTTATGCAGATGACACAACCCTACTTGCTGAAACTGAAGAGGATCTGAAGTGCTTGTTGCAGAGGGTCAAGGACTGTAGTTTTCAATATGGATTGAAGCTCAACATCAAGAAAGCAAAGATTCTCACCACTGGGCCAACTGACAGCACCAGGATAGATGGAGACTAGATTGAGGTTGTTAACAATTTTAGCTAGCTTGTTTCCACAATCAACATTTTCAGCACTGTCATTGTTTTCATGTGCTGTGCAGTTTTTTGCAACTCATAGTGACCCTATGAACAAAAGCCCTAAGCCCTGCCTCTTCCTGTGCTAACTTTATTGTCTCTGACACACCTACCTCCATTACCCTAGTCATTGAATCAATCCATCTCATCAAGGGTATTCCTTTCTTGCCCTGTCCCTTGGGCCTTCCAAGCATAATGTCCTTCTCCAAGGACTGGTTGCTCATTACAACATGTCCAAAATATGTCAGATGAAGCTTCAGAATCCTTGCCCTCAAGGAGCAGTCTGGTTGTACCCACTCTAGGACGAATCTGTTTATTCTCCTAGCAGTCTATGATCTATTCAATACTCTTCTCCAGCAGCACAGCTCAAAGGCATCAAATCTTCTTCAATCATTCCTTCTCATTGTCCAGCTTTCTGATGCATTGCAAGTAATTGCAAAGTCTATGGCCTGGATCAGGCACACAATTATCTTCAGACAACATTGTTGCTTTTCTGTACTCTGGAGAGGTCACAGATAGCAGATTTTCCCAGTGCAATTCATCTTTTAATTTCCTGGCTGCTGGTACTAAAAGTGAAGCTAAGCAAACGGAAGCTCTTAACAATCTCAATATCTTCACAGTCTATGACGTCTATGATGATGTTACCAGTTGGCCCAGTGGTGAGAATCTTTGTTTTTTTGATATTGAGTTTCAATCAATCTTGAAGGCTGCAGTCCTTGACCTTCTGCAGCAAGTGCTTCAGGTCCTCCTCAGTTTCAGCAAGTAGGGTTGTGTCATTTTGCATAATGCAGATTGTTTATTAGTCTTCCTTCAATCCTGACGCCACATTTCTCCTCATAGAGCCCAGCCTCCCAGATGATCTGATCTGTGATAATCTGGTCTGTATTTAGATTGAAAAGTTATGGAGATAGGACACATCCCTGGTGTGCACCCTTTGCGATATTGAACCATGGAGTGTTTCCTTGCTCTGTTGTGACGACTGCTTCCTGGTCCTACTATAGGTTTCACATGAGTGTTCTGGGTTTGTCATTCTACTCAGTGTTAACCACAATTTGTTGTGATCCACACAGTCAAGTGCTTTTGTATAGTTAATGAAACACAAATAGGCATTTCTCTGGTACTCTCTGCTTTCTGCCAACCAATATCCATCTAAAATTAGGTATAGTATCCCTAGAACCATGGCCTCTTCTAAACCCAGCCTACAGTTCTTGCAGTTTTCTGTTGATGTGCTATTCCAGTCGGTTTTGGATAATTTTCAGCAGAATCTTCCTTGCATGTGATGTCAATGATATTGTTTAATAATTTCCACAATCTCTTGGATCACCTTTGGAAAGGGAACAAATATAAATCTCTTTCAGTCAGTTGGCAAGGTGGTTGTCCTTTAGATTTCTTTGCACAACTTGGTGAACGCACCCAGGGCAAGGTTTGTTTGTTGAAATATGTCAACTCGTATGCTGTCAATTCCTGAGGTCTTGTTTTTTTGCCAATTATTTCAGAGCATCTTGAACTTCTTCCTTCATCACCAGAGAGTCTATCTTGCTTATATGTTGTTTCATGGAATTCTTCTATTCCAGCCAATTCCTTTTGGTATAATGGCTTTCTATCTTCTTTTAATGCATCCTCAGTCATTTTAATAGTCTGTCAAAGCATAGTCTGTATTGCAAATTGAGGCTTGAATTTGTCCTTCCGTTCCTTCAGCTTAAGAAATGCTGAGTGAGTTTTACCCTTTTGACTTACTGACTCCAGCTTTTTGCACATTTCAATATTTTACTTTGCCTTCCCACGCTGCTTAATTTCTTGATTTCTTCCCTTTGTTTTGGATTCTTTTTTCTCTAGTGAAATATTCAGAGTTTTGTCTGACATCCATCTCGGTCTTTTCTTTTTCCTTCCTCTGTCTTAACAATGAACTTTTGCATTCTTCATGGATTATATTCTTGATATCCTCCCACAACTCATCTTGTCGTTGGTCATTAGTGTTTAAGGCCTCACACCTGTTTCTGAGATGGCTTTGAAATTTGAGTGGGGTAGACTCAAGGTCAAATTTTGTTTCTGGTGCATTTGACTAAATTCTCTTTAGCTTCACCTTGGACTTGTGAGTAGTTGGTGGTCTGTTAGCCTAGCCTAGTTTTCACTGCTGAAATTGAGCTTCTCCAGCAATTGTTGTTTCCACAGATGTAACTGACCTGATTCCTATTCATATCATCAGTTGAAATCCATGTGTATAGCTCATATTTATGTTTCTTATAAAAAGTATTTGCAGTGACTAAGTAGTTGATTATACAGAATTCTATTACTCTATCTCCAGCTTCATTTCTGTCATCAAATCAGTGTTTTCCAATTACTGATCCTTCTTCTTGCTTCACAGCATTGGCTTGGGTAGTGTTCACAATCTTGATGAGATTAACTGATTAAATGACTGGGGTAATGGAGGTAGGTGTATCAGAGACAATAAGGTTGGCACAGGATAGAGGAGGATTCAGAGCTGTTGTACAAAGGGTCACTATGAATTGCAAGTGACTGGATGGCACTTAATGACAACAACAACAATTCATAATCTATGTATAGATTGTTCCCTTGAAATATTTCCAGTATGATTTTATTTTTTATCTAAGAGTAAAAAGCACGGTCAACACTCTTGGCACCAGCAGCCAGGAAATCAATAAACGTATTGCGATGGGAAAGTCTGCTGTTAGGGGCCTCTCTAAAGTACTCAAGAGCAATGGTGTGTTTCTGGAGACTAAGGTGAGTCTGATACAGGCCATGGTCTTTGCAATCACTTGTTATGCATCAGAGAGTTGGACAATGACTAGGGAGGATAGAAGGAAAATTGACACCTTTGAGCTGTGGTGGTGGAGAAGAGTATTGAATGTACCCTGGACTTCCAAGAAAACAAACAGATTCATCCTGGAGAGGGTTAAACCAGGCTACTGCTCAGAGGCAAGGATTCTGGGACTTCATCTGACATACTTCGGACATGTGATAAGGAGGGACAGGTCCTTGGAGAGGGACATTATGCTTGGGAGGGTGGAGGGACAGCACAGGAGGGAAAGATCCTCTAGAGGTGGATTGATTCAGTGACTGGGGTAATCGGGAGGAGTGTGTCAGAGGCAGTGCGATTGGTACATGATAGAGCAGGGTTTAGGGCTGTTGTACATAGGGTCTCTCTGAGTTGCAAGCGACTCGACGACACATAAAAACAACAAGAGTAAGCAAAGTAGAAACATTCTGGATAATAAAAGCCTAACTCAATTTTGGGTATATGAGACTTGAAAACAGTTTAACTTTGAATTTAAGATATTATTAAATTTCTCTTCAGATTGGCAATTAAGGAGTGCATCATTGTTAAATTAAGTATTTTTAAATTTTGTGTATTCTTTTCCTTTTAGCGTTCTAATATATTCACAATTGCAGAAGCTCTTTAGTAGCATGCAGGTCTAACATTTCATTAACATACACTTGTATAGATAAATATTTCAAATATAAAATAAAAACTTTTTTATTTTCTTTTTCATTGTTGTTGTTAGATGTCATTGAGTTAACTGCACCTTATAACAATCCTATGAGCAACAAACCAATTCAATTTACTTTGATTTTGCAACTCTGACTTCAATTATACTTATTACATCATCATAAAAAGTTAATTCTTTACATGACATTGTCTGTATGGAATGCATAACAAAGTCACAGGAAGATTTATCAAAGCTCTTGACTCCAAGGTATCATAAGGGGAAAAAGGAGCTTGAATTCTGTTTCTAATTTCCTATTTTTGTAACTATTCTTTCCTTCTCCTGCCAAACTTCTATATTCTGTAGATATGCTTTTTTATTTAACTTTCACACATACATACACTTATGCACACAATTAATAACTTTATTACAAATGATAAAAAGATATACAAATAGATCTTCTAGGTTATTTATTTACAGTATTAGCACAAAATAGTAGAATACATAAATCTTCTATAATAATTTAAATTTTCAAACTTTTAAATTTTTTTAAAACACCTTGAGAGTGTTCTTATTCAGTTTAAATGAAATTCTTAAATATATTTTGGGGCTCCAGTTTATTCAATTTTCAACTACCCACATAAAAATACACATGTTGAGTATTAGCAACATTCTTAAATATGATTAAACTATTCTCCGTGGACAGTTTAACAACATTCTTACAATGTACACTCTTAACCATCTGGATTACCTAAAGAGAGTTTTAAAGGATGATGTCACCGGAGAACCACATCTACATTGAAAACACCAAGCTGCATACATAAAAGTGCTATTAGAAACATATGTTTGGTTAAGAATGCTTGCCACTTTATTCACTAAGACCTGATTCTATCAGTGACAAAAAATTTACCAAGAAGTTGGTTGACATGTTTTAATTTCTTAAACTACTTCTAAAAGACACAATATCTTAATGCTAGTGTTGTCATTAAATGCTATCAAGTTGAATACGATTCATTTTGACCCTATTTTTTTTAGCAACAGATCTGAAACCTGCTTTATTCTGTGCCATCCTTGCAATCGCTGATACACTTTAGCCCATTGCTGCAGTCACTATGTCAAACCATCTTTTTGAAGGTCTTCCTATACTTCACCATCCCTCTACCTTTCCAAGCATGATGGCCTCCAAAGAATAACCTCTCCTAGCAACATGCTTAATGTATGTGAGAGGAAACTTTGTCCTTTTTTGTCTTCAAGGAAAATTCTGGCTGCACATTCTTTAAGAAATAACTGTTTGTTCTTTGGGCAGTCCATGGAATATTCAGTACTCTTCTCCAATACCACAGTTCAAAGACATCAATTATTCTTCTGTCATCCTTGTTAATTATCCAGCTCTCAGATACATAACAAGTGATTGAGATGACCATTACCTGAATCAGGTGCACCTCAGTCCTCAAACTAACATCATTGCTCCTCAATCATTTTTAAAGGTCCCTGACTGCAAACTTTCCCAGTGAAATGTGTTTCCTGATCTCCTGACTGCTAATACCAAGTGTACTGATTGTAGAACCAAGTAAGATGAAGTCTTT
This sequence comes from Elephantulus edwardii, assembly GCF_000299155.1. Classification (NCBI taxonomy): domain Eukaryota; kingdom Metazoa; phylum Chordata; class Mammalia; order Macroscelidea; family Macroscelididae; genus Elephantulus; species Elephantulus edwardii. Next base: position 9,296,119 of record NW_006399857.1, read on the forward strand.
TACAGTTTCAACTTTTTCTCTATCATGATGTTTCCTATTGGTCCAGTTGTGAAATTTTTTTGTTTTCTTGACATCGAGATGCAATCCATTTTGAAGGCTGTTGTGTTTGATCTTCTGCAGCAAGTACTTTAAGTCCTCCTCACTTTCAGCAAACAAAGTTGTATCATCTTTATTGAAGGTTGTTGATGCGTTTTACTCCAATCCTCATGCCACGTTCCTCTTCAAAGAGTCCAGCTTCCTGAGTAATTTGCTCAGCATACATATTGAATTGGTATAAAGAAAGGATAAAACACTACAAACACTATTACTAATTTTAAACTTTGTAGTGTTCCCTTGCTCTGTTCACACAATGGTAATGTGTCAAATGCCAGAAGGATCACCCATGGTAGACAGGTTTTAGTAAAGCTGCCAGAATGAGAATAGGAAGAAAGACTAACCACTCATTTCTGAAATAGCAGGCCTCTGAGGACCCTATTAACAATAGTTGTTACTTTTATGTGCTCTTGAGTTGACTGTGACTCATAGCGATCCTGTGAAGAATTGTTTTGAACCCTCTCCTACCCTGAGCCCATCTCACCATCTCTAATACACTTGCCCCCATTGCCAAAGTCACTGTCAATTTGTTTCATCCAGGATCATCCCCTTCTGTGCTGATCCTCCAGTTTTCCAAGCATGATGTCATTCTCTAATGACTGGTCCCTCTGGGCAACATGCCCAAGGTATGTGAGGTGGAGTTTCAAAATCCAAGGAACAATCTGATTTCACCCTGTACTGGACAGACTTGTTTGTTCTCTTGACAGTGCATTGTATTTTCAGTACTCTTTCCCAGTGTCACAACTTAAGGCATCAATTCTCCTGTCATCCTTAGTCATTGTCCAACTCTCAGATGAACAATAGAGGAATATTTTAATAGTAGCCTCAAACATCTGTTGCACCAATTATAATAGTTATTTGTTCTTATGGAGCAAGTTCTACTGTAGGAAAGTCTGTTTATTATTGGAAAAAAAGACATAACATAGATTAAGAGTCTATATACGAGTATTTTTATACTCTCATTTTTAAAGAAAGGGAGATCAGAATCTAATCTCATAGCAAAATTACAGTCCTATTTCCACAGAGACTTAACAAAAATTGAAAAATTGTCCAACTTCAGAGAGTAAATACAAAGTACATATTACAGGAGGATGTTTCAAAGAAATAATCAGAACAAAGTATTCTTCAGGGGCTGAAGTAGTATTTCAGGGACTTCATTTTTAAAAGGAAAAACCGTTCACAATGTAATACTTCTAAAGTATTGAAAAATGAAAACAGATACTGATCAACATAAAACAAAAAGTAATGACTTTTTGATTCATGACTGATATAATGATACAATTAATTTAGAATGTGCCTCATATTTATACAGTCAATTTAAAATTTTGTTTTATTACTTCAGAGGTTGCCTCTTATAGCTAGTGCATAATTCTCCTAAAGTTATTTTTTTCCCCTTGAGAAAAAACAGACTGGCAAATTTTAGCTTATTTATATATTAAAAATAAACAAAAGTTTGTTCTTTGATGAAAGGTTGTGGGACAGGACCCCTCATGTACACTTTTGAGGCAAAATGGCCCTATCTGCAAAAGAATGAACCATTACCTAGTCCTGCATTATCCCATTCATCACTCTGGGTCCATCTTTGCAGCCCCTGTGGCAGTACAATTAATTGAGAATCTTCCTTTTTTAACTGATTCTTAAACTCAAGGAACTGAAGAACAAATTCAAACCTCGAGTTGCTGTAATCAACGATGCTTTAAGCAGAATATTAAATTATCCAGGAAGTATTAAAAGAAGATGGAAAGAATATACTGAGTCATTGTATCAAAAGGAACTGGCAGACACAGAAGAATTTAATGAAATAACATGAGCAAGAACCTATGGTGAGGAAGGAAGAAGTTCAAGCTGCTTTGAAGGAAATAGCAAAAAATAAGGCCCCCGGAATAGATGGTATACCAATTGACACATTTCAGCTAACAGATGCTACCCTGGATGTGCTCACCAAGTTGTGCCAAGAAATCTGGAGAACAACCATTTGGCCAGCTGACTGGAAGAGATCTATATTTGTTCCCATTCCAAAGAAGGGTGACCCACCAGAGTGTGGAAACTATAGAACAATCTCATTGATTTCACATGTAAGCAAGATTCTACTGAAGATTATCCAAAAACGACTGGAACAGCACATCAGCAGAGAAATGCCAGAAGCCCAGGCTGGGTTTAGAAGGGGTCATGGTACTAGGGATATTGTTGCTGATGTTAGATGGATCTTAGCTGAAAGCAGAGAATACCCGAAGAATGTCTATCTGTGTTTCATTGATTATGCAAAGGCTTTTGACTGCGTGGATCATAACAAACTGTGGCTGACTCTGACAAGAATGGGAATCCCAGAACACTTGATCATTGTAATGCGAAACTTGTATTTAGGCCAAGAGGCTATGGTCAGAACAGAGTAAGGGAACACTGCATGGTTCAACGTTGGGAAACGTGTATGCCAGGGATGTGTCCTATATACCTTTTCAACCTGTGTGCAGAACAGATTATCCGAGAGGCTGGGCTCTATGAGGAGAAGTGTGGTGTCAGGATTGGTGGAAGATCTATTAACAATCTGTGTTATGCAGATGACGCAACCCTGCTGAAACTGAGGAGGACCTGAAGCGCTTGCTGCAGAGGGTCAAGGACTGCAGCCTTCAGTATGGATTGAGGTTCAATGTTAAGAAGACAAAGATTCTCACCACTGGACCAATTGGCAGCATCAGGATGGATGGTGAAGAGATTGAGATTGTTAACAACTTTAGTCCATTTGGCTCCACGTTCAACACTTTTGGCATCAGTAGCCAGGAAATTAAAAACCATATTGTGATGGGAAAGTCTGCTGTTAGGGACCTCTCCAGGGTACTGAAGAGCAACAGTGTCACTCTGGAGACTAAGGTGAGTCTGATACAGGTTATGGTCTTTGCAATCACTTGTTATGCATCAGAGAGTTGGATAATGACGAGGGAGGACAGAAGAAGAGTTGATGTCTTTGAGCTGTGGTGCTGGAGAAGAGTATTGAATGTACCATGGACTGCTAAAAAAAAAACAAGCAAATTCATCCTTGAGAGGGTTAAACCAGGATACTCCTTGGAGGCAAGGATTCTGGGGCTTCATTTGACATACTTTGGACATGTTGTAAGGATTGACAGGTCCTTGGAGAGGGACATCATGCTTGGGAGGGTGGAAGGATGGCGCAAGAGGGGAAGACCCTCTATGAGATGGATTGATTCAGTGACTGGGGTAATCGGGATAAGTGTGTCAGAGGCAGTGTGATTGTTACAGGATAGAGCAGGGTTTAGGGCTATTGTACATAGTGTCGCTATGAATTGCATGCAACAACAACAGCAGCATTTTAACATAGACTCTTCAGTACTTTTCTCCAACACCACAACTCAAAGGCATCATTTTTTCTGTCATCTTTTACTCATTGTCCAACTCTGTGATGCACTGCAAATGATTGAGAAGACTATGGCCTTAATTGATGCCTTTTGAGTTGTGGTGCTAGAGACAAGTACTGAACATTCATTAATTCCCAAAAAAGAACAGCTATGTCTGGGAAAAAGTGGAGCCAGAGGATCCCTGGGGGCAAAGATGGTGAATCTTCCTCTCTTTTTGGACGTGTTGTCAGGCATCCAGTGTAGAAAAGAACGACCCTTGATGAGATAGGGTGAGGGCAGCAATGGGTTTGTGTATGTAAGAGATGATAAGGATGGCATAGCATAGGACAAAGTTCAGGTCTGCTTTCATGGGGTCACTATGAGTAATACTTGACTCAATGACACCTTAGTAACATTTTACCAAGCATGCTTGTTGTTGTTGTTGTTATGTGCTGTCGAGTCATTTGTGACTCATAGCGACCCTATGTACAACAGCCCTAAACCCTGCTCTATCCTGTGTCAATCGCATTGACTCCGACACACCCATCCCGATTACCCCAGTCACTGAATCAATCCACCTCATAGAGGGTCTTCCCCTCCTGCACTGTTCCTCTACTCTACCCAGCAGGATGTCCCTCTACAAAGACCTGTCTCTCCTTGCAACATGTCCAAAGTATGTCAAACGAAGCCCCAGAATCTTTGCCTCCAAGGAGTAGCCTGGTTTAACCCTCTCTAGGATGAATCTGTTTTCTTGGCATTCCATGGTACATTCAATACTCTTCTCCAGCACCACAGCTCAAAGGAGTCAATTCTCTTTCTGTCCTCCCTAGTCATTGTCCAGCTCTCTGATACACAACAAGTGATTGCAAAGACCATGCATGGCCTGTATCAGGTGCACCTTTGTCTCCAAAGAGACACTGCTGCTCTTGAGTACTTTAGAGGTCCTTAACAGCAGACTTTCCCATCGCAATACATTTTTTGATTTCCTGGCTACTGGTGCCAAGAGTGTTGACTGTGGAGCCGAGCAAACTGAAGCTGTGAACAATCTCAGTCTCTTCGCCATCCATCCTGATGCTACCAATTGGTCCAGTGATGAGAATCTTTGTCTTCTAGACATTGAGCCTCAGTCCATACTGAAGGCTGCTGCAGTAAGTGCATGAGGTCCTCCTCAGTTTCAGAGAGCAAGGTTGTGTCATCTGCATAACATAGATTGTTGATAGATCTTCCACCAATCCTAACACCACGGGTCTCCTCTTAGAGCCCAGCCCCTCGGATAATCTGCTCTGCATACTGGTTGAAAAGGTGTGGAGATAGGACACATCCCTTGCGCACACCCTTCCCAATTTTGAACCTTATTAAAACAAAACAAAACAAAACAAAAACCAACTCAACCCCAAACCTATAAAACAAGACTGTGTATACAGGACTTGCCACAAAGAGATTGATCATTCCTGCTGATGTTTCTAAAGTATATGATTCTAAATCTCTACAACCTCACTTCTAAACAGTGTTCTAGCTATAGTTTTCCAAACAGACAGTCCATGGTGTATCCTTCATAAACTCCATGTAACAACAAATGCATCACCTCTTCTTTTATCTTCCTTTTTCTTATCCAGGTTTTCATGGGGCTATTGAAAATAACATGGCTTGGGATAAATCAATCTCAGTTCTGAAGGTCTATCAGAAGAGCAAAAAAAAAAAATTGATAAAAGACTCATTCAAAATCTCTGATATAAAGATGACACAACCTTGTTTGCTTAATGGGAAGAGCACTCAAAACACTAACTAATAAAGTTCAGAACACAGTTTTCAGTATGGATTTATACCTTAGCATAAAGAAAACAAAAACCCTTACAAGTGGACCAATAAGCAACATTATCATAAATGGAGAAAATAAATACTGAAAATATCAAAGATTTAATTTTACATAGATCCACAAATAATGCTCACAGAGCAGAGGCCAAGTAGGTAAACCATATATTCCACTAGGAAAAATCTCCTGAAAAAACCCTCCTTGATAGATAAGAATGATTGCACGAAACATTGTCAATAAAGGAATGAGTGAAATACACATACAAACTCCCTCACTACATACATGAATGACCAGACCAGGAAGCAGTTCTCAGAACAGAGCAAGAAAATAATGTTTCAAAATCAGGAAAGAAGTGTGTCAGTGATATGTCCCGTCTCCATACTGTTTCAATCTATATGTGGAGCAGATTATTCAGGAAGCTGAGCATTATGAAGAGGAATATGGCATCAGATTTGGAGAAGACTTGCTAACAACCTAAGTTATGTAGATGACACAATCTTGCTTGCCAAAACTGAGGAGGACCTGAAGAGCCTGTTGCAGAATGTCAGACTGTACTTTTCAATATAAATTGAAGGTCTACATCAGGAAGACAAAGATTCTCACCACTGGGCCAGCTGGCACCACCATGATAGATGGAAAAGAGGTTGAGGTGAGCAATTTCTGCTTGTTTAGCTTCACAATCAACACTCTTGGCACTTTGATGCTGTTGTTGTTAGGTGCTGTCGAGTCGACTATGATGCATAGTGACCTTATGAATAAAAGATTTGAACCTTGTTCTAACCTGTGCCATCCTCACACTTACTGATACACAAGAGCCCATTGTGGCCACCACTGCATCAGTGTACCTGGTCAAAGGTCTTCGTCTCCTTTTCTGACTCTCCATGTATGTGCGGTGAAGCCTTTTCATTCCAAATGGCACGCTAGCTGCACCCTCTCCAAGAAAGATATATATTTGTCTGTTCTTTTGGCTGTCCATGGGAAGTTCAGGGTTGTTCTCCAACACTATAGCTCAAAGGCATCAAAAGGACATGGAGGGAATATGAAGAATCACTGTACCAGAAAAAAAGGAATGACACTGAAAAATTGCAGGAAATACCGTCTTTGTCAGAAGCCAATGGTAACGCAGGAGGAAGTGGGAGCTGAGTTGAAGGCACTGGCAAGAATTGAAGCCCCAAGAATCAATGGGATACCAATTGACTTGTTTCAAGTAACAGATAAAGTCTTGGATCTGCTCACCAGTCTATGACAGGAAATTTGGAGGACATCTGTCTGTCAAACAGATTGGGAAAGGTCCATATTTGTTCCCTTTCCCAAGAGAGGTGATCCAACTGACTGTGGAAATTATCAAACAACATCATTAACATCACATGCAGGCAAAATACTTCTGAAGATCATTTAAAAATGTCTGGAACAGTACATAGACAGGGAACTGCCAGAAGTTCAAGCAGGATTTCGTAGAGGCTGTGACAATGGGGACATCATTGCTGATTTCAAATGGATCCTGGCTGAATGTAAAGAATACTGGAAGAATGTCTATTAAAGCTTTTTTGACTATGCAAATGCATTCTATAGCAAGTTGTGGCTGACATTGAGGAAAATGGGAGTCCTAGAACACTTAATTGTGATCATATGACTCCTGTGCCTGGACCAGGAAACTTCTGTGTGAACAGAACAGGGGAACACTGCATAGTTTAAAATTAAGAAGGGAGTGTATCAGGGTTGTATTCTCTCTCCATACCTCTTTAATCTGTACACTGAGCATATTATTCAAGAAGCTGGACTTAAGAAGAGGAATGTGACATCAAGATTGGAGTGAGACTCATCAATACCATGCATTCATTATGCAGATGACACAACCTTGCTTGCTGAAAGTGAGTTAGTTCACTCAGCATAGTGCTCTCCATTTCCTTCCAAGTTAGGTATTAATATGCAAAACTGTTACTCCTGCATGCTGCATGATATTCCATTGTATGAATGTACCATAATTTCTCAATTCATTCAATTGTGGTTGGACATCTGGGTTGTTTCCATGTTTTTGCAATGGTGCACTAGTAGTCAGGAAATCAAAAGACAAATTACACTGGAAACTGTGCTGTCAGGGAACTCTCCAGAGTACTGAGGAGTGGTGATGTTAGTCTAGAGACTAAGTTTCGCAAGATCCAGGCCATGGTCTTTGCAATTACTTGAGCATTATTTATTAACTATACCCTAAGGATTGTCTTACCCCAGATATATTTTTATTTTCATTTAGAGTTTTTTGTTTGCTTATTATTTTTAGAGGGTTTTTTATTTATTACATTTTATTACATTAATTGAATAAAGCCTTTAGGGGACAGTGTGACACACTCAGACCTTGGCAGGCACTTTCTTCATGGTGGCCAGGACATTGATGAGATCTTTCCACTTTTGCTTGTTGCAGATGTGTGTCCCCACCCTTCTCCTGAAGAACTTGAGGACCTGCTTGTCCTTGTAGACCTTGAGCAGCTCCATGGCACAACCCTCATAAGGCACAGAGCAATACACCTTTCGGACCATGCCCCACATGAACTTGGTGAGGTTCCTGCAGCGGTGAACATACCTTAGCTTGCTGACATTGTTGGTTATTTTGTGACCTTTATTGAGGCCCGTGTTTATGGGTTAGCATGCAGTCACACTGCTGTACTTCTATGGCTGTCATAGTGGAAGGACCTTCATTTAGTTTTGAGGAACTTTATTTTTTAAATTTATTCTGGTTTATTTACAAAGATGGAATACATTGTTTTTCACAAAAGATCCTTCCCATTTCCTCCACCCCATCCACCTATCGAATTGTACAGCCCTGTGACTAACACCCTTCCCCCCTTCTCATCCCCTCTATTTCAACCCTACCCCCAACCTTGGATCCTCATACTCATTCTACAATAATGGTTTTATATAGAATTTTTCCCTATGGGACTTAGTTCACTCAGCATAATGACCTCTAGTCCCTCCCAAGCTAGGCAGTAATTTACAAAATTATTATTCCTGCATGCCGCACAGTGTTTCATTGTATGAATGTACCACAACTTCTCAGTGCATTTGTTTGTGGTTAGTTCATGGGACCCCTTAACTTAAGCAACAGGGAGGGTCCTGGGCACCTTGATGGAGGTGAGAAGCCATTTTCAGAAGGAAACTATACGCTTCTTCTTTGGTCATTAAGGTACTTTTGGGGAAAAAAACAGCTGTTAGGCCCACAGTCCTTAAAGCTCTTGGGCCAAGAAAGAAACACAAATATACAGGTGCTTCACAAAGCATTACTGTACCCTGGGTAATTTTATAGTTACAACAGCCTAATATCTACTAAGAAAAGACTCTCATCATGTCATGAAAGCAGCAGTCCAAGTCAGAAAAACAAAAATCACCCTTCTCCTAAAAAAGCAGACTAGATAACCAGAAGAAATATGCTGATGTAGAGTTACTTGATCAACTACAGAAAAAGATGCAAATGTGGGAAGAAACAATGGTAGTCAAGAAGAGAGCAAATACTTCAGAGACAACAATCCAGAAGAAATATAGAAATGAGGAGAAACTTGAACAGATATGAATGACAATACAAAAGATGGAAGAAAAAATTGATAGAATAGACAAAGAGGTATAAGAAATTTAAAAAAAACATTATCACAAGACAGAATGGGTATAGCTAGGACAGTACTGGAAATAACAGAAAAACATAAAAATGCAATCCAGAATATTAAGACCAAAATAGCAGAAGTGTTCAACACGCTGGTGGGACAAAAGAAAAAGTACAATAGAATAGAAGAGATGGAACAGAAAGTCAGTGAGCTCAAAGACAAAAGCCTCACTAGAAACCTACTTGAAAAAAACACAGAGATGAGCTGTAAAGAAAATAATGAAAACATTAGAATTATGTGGAATGACATCAAAGGAAATAATATACTTATGATTGGAATTCCAGAACATGGGAGGAACAGGGAAGCAGTACTATAAGAAAACTTCACAGGTATTTTGAAGAATGGAGAAATCCACATCCAAGAAGCACAGAGAACACCAGATAGACTAGACCCCAAAAGGAAATTATCAAGACATATCATAATCAAATTCTGCAAATGAAAAGATAACGATAGAATTCTAAAAGCAGCAAGAGAAAAGCAAAGAGTTACCTACAAAGGAGAAATGATTAGATCAAGCTCTGAATTCTCAACAGGTAGATGGAAATGGGATGTCATATACAGAAAGTTGAAAGATAACATTTGTTGTGGTTGGACATTTTTGCTGTTTCCATGTTCTTGTGATGGTGAATAATGCTGCTATGAACACTGGTGTACAAGTTTCTATTTGAGTCTCAGTTCCTTACTTTCATGGGATTTATTCCAATCAATGGAATCGCTGGGTCATATGGAATTTCTATGTTGAACTTTTCGAGGAAGTGCCAAACTGCCTTCCAGAGTGGTTGTACCATTGTTCAGTCTCACCAACAATGTAAAAAAGTTCTTATTTCACCAGATCATGAGAAACTTTTTAATATAATTTTTTATTTCTTCAATAATCGAAAAGTACTCAAGCAGGATATTATTTTGTTCCCATGTGGGTGGATTTTATACATTAGCATTTTGTAGTTAATTTATAGTTTCATGGCATTGTAGTCTATATTATTTCAATGTGGGCTTCTTTTTTTAATTTGTTGAGGTTTGCTTTGTGTTACAATATATGGTTAATTATGGTTAATGTACCATGTGCACTTGTTGTTAAATGTTATTGAGTCAAATACACCTCATAGTGATCCTATAAGCAACAGATCTGTACTTAGTCCTATGCTGTGCTATCCTCACAATCTTTGTCACACTCAAGCCCATTGCTGCAGCCACTCTGTCAATCCACCTGATTGATGGTTTTTCCTTTTTTTTTGCTGTCCCTCTATCTTTTTAAACATGATATCTTTCTCCAAGGAATAGCCTCTTTTAGCTACATGATCTAAGTATGTGAGATGAAGTTTATTTTAAAAAATTAAAAAAATTATACCAGTTTATTTGCAAAATTTGAATACTTTTTTCAGACCAGATTATTTCAATTTCCCATGATTAATCCGCTTTCCCCCTTGCACCTCCGTATCCTTCTGCTTTCACTTTCCCCCCACCTTGGATCATCATATTCATTCTACAATAATGATTTTATTCAATATTTGTCCTGTGAGACTGAGTTTACTCAGCATAAGGCTCTCCAGTCCCTCCCAAGTTAGGTAATAATTTGCATAATCATTGCTCCTGTGCACTTCCTAGTATTCCATTGTATAAATGTACCATAATTTCCCAATCCATTCAATTGTGGTTGGACATCTGGGCTGTTCCCATGTTCTTACGATGGTGAATAAGACTGCCGCTATGAACATTAGCATACAAGTCTCTGTGCCTCCATTTTCATTTTCTCAGGATATATTCCAAGTACTGGAATAGCTGGGTCATATGGAATTCTCTGTTCAACTTTTTGAGAAAGTATCAAACTTCCTTCCAGAATAATTTTACCATTTTGCAATCCCACCAACAATGTATAAGAGTTCCTGGTAAGATGAAGTTTTATCATCTTTTTCTCCAAAAAGCGCTCTAACTGCACCTCCTCCAAAACATACCTCTTTGATTTATTGGCAGTCGATGAATATTTAGTACTCTTATCCAATACCAGAATTCAAAGGTATCAATTCTTCTTCTGCTATCCTTTGTCATTGTCCAGCTCTCAGATGCATAGCAAGTGACTGAAAAGACCATGCCCTGAAAATCTTGTACCTTAGTCCCCAAAATGCTATCATCACTCCTCAATAATTTGTAGAGACCTCTGACTACAGACTTTACCAGTACAATATATCTATTAATCTCTTAACTGCTGGCACCAAGGTTGCTGATTGTGGATTCAAGTAAGAGAAAGTCATTGACAGTTATATCTAATTGTTGCTGCTTGTTATGTGCCATCGAGTCACCTGCCACTCATAGCAATCCAATGTCCAACAGCTCTAAATCCTGCTCTATCCAGTGCCAATCTTATTGTCTCTGATACACCTAGTCCCATTACTGAATAAATCCATCTCATTGAGGGTCTTCCTCTCCTACGCTTTCCCTCCACCCTCCCAAGCATGATGTCTAACTGCACTGGGAAAATCTGTTGTCAGGGACCCTTCCATAGTGCTGAAAAGCAACTATATCAGTCTAGAGACTAAAGTGTGCCTAACCCAAGTCATGCTCTCCACAGTTCCTTCTTATGCTTCAGAGAGTTGGACAATGACTAAGGATTACAGAAGAAAAATCGATGCCTTCTATTGTGGAGCTGGAGAAGAATCAGGTACATACCATGGACTGCCAAGAAAACAAATATATCTGTCTTGGAGAGGGTGAAACCAAGTCTCCTTGGAGGCTAGGATTTTGAAGCTCCATCTTACATACTTTGGACACATAGCCAGGAGAGACCAGTCCTTGGAGAAGAACATCATGCTTGGAAGGGTGGAGGGACAGCTCAGGAGAGGAAGATTCCTGAAGAGATGGCTTGATACAGTAATTGAGACAATGGAGATTGATGTGTCTGAATTAGCGAGACTCGCTTAGGACAAAAGAGATTCAGAGTTGCTGTACATAGGACTGCTCTATGTAGCAGGTGACTTGATGGTACACAACAACAACAACAGCAGAAGCAGCAGCAGCAGCAGCAACATGATGTTACCTATTGACCCAGTGGTGAGAATTATTTGTTTTCTTGATGTTGAGAGACAATCTATATTTTTTAATGCAATCCATATTGATGTCTTCAGTGTTTGATCTTTAAGTCTTCTTCACTTTCAGCAAGCGAGGTTTTGTTACCTGTACCAAAGGTTATTGTTGAGCTTTTCTAATGCTGATGGTACATTCTTCTTTATAGGGTCCAGTTTCTAAAATAATTTGCTCAACACACTGGCTATATAGATACAGAGAAAGGATACAACCCTGATACACATCCTTCTTGACTTTAAACCAAATCAGGAAAGGTGTATCCCTTTTCAATCTATTTGCAGAAGAGATAATTCGGGAAGATGGGCTTCATGAGGAGGAATGCGGCTTCAGGATTTGGAGGAAGACTCATCAACAATCTGCGCTATGCAGATGATATAACCTTGCTTGCTGAAACTGTTGAGGACCTGCTGCAGAAAGTCAAGGGCTGCAGCCTTCAATATGAATTGAATCTCAACTTCAAGAAAATGAAGATCTCACCACTGGGCCAATTGACAGCATCACAATAGCTGGAAAAGAGATTGAGATTATTAACAGTTTCAGCTTACTTGTCTCCACAATAAAAACTCGGTACCAGCAGTCAGGAAATAAAAGATAAATTGCATGGGAAAAATCTGCTGTCAGGGACCTCTCCAGAGTACTCAAGAGCAATAATGTCAGTCTAGAGACTAAGGTGCACCTGACCCAGGCCATGGTCTTCTCAATTACTTGCTAAGGATGATAGAAAGAATAGATACCTTTGAATTGTGATGCTGGAGAACAGTATTGAATATACTATGGATTTCTCAGGGAACAAAAAGTTCCATCCAGAAAGGGTGAAACCAGACTTCTTGCACTATGGATTTCTCAGAGAACAAAAAGTTCCATCCAGAAAGGGTGAAACCAGACATCTTGCAGGCCAGGATTTTGCAGCTCCATCTGACATACTTTAGACATGTTGCCAGAAGGAACCAGTCCTTGGAGAAGAACATCATAGTTGGAAGGGTAGAGGGACAGCACAAGAGAGGAAGACCCTGGATGAGATGGATTGACTCAGTGAGTAGGGTAATGGGGACAAGTGTGTCAGAGACAATGAAATTGGCTCAAGATAGAGGAGGGTTCAGAATTTTTATATGTAGGTTCGTTATGAGCTGGAGGTGACTTGATGGCACATAGTAACAGGGTCCCTGTGCTCTATTCAGTTGCTCTAGCTATAGATTTTGCATGAACACAATTAAGTGTTCTGGGATCCTCATTTTTCTCAATGTTAGCCATAATTTGTTATGAACCACACAGTCAAATGCCTTTGCATAGTCAATCAAGCACAAATAGACATTCTTCTGTTATTCTTTGCTCTCAGCCACAATCCATCTGACATCTGCAATTGTGTTCTTGCCTCTTCTAAATGCCACTTGAACAGCTGACAGTTCTTTGTTTATGTACTGTTCTAGTTGTCTTTGAATGATATTCAACAGTATTTCGCTTGCATGTAATACTAATGATATTGTTCAAGAATTTCCACATTCTATTGGGTCATCTTTCTTGGGAATGAGAACATATAGCGATATCATCCAGTCAATTGGCAAGGTAGCTCTACTTCAAATTTTCTGGCATAAATTGATGAATGCTTCCATGCCTGTATCTGTCATTTAAAACATGTCAATTGTTATCCCACTGAATCTTAGGATCTTATATTTTGCCAATGCCTTCATTTCAGTTTGAACTTCTTCTTTTGTTGCCTTCGGCTCTTGATTATGTGGGAATTCCTGAAATACCTCAGTTTTGGCCAATTATTTTAGATATGGGGATTATGTGTATCTGCACCATATTCTTTTGATGTTTCCTGAATCATCCATCATTTCCCCTGAGCATCTCCACATATACAACTTAAGGCTTGAATTTTTTTCAGTTCTTTCAGCTTGAGGAATGTGAGCAAGTTCTTCACTTTTTATTTTCCAGTTCTTGGTCTCTGCACATCCTGTTATAATATTTTTAAAATGAAATTAATTTTCTGTAACATTAAAATATGATCTATTTTATAGTCAGATGAATATTCATAAAGCTAACTTTATTTATAAACAGGATATATTTGGATTGATGATGGTAATTTTGACATAATGAATTGCACATGACATTTGTGAAAAAATAAAAAGAATCCATCTCAGAACATTTGAATACTATCTGCGTGGTTGAGGATGAGTCACACAATGTCTTGGTTCCTTTTAACAATTGCAAAATGGAAATTTTTACACTGCTGAGCTGTAGAAAGGCATAAAGTTGAACTCTCCCCCACAATGTTATTATGCAAGTGTTATATCCTTGCTATAGTTACTAGTGTTTTTAACAAATTACCTCAAGATTTTATATTGTAAAACATTAGCCACACTCAAGGATATGTAGGTCAGGAATTCATACCGCGCTGTGTGGATAATTTGTATAATCTTTCAATAATTGAAATCTTAACTGAAAATTTAAACATAAAATTTGGAAATATATGAACAAATCATCAACTTAAATATTTATTGTTGGTGCTGGTGGTGGTTAATTACTTTTACATGTTCTAAAAAGCACGCTCGTGCAGCTCCTATAAAAGTTCGGCTGAGAATGAAAATGGAGTAGTTGTGTTTTGGAATTGTTTTTTTAGATAAAATGTTTATTTCACAAAATTTATATACATTGCTTTTCACACCAGCTTTTACCCACCCTTGCCTTCACCCATCAATCCGTATGACCCTATGATTAACCCCCTAAACATCTTCAACCCTCTTCTCCTACCCTATCCCTCTTGGATCCTTAAACACATTTTACTAGTTACATTTCTACTTATACAATAATGATCTTAAACAAATTTGTAAGGGATTGAGTTAGCTCACTTAGCATAATGCTCTCTAATCCCTCCTGAATTAGGTAGTGGTCTTCAAAACCATTGCTCCAGTACGCTGCATAGCATTCCATCATATGAATGTATCATAATTTCTCAATCCCTTCAACTGTGCTTGGACATTTGGCTGTTTCCATGTTCTTGCGATGGTGAGTAACTATGCTATGAACATTGGTGTACAGATCTCCTTTTGTGCCTCATTGAATGATTCAGGACATATTAAAAGAAGTTGGGAATATACAGAGTCACTGTACCATAAAGAAGAAGTGGCTGACACAGAAGAATTTCAAGAAACTACATGTGATCAAGAGTCAATGATGATAAAGGAGGAAGTTCAGGATGCTCTGAAGGACTTAGCAAAAAAATAAAGTCCCAGGAATTGATGGAATAGCAATTGCCATATTTCAACAAACAGATGCTTCCTGGAAATGCTCACCAGGTTGTGCCAAGAGACCTGCAGGACAAGTACTTGTCCACATGACTGGAAGAGATACATAGTTTTTTCCCATCCAAAAAAAAAGGTGACCAGACATAGTGTGGTAATTATAGAACAATATCACTCATATCACACATTAGCAAAATCCTGCTGAAAATTATCCAGAAATCACTGGAGCAGTACATTGACAGAGAATTACCGTAAAGAAAAACTGGGTCTAGAAGAGGTTGTGGCACTAGAGACATTATTGCCAGTGTCAGATGGATAGTGGCAAAAAACAAAGAGTACCAGAGGGATGTCTGGGTTTCATTGATTATGCCAAGGCATTTGACTGCGTGGATCACAACAAACGGTGGCTAACCTATAGGGAAATGGGAATTCCAGAACACTTGCTTGTGCTTATGTGAAAGCTATAATTGGACCAGGAAGCGGTTGTCAGAGCAGAGCAGGGAAACATTGCAGGGTCAAAATCAGGAAAGGAGTGTCTCAGGGATGCATCCTATCTCCATACCTTTTCAATATATATGCAGAATAGATCATTCAAGAAGCAGGGATTTGTGAGGAGTGTGGCATCAGGATTGAAGGAAGAATCATCAACAACCTACGCTATGCAGACAAACCTTGCTGCAGAAGTCCAAGGGCAGTAGTTTTAAATATGGATTGAAGTTCAGCATCAGGAAAACAAAGATTCTCACCACTGAGACAAATTGACAGCACCATAACATATGGAGAAGAGATTGAGGTTATAATAATTACAGCTTGCTCATCTCCATAATCAGCACTCCTAGCATGAGTAGTCAGGAAATAAAAGATGGATTGCATTGAGAAAATCTGCTATCAGGGACCTCTTCAAAGTACTGAAAAGCAAAGATATCAGTTTAGAGACTAAGGTGCATCTAATTAGGCCATGGTCTTTATTATTACTTGCTATGCATCAGAGAGCTGGATAATGACTAAAGATGACAGAAGAATCGATGCCTTCGAATTGTGGTGCTGTAAAAGAGTCTTGAATATACTCTGGGCTGCCAAGAAAACAAATAGGTCTATCTTGGAGAGAGTGAAATCAAGTCTATACTTGGAGCCCAAGATTTTGGATCTCTGTCTCACATACTTTGAGGAAATGGCCAGAAGAGACAGGTCTTTGAGGAAGGGCATCATACTCAGAAGGGTTGAGGAACAGCACAGGAGAGGAAGACCCCAGATGAGATGGATTAACACAGTTACTTGGACAATGAAAGTTAATGTGTCTGAATTAGTGAGACTGGATCAGGAAGGGTTTAGAGCTGCTGTACATAGGATCGCTATGGGTCACAGGCAACTAGACAACACATAACAATAGCAACAACAACAACAACATATTCCAAGCAGTGGAATTTCAGAGTCATATGAAATTTCTATTTTCAGCTTTTTGGTGAAACGCCAAACTGCTATCCAGAATGGTTGTATCATTTTACAATCCCACCAAAAATGTATAAGAATTCCTTTCTCTCCACATCACCAACATTTATTTCTTGCTGTCCTGTTAAACTTTGCCACTGTTACTGGTGTGAGATCATATATCTTTGTGGTTTTGATCTGCATCTCTCTTATTGCCAATGATTTTGAACATTTCTTCATGTGTATGTTGGCCATAAAGCCCACTAGTGGTTCTATCAAGTTTATGGTCCTAGTAGGTGTGCTATCTCTTGACAATGAAAGGGAATTTGCTTATATCATGACCAGTCTTTCAGAGGATAATGAAATTGGTGTGTGTGTGTGTGTGTGTGCACGCAATTCATTTTAATCAAGATGAGGCTGGATTGGAGCCCTCCTTTGAACTCAAATGCTGAGGACCCCTGGTACCCAGAAGAGAGTGCTCTAACACTGCAGACAGAAAAAAAAATAGTGAGCAATAGTTGCAAGCAGGGTAGAGTGAAAGCAAAGTGAAGCAGTGGCAATAGTGCAAGGGGTGATGGGTTGGCTAGCTCATGAGAGAGAAAGAGTCTACTTTGTTGGACTTACCGACCAGTGGAGAGAGGGAACTGAGTACTTCTATGCAGGAGGTTGCTGATGGAGCAGTGTGACTTTGAAAGGTATTTCTGGAACTAAGACTAACTAGACCACTTGTCCATGCAGAGCTGAGGCTTGAGTGTGCCCTGTTCAAGTGACATGCCTTATCACCTTGAGAAGTGTGGCAGGAGCCAAGTGAATAATTGGATAGTAGAAACCTGAGAAATATAATGAAAACTTACTGACAGAGGTTCAAGAGATTGTATGGAGGGTCTTTACCACAGAACTAAGGCCCCACAAGTTCCAGAAGCAAGGCAGAGTAAAAGCTAGGAAGAGCACTGTGGAAGCCAGAGTCAGTGGTGACATTAACACAAATGAATTAAACCTTGATGTGTCTGCTCAGATCTAAGAACGGTATGGGCAATTTGTCTAAGAGTAACAGATCCTTTAGAGAATCTATTGTTATCATTTACTATTTGCTTTCTAAAAAGAATAGTAATTACTTTCACTTTGTCATTACTCTGCAAGGATCTTATGTCCATCTTTCTCACAGATAAACATAGCACCTGTCGATTCAGAGATGTCATGTTTCTTTCTTAGCAGTTCTGCACATGCCTAGAAATTTGAAGTATAACTTCTCTTTGTGTCCAATAGTTAGACACTTTGCCACTACCCTGTGAGTATCCCATGTCCAGTTTTCTTGTAGATAAACATAGCTCCTATGGATTGATAGATGCCATGTTTCTTTCCTAATAGTTCTACACGTGCCTAGAAGTTTGAAGCACAACTTCTCTTTTCATGCAATAGATAGACATGTATGCCAACTTTTCTTCTGGAGATCTCAGTTTCTCTTCATGTGCACCTCTCCATATGGATTGTCTTAGGCTTAGTTTAGGCTTCCTCACAACATTACCAATAGGTTCCAAGGGTAAATTTCCAAATAGAAACCATATCCTTTTTATAACCTCAGTTCAGAAGTCATATAGCCATATTGTTTCAAGCTCTACTATTTGTTGAATGTAAATTGGAGCTGAAATGAATAACTAAAACTCCAGTGGGTTTTCAAAAGCTTTAAATCACATAGGAGGAGACTACCCATTTTTTCTCCCACAGAACCAATGGTTGATTCAATCCATGTGCATTTGTAGTAAAGCAGCCACACGCCCCTGACGAGATTGAAGTAGAAGAAACAAGGAACGTCATATCTTACAGGGAAGATTTGTTGTTGTTAGATGTTGTAAAGTTGGCTCCAACTCAGACTCAATGTGCAGCAGAATGAAACGTTATTCAGTCCAGAGCATCCTTACAATCTCTGCTGTGCTCATGGTTGAAATCAATGTGTCAATCCTTTTCATTGAGGATCTTCTTCTCTCCTGACAATCCTCTACTTCTAAACATGATGTTCTGTTTTAGACAGTCTCACCATTCTTGCTCTAAGGAGCACCCCAGCTGCATTTTTGCAAAAAAAGGAAACTAAATTCCATGCAGGTGAGTTCATGTGATGTGTTTCAGAGTAGAAGTGAACTTTGTAGGATATTCAAGGCTGTGAACTTTGGGAAGTAGATTGCCACCTCTTTCTTTCAAGATGCTTTTCATGCCATATTGACTCTAATTTATTTGACTAGTAGTAGAATACTTAACTTATTATGTGGTTTGGGGTCTCCTAAAACCCCAGGTACAACAGAGCACATGTAGACAACATTAGCAGATATGGCACTAGAGGCTGAGCCTTCTTATTGGGAATCAAAAAAGAAGGAGAAGCAGTTGGAAACAGATACTTGCCATTGGGATGTTAATTTGAGAAGTATGAATTTAGGAAATTATAGATTATTAAGGAAGACATGGAAAACACATATATGGATATACAAGGTATTGATGAAATGAAATAGATAGAGATGGGACATTTTGAATCAGAGAGCCATATGATCTATACACTGGAAATTAAAAGGTGAGGAAAGGTAGAGTTGCATTCATACTTAAAAATACCATTTCTGGATCCATTGTGAAATACAATGTTGTAAGTGAAAGGATAACTTCCATAGGCATACAAAGAAGACCTATTAATACCACTGTCATTCAAATTTTTACAGCAACAAACAAAGAGGAAGAAATAGATAACTTCTAGCAACTGTTGCAATCAGAAATGGATTGAATCAGAACCAAGGTACATTAATAATAATAGTGGGTGACTGGAATACAAAAGTTGGGAACAGGAAAGAAGGAGAGGTAGCTGGGAAGCATGAACTTAGTGACAGGTGGAGACAGAATATTAGAATTCTGTACAATTGTTTGTTTCTTGCAAATAACTTTTATAAGGAACACAAACATTGATACACATGGACCTCACCTGATGGCCTACAGAGTAATCAGATTGCTTACATCCATAGGAATAATAGTAGGAGAAACTCAATATCAGCTGTGATAATAAGGCAAGATGCTGATTATGATTACTCATATGCAAGTTCAAACTGAAGGTAAAAAATCAAATTCACAAGAACAAAACTTTGACCTTGACTTTAAATACCATCTCAGGAACAGGTTTGAGGCCTTGAATACTAATGAGTGAAGATCAGATAAGCTGTGGGATAATATCAAGAATATCATCCATGAAGAATGCAGAAAGTAGTGGCAAATATAGAAGAAGAAGAAAATATCAAGAGGAATGTCGAAGAGACTCTAAATATTCCGCCACAAAGCAAAAGCAAAGGGAAGAAATCGAGAAGTTAAGGAACCAAACAGAAGATTTAAAAGGGTATCTTGGGAAGACAAAGCGAAGTACTATAATGAAATGTGCAAAGAACTGGAATCAGAAGATCAAAAGAGACAAAAATCACTTGGTATTTCTTAAACTAAAGTAACTGAAGAACAAATTCATGCCTCATGTTTCAATACATAAGGATTCTGTGGGCATAATGTTCAATGATCCAGGAAGCATCAAAAGAAGATGAAAAGAGTACGCAGTCACTGTACCAAAAAGAATTGTATGGCAGAAGAATTCAAAGAAACAACAAATGATCACGAGGCAATGCTGAGAAAGGAGGAAGTGCAGGATGCTCTGAAGTAATTAGCAAAAAATCAAGGCTCCAGGAATTGACAGCTAACCAATAGACAGATTTCGACAAACAGATGCTACCCTGGACACGCTCACCAGGTTGTGCCAAGCAATCTGGAGGACAACTACTTGGTAAACTGACTGGAAGACATTAATTTTTTTCCCCATTCTCCACCCAAAAAAGGTGACTTCACAGACTGTGGAATCAAACAATATCATTACTGTCACATGCAATAGCCTGCAGCTCTTTCATTACCATTGGCTCTAGTTCATATGGTACTTACTGAAATTTTTCCATGTCAATCAATTATTTCTGGTACAGTGACTCTGTATTCCCTCCATCTTCTTTTGATGCTTTTGGGTCATTCAATATATTGCCCAAAGCATCTTTCAATATTGCAACATGAGGCTTAAATTTGTTTTTCAGTTTTTTCAGCTTGAAAAAATTCAGAGTGAGTTCCTCTATTTTTATTCTCCAATTCCAGCTCTCTACACTTTCCATTGTAATACTTTGCTTTGTCCTCTCAAGGTGCCCTTTGAAATTGTCTGTTCAGCTCCATCACATTAACATATTTTCCTTTAGTTTTGGCTTCTTGACGCTCCAGTGTAATCTTTAGAGTCTCTTGAGACATCCGTTTTGATTTTTTATTTCTGCTCTGTTTTTGTAATTATCTTTTTCTTTCTTCATGGATGATATTCTTGATATCATTCCACAACTCATCTGGTCTTCGATCATTGACATTCAATGCCCCAAACTTATTCTTAAGATGATCATGAAATTCAGATGAAATGTATTCAAGATCGTATCTTGGTACCTGCAGACTTATTTTCATTCCCTTCAGCCTCAGTTTGAACTTGCATATGAGTAATTGATGATCTGACCCACAATCTTCCCCTGGTCTAGTTTGACTGCTGCTATTGAGCTTCTCCCACAATTTCTTCCATAAATGTAGTCAATCTGATTCCTCTGCAGCCCATCAGGTGAGATCTCCATGTATAAACTCAATGATAATAAAGGAGAAAGTAGAAGCATCATTGAAGGCATTGGCACAAATAAGAATTCAGGAATTGATAGGTTACCAATTGACTTGTTTCAATTAATAGATGCAGCCTTGGATGCACTCATCAGACTATGCCAGGAAATTTGAGGTACAGCTGTCTGGCTGATGGATTGGAAGAGGTCCATAAGTGTTCCAATTCTAAAGAAAGGTCATCCAAGTGAATGTGGAGATTATTGACAATATCACTGATATTACATGCAGGGAAAATACTGCTGAAGAGAATTAAAAAATGGCTGGAACATTACATAGAGAGGGAATTGCCACAAATTCAAGCAGGATTTAGGCGAGGCCGTGGCACCAGGGATATCATTGCTTACAACAGATGGATTCTGGCTGAAAGTAAAAATACCAGAATACGGTCTATTTATGCTTTATTGACTATGCAAAGGATTCTGATTGTGTGGATTATAACAAGCTGTAGCTGACATTGAGAAGAATGAAAGCCACAGAGCACTTGATAGTGCTAATTCAGAACATATACCTCCTGGAACACGAGGCTGTTGTGCAAATGGAGCAGGGGAGCACACGATGGTTTGGAATTGAGAAAAGAGTGTACCAGGATTGTATTCTCTCTCCATACCTATTCAATCTGTATTGTTGTTGTTGTTATGTGTCATCGAGTCGTTTGCGACTCATAGCGACCCTATGTACAACAGCCCTAAACCCTGCTCTATCCTGTGCCAATCTCATTGCCTCTGACAAACCCATCCCGAG
>NW_006399857.1:9319156-9325997 GCF_000299155.1 Elephantulus edwardii
ATCAAATGCCTTTGCATAATCAATGAAACACAGATAGACATTCTTCTGGTATTCTCTGCTTTCAGCTAAGATCCATCTAACATCAGCTACAATATCCCTGGTACCACGACCCCTTCTAAACACAGCCTGGACTTCTGGCAGTTCTCCGTTGATGTGCTGTTCCAGTCATTTTTTTATCATCTTCAGTAGAATCTTGCTTGCATGTGAAATCAATGATATTGTTCTGTAGTTTGAACAAATTATCTGAGAATCTGGGTTCTATGAGGAGTGCATCAGGATTGGAGGGAGACTCATAAATAAACTGTTATGCAGATGACACAACCTTACTTGCTAAAAGTGAGGAGGGCTTGAAGCACTTGTTCCAGAATTTCAAGGAATGCAGCCTTTGGCATGGATTGCATCTTAATGTCAGGAAAACAAAGATTCTTACCACTGGAACAATGGACAGCATCAGGATGGATGGAGAAGAGACTGAAACTCTTAACAGCTTAATCTTGCTTGGATCTATAATCAATAGCCTTAGTACCTGCAGTCAGGAAATAAGGAGATACATTGCACTGGGAAATTCTGTAGTTAGGAAACTTTTTAAATAATTGAGGAGTGGTGATGTCCATTTGAAGACTAAGGTGTGTCTGATTCAGGTCATAGTCTTTCTGATTACTAACTATGCATCTGAGAGCAGGACAATGAATAAGGATGACAGAAAAAGAGTTGGTTCTTTTAAACCACATTTGTGGAGAAGAGCATGAAACATCCAATGGATGTCCAAGAGAACAAATATATATGTCCTGGAGATGGTTCAGCAGGAGTGCTCTTTGAAGGCAAGAATAATGAGATTTCACCTTACATATTTTGGACATGATGCTAGGAGATGCTATTCCTTGGAGAAAATCATTATGTTAGGAAAGGTGGAGGTTCAGCAAAGGAGAGGAATACCCTCCACCAGGTAGATTTGTATGGTGACTGCTGCAATGGGCTTTTGTGTGGTAGGAAGTGTGAGGAAGGTACAGGATTGAACAAGGTTCACACTTTTTTATTCACAGGGTCGCTATGAGTCATGTTCAACTTGGTACCTTACAATATATCCTGCAGAAGATTATCCAAAAACTACTGGGACAGCATATGAACAGAGAACTGCCAGATGTGCTGGCTGGGTTTAGAAAACGTCACATGTGGTGTTAGACTGAAAATTGATGTTAGCCTGTTGGCTTTCTTTTTGGTAGCGATTTAGCATCTGGTCTCCAGCTACCTAACTGCAGACAAATGCTCTTGCAAATAAACATCAGCTATGACACTGTTGTTATTATTGTTTAGTGACCTTTGACTCAAAGCAACCCTATGTACAACAGCTCTGAAGCCTGCTCTGTCCTCAGCCCATTTCACGGACTCCAATGCCTATCTACATTGCCGCAGTTACTGTGTGAATCCATCTCATACAGGATCTTTCTCTCCTGTGCCATCATTCTACCATTGCAAGTATGATGTCCTTTTCCAAAAACTGGTCTCTCCTGGTCACGTGCCCAAAGTATGTGAGACTGAGCTTCAAACTCCTAGCCTCCAGGGAGAAACTTAGTTTCACCCTCTCCAAGACAGACTTACTTATTTTCTTGACTGTCCATGGTATGTTCAATAGTCTACAGAGTCACAACTCAAAGGCATTGGTTCTTCTTTTGTCATACTTGGTCATTGTCCAGCTCTATGATGCATAGTAAGTAATTGTGAAGACCCTGGCCTGGATCAGGCGCAGCTTTTCTCTAGTTTGTCATTGTTTCTTTATAATTATCACAGTGAAATTCATCTTTTCATTTCCTGATGGCTTCAACTAAGGTTTCACCTAAGGGCACTCAAGTGTTTTGGGATTCCCTTTCTCTTCAAGGTGAGCCACATTTTTAGAATTTTTTTTTTAATCCACACAGTAAAACAAAAAAAATACACATAGACATTCCTCTGGTACCCTTTGCTTTCAGCCAAAATCCATCTGATATTGGTGGTGCTGTCTCTAGTGTTATGACCTCTTCTAAACCCAGTTTGTATTTCTGGTGATGTACTGTTCCAGTTTTCTGATAATCTTAGTAGGATTTTATTTGCTTGTAGTATTAGGGATAACATTCAATGATTTTTACTTTTGTTACTTTTTTTACAATAGGAATAAATATGTATCTCTTCCAGTCTGTTTACCAGGTTGGTGTTCTTTGAATTTCTTCCCACAACATGGTAAGCACTTTCAAGGTAGCATCTATTTATTGAAATATGTCAATTCATATCCCATCAATTCTTGGGCCTTATTTTTTTTTGCCAACTCCTTTAGAGAAAGCTGTGTTTCCTTATTTCTTATTAATGTCTCTTGATCATTGTTTTTTGAAATTCTTCTGTGTTAGCCAATTTTTTTTTTTCGTACAGTGACTCTGTATACTCCTATCTTCTTTGAATGCTTCCTGGATCATTTAATAGTCTGCCTGTGGCATCCTTAAGTATTCTAACTTGAGGCTTGAATTTGTTCTTTATCCTTCAGCTTAAGAAATGCTGAACAAGTTTGGATAAGGTAATGAGTGCTTCTCACATTGAGGGGCAAGACTAGAGGTGATTAATACTTGTGAAGGCAAGACTTAAGGGAGATAGGTGTATACCTTGTTCGGGAGACCCTGGTGTTTGTTTTGGAAAGACTGTGTCATTGCTATGGAGAAACAGTGGCAAGGTGTGACCTGAAGCTTCTTGCATTTGTGCTGGTCACAGTTAAAGTTTGGCTGTTCTTGCAGGATGTTTGAAGGAGGAACTTACTTATAGCTACTCTGAGTCAAACCTTGCTGGATGATTTGGATTTGATTCCTGAATTGAAACTGAAGCCCAGACTTACTGAGAAATCATGCCTTGGGACTGCTAGGCTAAAATTTGGGTTTGCACATGGTGATATTCTTTTCTTTCTCTTCTCTCCAAACTCCTTCCCTAATAAGGTCCTCTGTTGGTACCATAACTGTGAGTTAACATCGAATAAAAAATTTCTTGCTGTTAATGTGGCTCTAGAGGCACCAAGAAGCTGAGACACAGGATCTTTATCTACTTTCTACTCTAGGGCTGTTCCAGTCATTTTTGGATAATCTTCAGCATAATTTTTCTTGCCTGTGATATCAATAATATTGTTCTATAATTTCTGTACTCTGCAGAGTCACCTTTCTTTGGAATGGGAACAAATACAGATCACTTCCAGTCAGTTGGCCAGGTGGTTGCCCTCCAGATTTCTTGGCACAACTTAATGAGCACATCCAGGGAAGTTTCTGTTTGTTGAAATACGTCAATTGGTATTCCATCAATTCCTGGGGTCTTTTTTTTTTTCTTCGAATTCTTTCAGAGCAGCTTGAACTTCTTTCATCATCACAGGCTCTTGCTTATACATTCTTTCATGAAATGCTTCTGTGTCTGCCATTTCCTTTTGGTACAGTAACTGTTTACTCTTTCCATCTTCTTTTAGTGCTTCCTGGATCATTAAATATTCTGCCCAAATCCTTAAGTATTGCAACTCGAGGCTTGAATTTGTTCTTCAGTTCTCTCAGTTTAAGAGATGCTGAGCAAGTTCAGCCCCTTTGATTTTCTGACTCCAGTTCTTTGCACGTTTCATTAAAATACTTTGTCTTCCCATGCTGCCATTTGGAATCTTCTGTTAAATTCCTTAATACCTTGATTTCTTCCCTTTGCTTTGGCATCTAGGTGCTCTAGTGCAATATTCAGAGTTTCTTCTGATATCTATCTTGGTCTTTCCTTCCTCCTCTGTGTTTTCAATGACATTTTGTATTTTTCCTGGATGATATTCTTGATATCCTCTCACAGCTCACCTTGTCTTCGCTCATTAGCGTTCAAGAACTCAAACCTGTTCCGGAGATGGTTTTGAAATTCAACTGGGATATACTCAAGGTCAAATTTTTGTTCCTGTGGAAGTGCAGGTGTGGTTTAGACGAGGCTGTGGTACCAGGGATATTATAACTAATGACAGATGGATCTTGGATGAAAACAGAGAGTACCAGAGGAATGCCTATCTGTGCTTCATTGACTATGTAAAGGCATTTTAGTGTGTGGACCACAACAAACTGTGGCTGACTCTGAGAAGAATGGGGATCCCAGAACACTTTATTGTGCTTATTTCAAGCCTATACTTGGACCAGGAGACAGTGGTCAGCACAGAGCAGGGTAACACCGCATGGTTCAAAATTGGAAAGGGTGTCCATCAAGGATGTGTCCTATCTCCATATCTTTCAATCTATATGAGGAACGGATTATCCAGGAAGCTGAGCTCTATGAGGAGAAATGTGACATAAGGATTGCAGTTAGACTAATCAACAATTTGCATTTTGCAGATGACACAACCCTGCTTGCTAAAACTGTGGAGGACCTGAAGCACTTACTGCAGAAGGGCAAGGACTGTAGCCTTTAATATGGATTGAAGCTCAGTATCAAGAAAACAAAGATTCTTTCCTCTGGGCTAATTAGTAGCATCATGATAGTTGGTGAAGAGACTGAGATTGTTAGCAGCTTCAGTTTGCTTGGCTCTACAATCAGCACTCTTGGTACCAGTAGCCAGGAATAAAAAGACAAATTGCATTGAGAAAGTCTGCTGTCAGAGACTTCTCCAAAGTACTGAAGAGCATGTCATTCTGGAGACTAATATGCACTGGATACAGGCCATGGTCTTTGCAACTACTTGCTATGCATCAGGAAGCTGGACAATTATTAGAGATGATAGAAGGAGAATTGATGCCTTTGAGTTGTGGTGCTGGAGAAGAATATTAAATATACCCTGGATTTCTAAGAGAACAAGCAAGTTCATCCTAGAGAGGGTGAAACCAGTTTACTCCCTTGAGGCAAGGGTTCTGAAGCTTCATATGACATACTTTGGACATGTTGCAAGGTGGGACAAGGTCTTGAGAGAGACATCACACTTAGGAGCATGGAGGGACATCACAAGAGAAGAAGACCAACGATGAGATGGATTTATTCAGTGACTGAATAATGGATGTGGGCGTGTCAGAGACAATAAAATTGGCACAGGATAAAACAAGTATTATGGCTGTTGTACATAGGGTCGCTATGAGTCACAGGCAACTTGGTAGCACATAAAAATAACAACAACAACAACAACAATCACCTTAGGGCAGTGAGGGGCTGTGCTAATTTTTAGGGCATTAAGGGTCTGTGCTAATCATACTCCCTCTGGCCCTTTCTGATAAATTCTCATGGTTTTATTCCCCCCATGTTCAATTTTCTTATCTTTAGGTACTGTGGCAATAGGACATTATAGCCAATGTTAGATGGATCTTAGCAAAAAGCAGAATATCAGAGGAATGTCTATCTGTGTTTCATTGACTATGCAAAGGCAATTGACTGTATGAATCACAACAAACTATGGCTAACTCTGAGAAGAATGGTAATCTCAGAACACTTGATTATGTTCATGAGAAACCTATTACTTCGACCATATGTCAGTAATCAGAACAGAACAAGGAGACATGGCATGATTCAAGATCAGGAAAGGTCTATGCCAGCAATTCATCCTATATCCATATTTTTGTTTCTTCTATTTGCAGAATAGATCACCTAAGAGGCTGGACTTTTTGAGGAAGCATGTGGCATCAGGATTTGAAAAAGACTCATCAACAACCTGAGTTATGCAGATGGCACACACTTGCCTACTGAAACTGAGGAGGATCACAGACATTTGCACAGAAATTCAAAGACTAACCTTCAATACTTATTGAAGCTCAACAACCGGAAAACAGATTCTTCCCACTGACTGCACCAATTGGCAGCATCATGATAGATGGAGAAGAGATTGAGATTGTTCACAGTTTCAGCTCGCTTGGCTCCACAATCACCACTCTGGGTATCAGCAGCCAGGAAATTCAAAAACGAAGTATATTGGGAAAATATGCTATCAAGCACCTATCCAGTGTACTGAAAAACAGTGATGTTAATCTAGAGACTAAGGTGCACCTAATTCAATCCATACTCTTCTCAATTACTTGTATTGCATCAAACAGCTGGACAATAACTAAGGATGATAGAAGAATAATTGATGCCTTTGAGTTGTGGTGCTGTAGAAGAGTATTGAACATACCATCATTCTTCAGGCATGTTGCCAGAAGGGACCTGTCCTGTCTTTGAAGAAGGATGTCATGCTTGGAAGGGCGGAGGGATAGTGCAAGAGAGGAAAACCCTGGATTATATGAATTGACTCAGTGACTGGGGATAAGCATGTCAGAAACAAATCGACTCGAAACAGAGCAGGGTTCAGAGCTTTTGTACATAGAGTTGCAAGTGACTCAATGGCACATTACAACAAAAATGGGGACACAGAAATCTATTCCTTAGAAAGGGACATCATGCTTAGAAAGATGAAGGATCAATGATGAGAGGAAGACCCTCAATGAAATGAATTGACACTATGACTTCAGCAGTGGGTTCTAGTGTATCAGAGATGATGATGATGGCACAGGATAGGACAAGTTTCAGGTTGGCTGTTCAGAGTGTTGTTATGAGTTGTACTCACCTTGACTGAACTTAACAAAAATAATACCAACATTGGGGACATGTGAGTCAGAGACAATGAAATTGGCTCAGGATAGGGTGATATTCAGAGCTATTGTTCATAGGATTGCTATGAGTCATAATCTATCAACCACACACAAAAACAAGTCAACATATTAATGCTTTTATTATTTTCATAATATAAAAAATGATCGCAGGGTCAAAATTTCTTCATTGGGGACTAGGGTATTTTCCCACTTTTTTTATTATTAAATTTTATTAGTTTTAATGAACATTTACAGGGATTTTGGGTTTTCATTCCTTCATT
>NW_006399857.1:9326535-9332838 GCF_000299155.1 Elephantulus edwardii
ATGTAGCCCTCGCTCTAGACTCCTGTGATGACAGAAAGGTATTTTCCCACTTAATGATATAAACATCCTGATTAAATTATTTTGTATCTATTACAAATTCACAATCTATTAAATTAGAAGGATACTCCTATTATTAATAGAAATTGCATTAGTACAAGTGTATTAACAAATTTGTTATTGGAAGAAGAGTTCTTGTAAATATTACAAGAATAATATTCAAAAGTATCTGACAGCTACTCAGTGCTCAATAAAGTAAATAAATTTGTTTTCCACCTTATTTTCCTTGAAATTTTCCTTCCATTAGCAATGAACACTTACAATGCCTCCAAAATAAAACCAAACCCACTGCTATTGAGACAGTTTCTACCCATAGTAGCCTTCCAACTCATAGTAACTTCCATTGGGTTTTTGAGGTTACAAAATCTTTACCAGAGGACACTGCCAATCTTTCTGCCACAGAGCAGCTGGTGGCTTTGAACTGCTGACCCCGCTTTTCTTTGGATTTTTGTTGTTGTTATTGTTACCAGTACAATTCTACAATTAATACTACATCACCAGTGCTATTTAGAAATGCCTCATCCAGCTATTAAAGAGTTCTTAACAGACTAAGACAGCTGTCAGTAGACCAAAGGGATGATTTGGAATCAAACTTTGAGTAGCATGTTCATAACAGGACAAAACTTATTTTTATACAGTATAATTCAGTGCTACCAACAAGCTTGAAGGAAAGATTGGATCATAAACTTTATACAATCACATTCATACAGACTTTTAACATCATAATATTAAAAGAACAAGAAGTTGATTGATAGGAAATATTCCATGTTTTATAGGTAAGAAAAATAAGGCCTAGATAATTCAAATTGTGTGTTTAAGGTTAAATCTTAAGGAGAAATACGGGACTGAGGTTATTGTCTATTAACTTTCAAATTCAAATTTTAATGCTCAACGATGTACATTATGACTTTTTCTTTTTCCTGGAAAAAAATAATTTTCTTTTAGATTTGTTTATCCCTGAAACAGAATTATGCATTAATTATAATTATAGATCTAGAGAAATAATTTATCATGACTGTTGTTAAACTTTATGTCTGATGATAGTTTCTCAAATTCCTTAGAAAAGAAAGTAATTATTTGCCATTTTGAGATGCTATCAAGAAATTGAGTCTTAAAAATTACTGAGACAATTTCCAAACAAATTGTCTCCAAAATGTGAATTTCACCTTTTCAATTTCTGTTATAATAGCTAATCAAAAGCATATATGTGATTGAATTTAGCAAAGGTATACACTGAGAAATAAAGTAAATTTTACTTTTCTCTTTCAACAAGCATGATTGAGTCATCAGCATAGTACAGGCTGCTCATCAGTCTTCCTCTAATTCTGATGTCACATTGTTTTTCATATAATAAGTGCAACTACTTGACTGATTTGCTCAGCATACATATAGAATAGGTATGGGGAAAAGATGCAACCCTGATGCACACCTTTCCTAACCCAATACCACTGGCACACTTTTTACCATGTATGCATTGTTTTCTTCCCTCAAATCAACATTTTTGTGTTCAAAGTGTTGTTCAAAAGATGTGGATTTTAAAAAAGCAATAAATGTAAACTATAACTTACTTTTATTCCTGATCTTTATTAGAATCACTAATGCTTAAATATCTTTCTTTTTCTCACAGAGGCTTACAGGGTAGTTTTATTTTCTGTGGCACTCAGAATTTCTCTTCTACCTCCTTCCTTAGTTTTTAGTCTTGATCTGCAACTACATCTGTCTTCGCATTTCCCTATGTCATTGACATTTTGACACTGCTGTTGATGTATCCTCTGTCGTCAACAACTAGATTTACTCCACTCACTTTCAATCCTCAACCACACATGTTATGGCCTGTTTCTGTCTCTCTTAAGTACTCTTACGACTTGGCCTGTTTAGGTATTTGTTTGGCTGGTTTATTTATTTTTTTTTTTTTACTGTTTTGGGAGAAATGGAATAAGGGTGCTCCTTAAGGCAGGATGGTGAAACTTCTTCTCATGTACCTTGGACATATTATCAGACAGGGCTAGATCTTGAAATACAACATCAGGATGGGGAAAACGGAAGGTCAGTGAAAGAGTAGAACACCCTTAATGATGCAGTGACTATTAATTGGTTCAGAAACATTGAAGATTATAGGGGATGGTACAGTGTAAGGCAAGTTTCTGCTCTGTTGTTCATAGGATCATTATGAGTTTTAGCTAGCTCGATGACATCTAATAGCAACAACAACTTCCTTTTAGGTTTTTGTTTGTTGTTATTAAGTGCCATTGAGTCGCAGGTGACTCATAGCGACCCTATGAAGGAAAGTACTCAACACTTGTGTTTCTTTCATCCTCTCTCTAGGTTCATAGGGTTTCTAGAGGCAAGCTATTATGGAAATGGATGCCACTCCTGCTTCCAAGCTTGTTTTAATCATGGAACTCCACCCAACACTGTCCACCATGGGTAACCAACCATTAACACGTTTGACACAACAGTGTCTCAGTGTTCAGCCCCACATCAACCATAAGTTACCTCTGTAGAGCAAGTGGACACACACCAGGGCTATACGACCTAGAGGAATGTTTGAGCAAAAACAATGAAAGACAAGCCCAAGGGCCGTGGATTAAAAGTCACCCACCTTTGACTTGGTAGCATCAGTTTCTGTCCACTGGGCCAACTGATCACTCTCTTTTAGGTTTTTGTTTACCTATGCTTATTCCGCCCCCCCCCCACACAATTTTAAAGAAGAACTGATATCTTTGAATTGTAGTGTTGGTAAAGACTATAGGGTAGCTCATTGAACGTTATAAGAACAAACACATTTGTCTCCAAAGGAGTAAAGCCAGAGTGTCCCTTGAAAACTATGATGAAAAGAACTCTCAGATATTTTGAAAATGTTACTAGGAAGGACTAGAACCTGGGTATGCATTTTTTTGGGGAAATTTAGGAAAAGAGACTGATACTGTCAGTAGATGGGGTGATACAGTGACTGCAACCATGAGCTCAAGTACAGCAGAAATCATGAGGGTGATGCAGGACCTGGGAGGATTTAATCAGTTTTACCTAAGGTTACTATAAGGTAGAGTCAACTTGCTAGCTTCTAACAACAGTGATAGTGTATACTTCTTTATTAATTGATGTCTTTAGATTTCTTATGATCCATGTTAGTTGTTGTTGTGCCAACAAGTCTCCTACAACTCATAACTACGCTATGTACATTAGCCCTGAAAACTGCCGTGTTTTGAACCAATCCCATTATCTCCAACAGAGGCCTAACCCCATTTCTTCAGTGACTGAGTCAATCCATCTTATCCTGTGTCTTCCTCTCCTGTGCTGTCCTTCCACCTTTCCAAGCATCATGTTCCTCTCCAAGGACTGGTTCCTCTTGGCAATGTGCCCAAACTATGTGATATGGAGCTTCAAAATCCTTGCCTCCAGTAAGCATCCTGGTTTCACCTTCTCCAAAACAGACATGTTTGTTCTCCTGGAAGTCTACAGTATGTTCAACACTCGTCTCCAGCTCCACAAACTCAAAGGCATCTATCCTTCTTCTATCATTTGTAGTTGTTGTGCAGCTCTCAGACGCATAGCAAGTAATTGTAAAGACCATGGCCTGAATCAGGCATACCTCAGTCTCTAGACTGACATTGCTACTCTTCAGTGCAAAAGAGAGGTCCCTGACAGCAGCCTTTCCCAATGCAATTAATCTTTTGCTTTCTTGACTTTTGGTGCCAAGAGTGTTGATTGCAGAAACAACCAAGCTGATGTTATCAACAATTTCAATCTTTACTCCATCCATCATGAAGCTGCTAATTGGCTCAGTGATGAGAATCTTTGTTTTTTTGATGTTGAGCTTAAATCCATACTGAAGACCACAGTCCTTGACTTTCTTCATCAAACACATCATGTTCTCTTCAGTTTCAGCATGCAAAACAGAACTGCTCAGTAGGGTTTCCATGTCTATCATTTTCATGGAAAAAATTGCCAATGCTGTTGTATGCGTGCATGTGCCCCCATACACATACACATACACTTTTATTTGTCATAACTTTGTTGTGTGAATTTGAACCATCAACTATATGCTATTATATAAGCACAAACCATTTATGCCACTTACGGATATGAGAACACTTAATTATGCCCATGCAAAACCTACACTTGGGCCCAGGAACAGTAGTCAGAACAGGGCAGGGCAACACTGCATTGTTCAGGATCAGAAAAGGTGTACACCAGGGATGAATTCTATCTCCTGACCTTTTCAATCTATATGCAGAACAGATCATTTGAGAAGCTAAACTTTATGAGGAGAAATGTGGCATAAAGATTGGAAGGACACTCATCAACAACCTGTGTTATACAGATGAAACAACCTTGCTTGCTGAAACTTAAAGTGCAGCCAGAGTGCTCCTTGGAGGCAAGGATTGTGATGCTTCATCTCATACTTTGAGCACTTTGCCAAGATAGGTTAATCCATGGAGAAGGATATCATGCTTGGGAAGGTGGAGGAAAATAGAGGAAGACCTTCAATCAGGTAGATTGACACAGTGTCTGAAGTAATGATATCAAGTGTGTCAGAGATTGTGAGGTTGGCCCAGGGTAGGGCATGGATCAGATTTGTTCTTCATAGAGTTACTATGAGTTGTACTCATAACATGTAACAACAGCAACAATGTGTAAATTATCAAGCAATGTCATTCATATTACATGCACGCAAAACACTGCTGAATATAATTTTTAAATGGCCATGACAACACACAGATAAAGAACTAACAGATGTTCCAGTTGGATTTAGAAAAGGCCATGGTACCAGAGATACCATTGCTGATATCAGATGGATTCTGGATGGAAGGAAGAAATAGCAGGAAAATGTTTATTTGTGCTTTATTTACTATGTGAATGCATTTGACTGTGTGGTTCATAAGAAATTATGGCTAATATTGAGAAGAATGGGAATATCACAGATTGTACTCATGTGAAACCTATATCTAGACCAAGAAGCTGTTGTGTAAAGAGAGGAAGGAAACCCTGCATAGTTTAAAACTAGGAAAGGAGTAGGTCAGAGTTTTATCCCGTTTCCAAACTTATTCAATTTGTTTACTAGAGAAATCATACAAAATGTGGGATTCCATGAAGAAGAATGACATCAAGATAGGAGGAAGACTCATCAATAACCCTTGTTATGCAGATAATACAACCTCGCTTGCTAAGAGTGAGGAGGATCTGAAGCATTTGCTAAAGAAGTTCAACCACCACAATCTTCCATATGGATTACATCTTAACATCAAGAAAACAAAAATTTTCACCACTGAGCTGATAGGTGACATCAAGATAGATGGAGAAAATAAATGAAACTATGAACAACTTCATTTTACATGGATCCACAATCAATACAATTTGTATCAGCTTTCAGGAGATTAGATATATTGCACTGAGAAAGTCTGAAATCAGAGACCTCTTCAAATTACTGAGGGATTAGTATGAGGACTAAGTTGGGCCTGATTCAGACCATAGTCTTTTCAATCACTTACTATGCATCTGAAATCTAGACAATGAATAAGGATGACAGAAGATGACAAAAACTGTGGTGTTGGGGAAGAGTATTGAATATTGCATAGAATGCCAACAGAACAAACAGATATATCTTGGAGAAGATGCATCCAGAGTGCTCTTTGGAGGCAAGGATGATGAAGTTTTGTCTTATACTCTTCATGCATGTTGGTAGAAGACACTCTTCATTGGAGAAGAACATCATGCTCAAAAATGTGAGAGAAAGGTGAAGGAGGAGAGGAAGACCCTAAACCAGTGGATTGCCACAGAGGTTGCAGCAATGGGCTTGAGTGTGTCAGAGTTTGTGATATTGTCATGGGATAAGGTAGAGTTCAAATCTGTTGTTGAAAGGGTCACTCTGAGTCATATTTGATTGGATGACATCTAACAACAACAACAATATTGAATATTTCCTCTAGTCCTATAATAAAAGTAGATGTTCCTGGTGGCTTAATTTTAAGGAATTGTGTTGCAAATCCAAAGGCTCATGGTTTGAACCCACCAGCTGCTTTGTGGGAAAAAATGGATAGTCTCTTTATATAAAATTTACTGCCTCTGAAAATCCCTTGTAGGGTCAGCTATGAGTCAGTTCTGACTTGGTGGCTGTTGTTGTTGTTATGTGCCGTCGAGTCGTTTCCGACTCATAGTGACCCTATGCACAACAGCCCTAAACCCTGCTCTATACTGCACCAACCGCACCGTCTCTGACACACCCATCCCGATTACCCCAGTCAC
>NW_006399857.1:9333812-9335546 GCF_000299155.1 Elephantulus edwardii
CCCTTCTAAACCCAGCCTGGACTTCCCGCAGTTCTCTGCTGATGTGCTGTTCTAATCGTTTTTGGATAATCTTCAGTAGAATCTTGCTTGCATGTGAATGCAATGACACTGTTCTGTAGTATAACAATAAAACAATAGTACTACCTGAGCCTACAGAGATGAGAAGGATTGCACAGGATAGGGCAAGTTTCAGATTTGTTGTTCAGAGTTAATATGAGTAGGTGAGAGAGAGTGAGAGTGATGATGAGGGAGAGATAGATTACAAAACAGTTTAGAATATCATGTTATTCATGAGACTTTAT
Source organism: Elephantulus edwardii (assembly GCF_000299155.1). NCBI lineage: Eukaryota > Metazoa > Chordata > Mammalia > Macroscelidea > Macroscelididae > Elephantulus > Elephantulus edwardii. The sequence continues at coordinate 9,334,115 of NW_006399857.1, forward strand.
AAAGCATCTTGATGAAGCTCTTGGGGAACCATTCAATTAAAAGAAAATTTATAATTCCCTTCTGTAATATAAGGGATATCAGAGGCAATGACCTTGTTAGACACAATGAAGATGAATCTTACTCCAAAATTTCTTGTCTACTGCTATGTTTGAGAATTGTTTCCTGGTGTTTCCAGACTACTAATGCAATTTGCTGAGTTATTAGTAAATCTAAATAAGGGGGGTGGTATTAGAGCAAAAGGTTTCATAACTGTGAAAGAGAAAGAAATATTTATCCAATGAATTATTCCTTAACCTTCTGAGGAATGACCTAAGACTGTCAAAGTCCATCAAACATGACCACAACACACACCCCCGCAGTCTTTAGAAATTCCTCTGCTGTTACTAAGGAAAAAGAGGTAAGATCTGTAACTGCAAAATGCTATAGATGGCTAGTTTTTGCAAACAATGAAAGGCAAACACAGTCTTGCATTTCTAGGATGTGGCAAAATGATTTAATTTTTTATTATAATATATGATCCATTTACATAGTCATTTGCATTTTCAAACAGAGAAAATCCAGGTGATTATATTTCAGAAGGATGAGTACTTTTTTATCAGGCCAGTGTGTCCTTAACCATATTTTATGCTAAGTACCATGAATGGATATGAAATTATCATTCAATAACAGCTAAATGAAAGGAAATGGAAAGAAGAATACATAAATAAATAAATTTTTGACAGTTGTATAGCACAAAATAGTGAGTGAAAGCACAAAAAACAAATGATTTTCAGATTAAATGTGCACTTTCCCCAAACTTCTTCATAAAATGAAATTTAATAAATGAAGTGTAATACAAATAAATAACTGGAAAAAATATGTTTAAGAAGAACGATATAGTCAATAAACTTATATTAATTTTTAAAAATAAATCCTTAAAGGAAATTCTAATACTATCCTGGAAAAGATTGCCAGTGGTCAGATAAAGAAATACCCTATAGTGTATTGACAAAATGACTACAACAACAGGCTTAGATGTAGGGGTTTCATTTTATTATACATAGAACCTCTATAAATCAGAGATGAATGCATGACACATAACAATTTATATATATATATATATATATTGTTGTTATGTGCCGTCGAGTCGCCTGCGACTCTTAGCGACCCTATGTACAACAGCCCAAAACTCCACTCTCTCCTGTGCCAATCGCACTGTCTCTGACACTCCAATCCCGATTATCCCAGTCACTGAATCAATCCACCTCATAGAGGGCCTTCCTCTCCTGCACTTTCAGTCCACCCTCCCAAGCATGATGTCCCACTCTAAGGACCGGTCTCTCCTCACAACATGTCCAAAGTATGTTAGATGGCGCCTCAGAATCCTTGCCTCCAGGGAGCCACCCGGTTTAACCCTTTCCAGGACAAATCTGTTTGTTTTCCTAGCAGTCC
>NW_006399857.1:9336938-9338124 GCF_000299155.1 Elephantulus edwardii
TGCGACTCATAGTGACCCTATGTACAACAGCCCTAAACTCCGCTCTGTCCTGTGCCAATCGCACTGTCTCTGACACTCCCGTTCCAATTATCCCAGTCACTGAATCAATTCACCTCATAGAGGGCCTTCCTTTCCTATGCTGTCCCTCCACCCTCCCAAGCATGATGTCCTTCTCCAAGGACCTGTCTCTCCTCACAACATATAGAGATAGATATAGATATAGAGATAGAGGGTATAGATAGATAGATATAGATGGTGTAGATGTAGATAGATAGATAGATAGATAGATAGATAGATAGATAGATAGATAGATATAAGAACTTGCACTAAAATTCCAAAGGCATGCTGTTTGAATCACCAGCTGCTCCATGGAAGAAGGATGGGCAATCTTCTCTCTTGCAATTAACTGGCTCTGAAAACCCACCGGAGGGTCAGCTCTGGGTCACTTTGACTCAATGGTACACAACAACAATATGGATATATTTGTATCTTTAGTGACAGTGAAAAGGAAGTGTGTTGTCAATCATAGGTACAGGGTTAGAATCCAACAGCTGCTTCACTGAGGAGAGATGGACAATCTCCTCCTACATGATATAATGCTTCAGACAACAGGCTGTTGAGTCAGTTGTGTGTTGGTTCTGACTTGACAATACCTAACAACAACACATATATATGGTAGGTTAGTGGTAAGAAGTTTGTTGCCATCCTAAAGGCACATAGTTCAAAGTCACCAGTTGTTGTTCCATGAGGGAGGGAGAGAGAGAGAGATGCAATATCCTCTGTGTCATTAAACAACTTCTGAAAACTCCTGGGAGGGTCAGCTATGAGTCAACTATGACTCAACCATATGCAGCAACAGTACATGTATGTTTAAGTGTATATGTGTGTATACATATACACACAGATAAATGCATGTGTGCATATCTGTCTATCTATCTAATCTAATCTAATCTAATCTAATCTAATCTAATCTAATCTAATCGAATCCCTCTCATCCCTAGCTAGCTAGCTCTGGTGGCCTAGTGGCAAGAAGCTGAACTGCACTCCCAAAGGCATAAGGTTCGAGGCCACCAGCTGCTACATGGGAGAAGGATGGACACACTGCTCCAGTGAGATTAACTGCTTCTGAAAACTCTCTGAAGAGTCAGCTGTGGGTCAGTTCGGACTCTACAGTACACAACAACAA
>NW_006399857.1:9338900-9351946 GCF_000299155.1 Elephantulus edwardii
GTCTGACATACTTTGGACATGTTGCCAGGAGGCACGGTCCTTGGAGAGGGACATCATGCTTGGGAGGGTGGAGGGAGAGCGCAGGAGGGGAAGACCCTCTATGGGATGGATTGATTCAGTGACTGGGGTAATCGGGATGGGTGTGTCAGAGGCAGTGCAGTTGGCGCAGGATAGAGCAGGGTTTGGGGCTGTTATGCATAGGGTCGCTAATGAGTCGCAAAGGACTCGGCGGCACATAAAAACAAGAACAACAACAATATACACATTCATTTTTGTGTTTGCTTTTCAGTAGTTATTTCCCCTCCCCTGACAGAATGCTTTTAAATTCATTTGGAACTCTGCTTCACACTCCAGTGGTTGAACATGAAATCTAGACTGAAACCAATAAGTAATTTAGAAATGCACATTTATCCTAAATTGGTCCATTTAAACCTAAAGATTTTTTTGTGAGAGTTTCTTATAAAAAGACTTTCCATTTCCCACTAGAATTTGAAATGAGGATATGTGAAACAGGACTTACTGCATTTAATCACCATGAAGAGTCACAGAATAAAGCTTATATATAAGGAACCTTGGTACTTCAATGTCTAACCCATTGCACTGCTAATGGAAAGGTCTACAATTTTAATTCATTGGAGGCAATGACTCTGCTGGCCTTGCACAACACAGGCACAGGTGCTGTTCTAGGGGAGAAGAAATTGTCCTATCAATAGGATTCGCAACATTGGAAACTTGATGGATTTGGAACCCACTTGATGTCAGTGGATTTTGAACTATAGAGAGTGAATAAACAAACAAAACAAGGTTATTACACCATATAAACGTTGTTAGGTGCCATCAAATCAAGAATGACCCATAGTGACCCTCTGAACAACAAACCATCTTGTCCGACCTTCTACCATCGTCATATTCCCAGACTCTCTAGAGCTCATTATAGCAATCACTGTGTCAATCCACCTGGTGAGGGTCTTCCTCTGTTTCACCAATCCACCACCTTCAGAAAAATGATGACTCTCCCTGATGCATAACCTCTCCTAACAACATGCTTAAAGTATGTGAAATGAAGCTTTACAATATTTACCTCTAAGGAGCACTCTGGGTGAACTTTTACCAAGACATATTTATTTGTTCTCTTGGCAATCCATGGAATATTTAGTATTCTTTTCCAGCACCACAGTTCAAAGTCATCATTTCTTCTTCTATCATCTTGGTTGTTGTTGTTATGTGCCTTCAAGTTGCCTGTGACTCAACAACCCTATGTACAACAGCCCTAAACCCTGATCTATCCTGTGCCAATCTATTGTCTCTGATATACTTACCTCCATTACCCCAGTCACTGTCCTGTTCTATTTGACGTCTCTCTCCAGAGATGATCTTGCCTTGTAACATGTACAAAGTGTGGCAGATGAAGCTTCAGCATCCTTACCATTCACTGTTTTCATCACTTGGTTTAGAGATGATGGGATACAAATCTGCAAGTATCTCCAGCTTGATCTCTGATTTAAGGATTTTGACTCACTCACCTGCCTTGAACCAATCTTTCTGTCTCTCTGTCTTTGCCTGCCTTCCTTCCTTCCTTCTATCCATCTCAGAGCTATCTCATTGTGGTTTTTATCTGCATCTCTCTTGCTGCCAGTAATTTTGAACAAATCTTCATATGTCTGTTGATTATCTGCATGTCCTCCTCTGTGAAAAGTCTTTGAATGTCTCTTGCCCATTTTGTAATTGGATTATCAGTCTTCATCTTCTAGAGGTCCAGAAGTATTCTGTAAACTTTTTTTATGAGATCCTTGTTTGAGATAGTATTGCCAAATATTTGATCCCAGTCAGTAGATTTTCTTTTCTCTGTGCTGGAAAAAGTTTTTTAAGAGCACAGAGCTTTAGTCTTTATAAGGTTCCATTCATCAATTTTATCTTATTCAGATTGCACATTACTGGCGGTATTTGACAATCCCTTTATACTATAGACTAGGCCTTCTAAGCTTGATCCCAGTTTGTTTCTTATGAAACTTATGGTTTTGGGGCTTAATAAAAAGGCATGAAAATGCAAACCACAATATTAATACTGAAATGGTAGCAATGTCTAACACTCTAGAAGGACAAAAAGAAAAAAAGAGATATAGCAGAGACTTGGTGAGCTGGAAGACAAGAACCTCAATGGAAGCATGGTGATGTTGTTGTTGTTATGTGCCACCAAGTCGCTTGCAAATCATAGCAACCCTATTTACAACAGCCCTAAACTCTGCTCTGTTCTGTGCCAATCGCACTTTCACTGACACTCCTATCCTGATTATCCCAGTCACTGAATCAATCCACCTCATAGAGGGTCTTCCCCGCCCGCGCTGTCCCTCCACCCTCCCAAGCATGATGTCCTTCTTCAAGGACCGGTCTCTCCTCACAACACGTCCAAAGTACGTTAGACGGAGCCTCAGAATCCTTGCCTCCAAGGAGCCACCCGGTTTAACCCTCTCCAGGACAAATCTGTTGGTTTTCCTAGCAGTCCATGGTATTCTCAATACTCTTCTCCAGCACCACAGCTCCAAGGCATCAATTCTCCTTCTATCCTCCTTGGTCATTGTCCAACTCTCTGACACATAACAAGTGATTGTGAAGACCATAGCCTGTATCAGGTGCACCTTGGTCTCACAGAAGTCAAGGAAGCTTCATATATAAGTTATTAGATGGAGGGCTGGTCAAAGGGAGGTAGATGTGAAGGGAGGGAGTAGAAGTGGATGGGTATCCTGGTGGATGGTGTAGCAGGGAAATAAGTGGGTAAAGACACGTGTGAGAAAGGCACAGACAACACTGAAACGGAAGTTAACTCCACAATAAGGGATATACCTTTAACTTGCTGGTCTGTCTGATACTGCTCTAAATCTGAACATTCACATTAAGACAGACTAGAAAGAAGGATTGGCCATCCACTTCTGAAATAGCAAGCCTCTGAAAACCCTATGTACAACAATGGAAATATAATAGAAGAAAAATCCAAGATGAGACATTAAGAAAATATTAGAATCATGTGGATTACAGCAAAATGAATAACATGATTGGAATTCCAGAATATGAGAGGGATATGGAAATCACTGAGAAAATTGTGGAAGAGGTACTATAAGAAAGCTTCACAGGTATGAAGAACAAGAAAATCCACATTCAGGAAACTCAGCAAACACCAAACAGATTAGACCCAAAAAGAAAAACATCAAGACATTTTATAGTCAAATTCTCCAAAATAAAAGATAAGTAAGGATAAAATACTGAAAGTAGTATGAGGAAAAAAAGGAGTCACCTGCAAAGGAAAAACAATCAAATTAAGTTCTGATTGTTCAGCAGAAACCAGGAGAGCAAGAATACAATGGGATGGTGGTATATTCAGAAAGTTGAAAGAAAATAATTGCCAACCAAGGATCCTGTACCCAACAAAGCTCTCCATCAAATATGAAGGAGAAATAACATCCTTTGCAGAAAAGAAAGAATTTAAGGAATTTGTGGAAACATGAAAAAATTTATAAGACCTTTTAAGGGAAGTCCTTCACACAGAGATGCCAAGGATGGACCATACTAACAAGATAGAACAAAAAATACACCAAAATGACAATGATAAAACCTGGCCTATCAATGATCACAGTTAATGTGAATAGATTAAATGCACCTAGTAAGAAAAAAAAAAAGAACAAAAAGGAAAAAAAAAAAAAAAACAACAAAGCACAAATAAGTTCTCTGGGATTCTCATTCTTTTCAATATTAGCCACAACTTTTCATTATCCACAAGGTCAAATGCCTTTAGCTTGGATCCTGGTGGGTGTTTGTGATTTACTTGATAGCTGGGTGTAAATTGTTTGAGCATTTCTAATTGTGTTAGAAATCAAGTGTAAGCTGATTAACCGTATCTAATCTCATTTACAATAAGCATGAGTGAGACGTCTGAAGTCTCTTGTGTAGGCAAACAGGATCTGGTGGATCGGCCTTTGTATTTAAAAGTTGATCTGGCCTACCTGTGAGCGAGCCTTTACCTTGGTGTACTTGGATCCTGGCGGGTAAGTGTTTGTTATGTATTTTATAGCTTGGGATTCATGGATAGAAAGACCCAAGATTGTGAAAATGACAATCCTACCAAAAGCAATCTACCCGCTGAACACAATCTCAATATAGATGTCAAATTAATTTTTCAAAGAGATAGAAAGAGAAAGTGTCAAGGTTATTTGGAGAGGAAAGAGACCTTGAATAAGCAGAGCATTTCTGAAAAACAAAAACAAAGTGGGAGGCATAGCACTCTCTTACTTCAAAACTACTACATAGTGGTAGTAACAAAAATAGCATGGTAGTGGTACACTGTCAGGTACAGAGGCCAATGGAACAAAATTGAGAACCCAGAAATGGACCCATTTATCTATGGTCAACTGATATTCAACAAGGAAATACAACCTATCAATGGGGAAATGAAAACCTTTTCAACAAATGATGCTGGCAAAACTGGACTGCTAACTGAAAAAAGCTGAAAAAAGATTCACATTCACACCATGCACAAAAATATCAATTCAAGGTGAATCAGAGACTTGGGAGTAAATCCCTAAACTAAGATGTTCTAATAGCTATTAGGTGTTTCCACTAATAATGACGCTACGTATAACATAATGAAACATTACTGTGCCATGCCATCATTATCATGCTTGAGGCCGCTTTTTGCAGCCACTGTGTCAATCCATTTGTGTGTGTGTGTGTGTGTGTGTGTGTGTCTTTTATTTAATTTTAATTTTTTTTGCTTGTCCTCTACTTCAGGAAGTATGAATTCCTTTTCTAAATACTAGTCTTTCCTGAAAACATGTCCAACGCACATGAAATGAACTTTTGCTATCCTCTCTTCTTCCATGCATTCCAGTTGTACTTCTTCAAAACAGATGTATTTAACTTGTGGTAATCATGATACATTCACTTTCTTCACCAATACTACAAATCAAGTACATCAATAATTCTTAATTCTTCTTTACTTATAGTCAAAGATTCATATGCTATAATTTAGGGTAAAGGTAATAGATTTAGAAAAAAATGGTATTTCCAACTGATAGACTTTAATCCAACTGCTACTGAGTCAGTTCTAATTCATAGCAACTCTTCCTTTGGTTTCCAGGTCTGTAAATCTCTATAGAAGGAAACTTCTCATCTATCTCCTGTGGAAGCACTGAAGAATTCAAACCTTTAACTTTTAGTTTAGCAACCCACCTTGTAGCTCACTTTGTCACCAGATCTCAATACCTATTTTGAGAGTTTTTTCTACAAAGAAGGTTCTTCAGAATCCTAGCTTGTTAGAGATTTTAAGTAATTACAGCAGTATTATGTACCAACCACTACAAAGCTAAGTGAGTCAAAACAGCATTCATTTGTTTTTCTGATCTGTCATAGAAGGCAAGTTTTAGACTGGACTTGACAAAATGACCCATTACAGGCAATAAAAGCTGTGATTATACTTCTAAGTTCAGGACTGAGGGTAAAGTGGATTGCTCCACTTTGTGACTGTCATTTCTTTTTCTTATAATACCAGCCGAGGCACAAGATATTAAGAAGAAACATGTAATCCTCTAAGGCTCAGGTTTGAAATTGGTACATTGTTACTGCTGCTCATATGCTGTTGATCAAAGAAACATAATTGAGTTATGGTGAAATCATGGAAGAGGCTTGAAGTCAAGAAACCTCCTGGTGTCATTCTTTAAATAACCAAGACATGCCATTCCTGAAAACATTAACTTCTTCCAGTGTAAATATAAGAACAACAAATCCTTTTTTTTTGAAGTAGTGAAGTATAAAAGACATAATATGTACAGTTAAATAATTCTCAATTATAGCATCATTTTTTATTAAGTTTCCCAACTCTAAATCTTTTCCTAATCTATTCAAATCACTTTTAGTTTTAGAAAGACAGTAGTTTTAAACTTCTTGTTCTTAATAATTTGAATTTCTCAACTTTTTTTTTCTCTCTCCCTCCTGATTTAGCCTTTTAGCAATTAGCTTAAACCTGTACATCTGCGGTGGCTTTCTAACTAATTTCTTCATATCACTTGTTGTGTTACTAATCACATACTCTCCACAATGTAGTTATGCAGTACTTTTGAAATAGAAATGTGTTCGCTTTCATACATACATACATTCATATTCAAATATCTTCTAATTATTCTTAGACTAAGACATCTAACAGATAAATAAAAGACAAAATATAGTTTCCCACAATCTCTGTTCAATAGCAAACCTGACCTTCTGTTTCTCAAAATACTGTGCCTCTCTGCTTTGCCTTTTCAGAGACTACTACTATGTTTATAAGAAATTATCCTACCATTTTCCTTCACCAATTAACCCTCTCTCTCCTTCAAGTGTCAGTCAATTAGTGCTTAGTTAGCCAAGCCTTCCCCTGACCTTCCAATTTGATTAGCTTCCCCATTTTAAGTTCATATACTCAGGTTATGTCTTTCTTAACATTATCGTTAACAGTGGCAACTTTGTATTTCTTAGGGTAATCCTAGGATAAATATCTTTCTTACTAAGTGAGTATCAAGAAAGAGAAACATGTTACATTTAGTTACTGTGATGCCACTGTTGTTGTTGGGTGCCATGGAGTTGATTTTGACTCATAGTTACCCCATATTACAGAATAGAACTGCCTTATGGATTTTTTTTTTGGTCATAATCTTCATGGAAGTATATCACCAGATCTTTCGTCCATCTAAATGCTGTCAGAATTAGCATATTTGTTTTTATGACTAACAGTGTTATTAGGTGAACTTGAACTACAAGCTAGCAGCTGGGTCCTTAATCATTCACCAGGACTTTACCATTTTCTTCTAATATGTTTAAATATAATGTACTACCCATGTTAGAATGTAGTATCTGTGATTACGAGGCCAAAATAAAGAAATAAAATAGAAAAATCCTAGAATGATTTCAACTTTTCCCCCTTTTGTGATTTGATTTTTTTTCTTATTTAAATCATGTTTTCTTTTAAATTATGCCACATGGTAAAAAGAATCTACCTTTGCCAATAGAATTTCTTTCTCCTATCTTATACATCTTTAAAAGATCTTCTTTAATATCAGACTCTAAACCATCCTGACTCCAAACAAGAAAGCCTGAATTTTGGTAAATTCCCTAGGGCTTCTTCACTGAGCTAAAGGAAACACTAATTTACATGAATGGATGAAGTTTTTACGATCTCAAATTCCTGTTATAATTAGTTTCAGAGGAACAGATCCATGTTATGTCTATTTCTATTCCTCTCCTCATCTGTGACAGGGGAATGAGTCATTAGAATTTTAATGTCCTCACTAAATGCCAGCAGTGGCCTGTTGTTATGCTTCAACTATTTAAATATTCTGAATTCTGACTGGCTAAGCCATTCTACCTTTTATTTTAAGAGATCAGGAAGGGGCTGCTAATCAAACAAGAGAGCATGGAAAAGGTCAAATGAGTGCAAAATCATCTGTCTATCATTAAATGCTGACAGAATGAGCAGGCTTGCCTTTGTGACTAAGATTGAAATTGGAACATAGAATGTCACCACATGAATCCTCTAGATTGACAGTGAATAGGAATGGTGAAGAATTAACTATTTCTTAACAATTTTGTTGCATATTTGAATTCTGAGCGACTATGTTCTTTAGGCACAAGAGATACAGTTCATAGGGGAGGACAAAGTGATTATAAGTTTATGTGAATGTGAAATATTTTGATAAGACATTGTAGAAGTCGAATGTTATTCATGAAGCAATTTAGATTTAACTAACATTTCCTTTAAATATTATTTTGTACTGGTGTTTTTTCAAATTCTGAAGTAGCTATTTTGCTATTTTAGAAATTAAATAATTTCTGTTCTATTCCATTTTCATCTTTAAGTAAAGGAAGTACTTGTTTTCTTTTCAGAAAGGTTGCCAAGCATCACTACTTTAACTTTCTCAATAATCTGTATTCAAGTAGAATTTCAGATACACCACTGTAATACCAGCAAAAGTCCCATTTGTTTCCTAGTGGACTCCAGCTCAGAGTGACCTCACGTGTGTTTAAGCAGAACTGTGCTCCACAAAGTTTCCAATGGCTGATTTTTGTTGTTGTTAGTAAATTGCCTGGTCTTTCTCTCAATGTACTTCTAGGTGGTCTTGAACTTTTTGGGTTAACAGTCGAATATTTGTATCACTCAGCCACCTTCTTAGCATTCTGTTGTTATGTACCTTCTAGTCAGAAGGGACACATACCTAAACCTGCAGCAGATTTTCAGAGGCAGTAAATTAATTACACAGGAGGAGATTGACCATTTTTCTCCTGTAGACCACCTGCTTTGCTTTGGCTGATTTAAAATTTTAATTTTTCTTTAAAAAAAATTATGACCTTAGTTGTCCATGTTGTCATTCCAGGGTGAAAGCTACAGCCTCACCAACAATACAGATTTCTTTTTTTAAAAAAGGCACTTAATTATGTAATATTAATATTCATTGTGAAATATTTATAAAGATTATCCTTCTTTCTGCCATCACCTGAAAATTTCCTTTGCCCGCTGAACTACTTTTCAGAAGTGTCATTGTAGATAAAGAAAAGAGATGAAGTTGCAAGAATGTGGTTTGATCTAATGATGGAATGAAATTTCTGCCCCCTTAATCTTCAAAACTGTGGGTCTTTGATGATTATTCCTGTTGTTCTTATGTGCTGTCAAGTCATCTGTGACTCACAGCAACCCTTTGTACAATAGCCCTAAACCTTGCTCTATCCCATGTCAACATCGCTGTCTCTGACAAACCCATCCCTATTACCCAAGTCACTGAACCTTTACATTTCATTGAGGGTCTTCTTCTCCTGCACTGTCCATCCTACCTTTCCCAGCCTGATGTCCTTCTCTAAGGACTGTACCCTCCTGGCAACATGTCCAAAGTATGTCAGATCAAGCTTCAGAATCCTTGCCTCCAAGGAACAGCTTAGTTTAACCCTCTCTAGGATGAACCTGTTTGTTCTTTTTATAGTCCATGGTGTATTCAATATTCTTCTCCAATACCACAGTTCAAAGGCATCACTTCTCCTTGTCTCATCCCTAGTCATTGTTCAGCTCTCTGATGCATAGCAAATGATTGCAAAGACCATGGCCTGTATCAGGTGCACCTTAGTCTCCAGACTGACATTATTGCTCCTCAGTACTTTGCAGAGGTCTTTAACAACAGACTTTCCCATCACAATAATTTCTTGGCTGCTGGTACCAAGAGTGTTGATTGTGGAGCCAAGCAAATTAAAGCTGTGAACAATCTCAATTTCTTCAAAGGGCAGCGTGGAAATACAAAGTAAAGTATTAAAATGAAATATGCAAAGAGTTGGAGTAGAAAATCAAAGGGGCTGAACTCGCTTAGCATTTCTTGAGGTCAAGGAACTGAAGAACAAATTCAAGCCTCAAATTTCAGTACTTAAGGATGCTTTTGGCAGGATATTAAATGATCCAGGAAGTATTAAAAGACTATGAAAAGGCTATACAGAGTCATTGCACTAAAGAGAATTGGCAGACACAGAAGAATTTCATGGAACACCACATCACTTTGGTGATGGAAGAGGAAGTTCAAGCTGCTTTGAAAGAAATGGTAAAAAAGTAAGCCCTCAGGAATTGACAGTATACTATTTGATATATTTCCACTAATAAATGGTGCCCTAGATTTGTTCACTAAGTTGTGTCAAGAAATCTGGAGGATAACCTCTTGGACAACTGACTGGAAGAGATCCATATTTGTTGCAATTCCAAAGAAAGGTGATCCAACAAAGTGCAGAAGTTATCAAACAATATCATTAATATCACAGGCAAGCAAGATTCTGGTGACGGTTATAAAAAAAAAAGGCTATAACAGTACATCAACAGAGAACTTCCAGAAGTGCAGGCAGAGTTTAGAAAGGGTCATCGTACTAGGGATATTGTAGCTAATTATAGATGGATCTTGGCTGAAAGCAGGGAATACCAGAGGAATGTCTATCTGTGTTTCATTGATAATGCAAAGGCTTTTAACTGTGTGGATCAGAACAAACTGTGGCTAAATGAGAAGAATTAGAATCCCAGAACATTTGATGGTGCTAATGTGAAATCTATATTTGGACCAGGAGGCAGTCTTCAGAACAGAGCAAGGGAACACTGCATGGTTCAAAATTGGGAAGGGTGTAAGGCAAGGATGTGTATGACAGACTTTAAATCAAAGGCTGTAAAAAAAAAATTTAAAAATTCCAAGCAAATGGCAAGCACAAAAAAGCAGGAGTGGCAATATTAATCTTTGATAAAATAGACTTCAGGTTGAAATGCACCATAAATGATAAAGAAAGGCATTAAATACTGTTAAAATACAGAAGGTATCAAAAAGACATAACCTTGGTCAACATTTATGCACCAAATGATAGACCTGATAAATACATAAACAACAGTTAAAGAATTGAAGGTAGGAACCGACTGAACCACAATAGTGGTAGAAGACTTCAACACACCACTTCACCAAAGGGTAGGTCAGCTTAAAAACAACTTAACAAAAATGTAGAAGATCTAAACTATACAATCAGACAACTCAACCTTATGGATATATTCAGGGTACTGAACCCAACTGAAGCTCACTTCACTTACTCTCAAGTGCACACAGTGCATTCTCCAGAATCAATTACATATCAGAACACAAAGTAAGCCTCAACAAATTAAAAAGCATTGAAATAATACAATGTGAAAAACAATGTATGTGAACTTTGTCAATAAATCAATATGAAATAAAAAAGGAGATAATGCAAAGTATCCTCTTAGACCATATGCCATAAAACTAGAAATTAACCACAGGAAGATTAAGATTACAAAACCACCTATGTGGAAACCAAAAAAATCTCTCCCAGAACACAATTGTGTTACAAAATAATAAAGAATAAAATAAAAAAAAATTCCTTGAAGAAAATGAAAATGAAAATATAACAAAAACAAAATCTCTGGGATACAGCTAGGCACACACACACATACCACACAAAGAAGTAAGAAGAAAAATCAATGATCTAACTCAACACCTACTTAAAATAGAAGAAAAAGCTTCTAGAAGAAAGAAAATTTTAGGGACAAAAGCTGAAGTCAATGAGATAGAAAACAGAAAAAACAATTAAACCATCAATAAGAACAGGAGCTGGTTTTTTGAAAGAGTCAATAAAATTGACAAACCACTGACAAACGTAATAAAAGAAAAAAGAGAGAAGACACAGATAACTTGATTAAGAAATGGTAAAAATAACATCACAACAGAACCAGATGACATTAATTAATAATATCAAAATATGATGAAAAGCTATACTCTGATAAATTTTAAACCTAGAGAAAATGGACAAATTACTTGAAACTCATGCCATAACCACAATGACATGGACAGGTTTAGAACCCTTGAAGAGATCCATCTCAAAAGAAGAAATTGAACAGGTAAGAAAAGTTCTGGACCAGATGGCCTCCCAGATGAATTCTACCAAACATTCAGAGATCTATCACAAATTCTACTTAAAGTATTTTTTTAAAAAAACAACTGAAAAAACACACACACACAATACCACTCCCAGAGTCATTCTATGAAGCAAGCATAACCGTAATACTAAAACCAGGCAAAATATTACCAAGAAAGAAAACTACTATTATCTCTGATGATACTAAATGCAAAAATCCTCAACAAAATCCTAGCCAATAGAATCCAAAAGCACATAAAAAATTATTATGACCAAGTGGGGTTCATAACAAATATGCAAAGATGGTTCAACATAAGAAAAACCATACCTGTAATTCCTTACATCAACAAAGCAAATAGCAAGAACCATATTATCTTAGTTATTGATGCAGAAAAGGCATTTGAAAAAACACCCCTTACTGATTAAGACACTTAGCAAAATTGGAATATAAGGGAATTCCCTCAGCATGGTAAAAAATATATATGTGAAACCAAGAGCCAATATCATTTACAATTGAGAAAGACTAAAAGCATTTTCCTTGTGAATAGGTGCCCACTGTCACCTCTTCAATATTGTATTGGACGTACCTGCTAGAGTAATACAACAAGAAGAGGAAATAAAGAACATCCAGATTGGTAAAGAGATGGTTAAACTATCTCTATTTGCAGATGATATGATAATGTACACAGAAAACCTCAAGGACTCAACAAAAAACTGTTAGAGTTAGTATACTATTTAGTAGAGTGTTAGGATACAAGATCAATAACCCAAAATCAGTGGGATTCCTCTACAGTAACAGAGAACTCAGAGAAGGACTCCAAGAATGCAATACCATTTACAATCTTGTTGTTACATGTTAGTTGCTTGAGACTCATAATTACCCCATATACAGCAGCTCTGAACCCTGCCCTGTGCTTAGCCTGTCTCACTAATCTGACACACCAACCCACATTGCCCCAGATACTGTATCAATCCATCTCATAGGGGTCTTCCTTTCCTGAACTGTCCCTCCACCCTTCTGAGCATGTTGTCCTTCTCCAAGGACCAGTCTTTCCTGGCCACATGTCCAAAATCTGTAAGAAGGAGCTTCAAAATTCTAGCCTCTAAGGAAAAATTTGTTTCACCTTCTCCAAGACAGACGTATTTGTTTTCTTGGCAGTCCATACTATGTTTAAGACTCTTCTCTAGCACCATAATTAGTCATTGTCTAGCTCTCTAATGCATAGAAAATAATTGGGAAGACCATGGCTTGGATTAGGCACACCTTAGTCTCTCGACTGACATCTTTGCTTTTCAGTACTCTGAAGAGTTCCCTGACAGTAGATTTCCCAATGAAATTTCTCTTTTGATTTTCTGGCTGCTAGTGTTAAGAGTGTTGATTGTATAACAAAGAAAGATTTTTTTCTTTTACTTTTCAAAGAGAAGAGTGAACTGGGGGGAGGGGTGGGCAGGGAGAAAAGTACAACAATGAATAAATGGAAATCCAAAGTCTCTGTAAATTTAAATTAATAATAATAATAATAATAATGTTGTTGTTGTTAAGTGCTATCAAGTAGCAGGCGACTCATAGTGACCCTATGAAGGAGAATGCTCCA
>NW_006399857.1:9352376-9353355 GCF_000299155.1 Elephantulus edwardii
ATAATAATAATATCCCCCCCCTCTCAAAAAGAGAGAGTTGATTGTGGAGCTGAGCAAGCTGTAATTGTTAGAAACCTCAATTGTTAGAAACTTCTTCATCTATCATGATGCTGCCAACTGGCCCAATAGAGAGAATCTTTCTCTTCTTGGTGTTGAACTTCACTCCATAGTGAAGACTACCGTCCTTGACCTTCCGAAACAAGTTCTTCAGGTCTTAGTTTCAGCAAACAAGATTGTGTCATCTGCATAATGTAGGTTGTTGATGAGTCTTCCTCTAATCCTCATGCCACATTCCTCCTCATATATCCCTGCTGAGATACTTGGGAATGAACCTAACTGGAGACACAGAAGACCTGTACAAAGAAAACTACAGAACATTTCTATAAGGCACAATTGAAGACCTAAATAAATGGGAATATGTGACATATTCATAGATAGGAAAACTCAATATTATGAAAATAACAGTCCTACATATTCTACACAATCCCAGTCCCGATACAAAATTCATTTTTCAAGGAGATTGAAAGGGAAATTGTTACGTTTATTTGGAGAGAAAAGATACCCCAAATAAGTAAAGCATTTTTAAAAAACAAAAATAAAGTGGGAGCCATAGTATCCCCTGACTACAAAACCCAATACACAGTGGTAGTAATCCAAACAGATTTGTACACCAATGTCCATGGCAACATACCATCACAAGTACCCAGAAACAGCCCAAATGTCCAACCAGGATAGAATGAATTGAGAAATTATGGTACATTAACATGATGGAATAATACTACACTGCATGAAGGAGCGATGGTTTTGAAAATCACAACCTAACTTGGGAGGACCTTGAGAGCAATAAACTAAGTAAACTAACTCAGTCCCATAAGGGAAAATATTGTATAACACCATTATTTTAGAAATAGGAAGATAACTAGTAAAATGTGTATGAGGATGCCAAGGAAGGGGAAGGTAGGAGAAGAGGGATGAGGAT
>NW_006399857.1:9354407-9355564 GCF_000299155.1 Elephantulus edwardii
TGGGGAGGAGGGTGGAGAAAGCGGTGCAACAATGAATGAATGAAAACCCAAAATCTCTGTAAATGTTCATTAAAACTAATAAAAAAAAAAAGGGTAGCACAAAGTGATGGGTAGATGAAGGAGTGGATAAAGGAAATAGGAAAGATCCAGTGTGTAAAATAATGAATACAAACTTTGTGAGTTAACCACAATAAAAACTTTATTTTTTAAAAAAAACATAGTTTAATTATTTTTTCCTTTAAATAAAGTCCTCTAAATTGTGTTAGTTTCAGGTTTCTTAGATTTTTTTTTCATTCACTTCTGATAAATATTCAGCAAGAATAATGAAAAAAGAAATTAGGTCAAAATTGCATGAACATCTATTTTATTTAGCACAACTTATACTTTTTTGACATAATTTTTTATTAATGATTATAATGAGCCTTTAAATGCTAATTGATTCTCTAAGGAGGCCACTGAATGAATGTAAGAAGGAAGTAAGTTGCCTGATTCATTAGATGGATAAGAAAAAAGCCCTATAAAATGACAATGTCGTGCTGTTTTTGTTGTGTCATCTAGTCCTCTCCAACTCACAGCAACCCTATGTACAAAAACTCAGAACCTTGCCCTATCTTGAGCCAGTCTTACTGTCTCCAACACATCTACTCCCATTACTCTAGTTACTGTGTCAACCCATGTCATCTGAGGTTTGCCTCTCCTATGCTATCCCTTTCCCTTTTAAGCATGATGTCTTTCTTCAAGGACAGGTCCCTCCTTGCTGCATATCCAATGTATGTGAAATGGAGCTTCAAAATACTTGACTCCAAGGATTCACCCTCCCCAAGACAGATATGCTCTGTTGGCAGGCGGTAGTATGTTCAATACTCTTCTCCAGCTCCATACCTCAAAGACATCTGTTCTTCTGTCATCCTCTCTCTGATGTAATAACATCCAGCTCTTCTGTCATCCAGCTCTCTGATGTATAACAAGTAATGTGAAGATCACTGCCTGAATTAGGAGCACTTTAGTCTTCAGACTCACATTGTTGTTCTTTAGCACTTTGGCGAGGTCCCTGACAGCAGATTTCCCCAATGCAATTTGTCTTCTGATTTCCTGACACCTGATGCCAAGAGTGCTAATTGTTGAACCAAGCGAGCTAAAATTGTTAACAACTTCAA
>NW_006399857.1:9356044-9365577 GCF_000299155.1 Elephantulus edwardii
TCAATTAAAGACATTTCTCTGGTACTTTATACTTTCAGCCAAGATCCATCTAGCATTAGCTATAATATCCCTAATATTATACTACAGTATATCAATTCACTTTCTACCACAGTCAATTCCACCATGTTGAAAAAATGAGATAGACTGGTATGGGACATTTTGAATCAGACAATCATAAGATCTACTATGACTAAGATGAAAAGGTGAGGAGATATGTTGTTGCTTTCATAGTTAAAAAAAGCGATTTCTACATCCATCATAAAATACAATGTTGTAAGTGACAGGGTGATAGCCATACACATAAAAGAAAGTCTAGCGAATACTATTATCATTCAAACATGTGTACCAACAAGTAGCGTCAAAAAGGAGGAAATAGATGAATTCTACCAGCTTTTGCAATCATAAATCAATCAGTCATGAAATCAGGATGCATTAATAATAATGAATGATCTTTTATGAGAGACATAAGGAGAGAAAAGCACAGACAGCTATCTCACACCACTATCAAGTGCAGAGCTAGGAGCAAAGTATATATATCCTTTGGACCTGGCATTCCCTCCCTGACAATATCCAAGAGCCAGAAGACAGAAAGTCATAATATCAACACCAGAGAATCGACAGGATGGTCAAAATAGAACTAGAATATCAATAGCAATAGAACCAAGAACTCACCAGAAGACAGCATAGTGTGCTTATCAGCCCCTGGGTTAGAGACTCAAGTGTCAAGTGTCTTCTTCTAAAGCTTGCTGTAGGAGTGGGTACCTATGAGAATTTGTAGATGGAGCTGAAGAGTGTTTTGAACATATGCCTGAGCAATAAAGATTCCTGTTGGGGTGAGCAGAGAGACCAAGCTGAGAGAGAGAGAGAGAGAGAGAGAGAGAGAGAGATATGTTGGTCTACAGGCATAGCTGAAAAACTTTTCTGATCCTCCCATTTCCTTCACCCCCTCGGTCTACCCACTAAGCTGTGCAACCCTGTAGTTTCACCCTTATCCATCCTCACCCCTCTGCTCCCACCCTTTTCACCCTTGGGTTCCCATATATGTTTTAATAGTTATCCTTCTATTTTTACAATGGTCTTTTGCAGTATTTTCCCTTATGAGACTGAGTTAGTTCATTCAACCTAATGCTCTCTACTCTCTCCCAAGTTATGTAGTGGTGGATTTCTTTTGTGTGTTTTGTTTGCTTGTTTTTCAAATTGTTCTTGAGTGTTGCATAGTATTGGAAAGCATCTAGATAAATAGGCAGGGTAATGATGGGCAAGGTCCAATGAGGATTAATTTTATAAAACATAATGCATGGGAATGATTGTATGAAACACAATATAAATGAAGAGTAGGGTGAAACACAATGTATATTAAATTTGTAAGCAAATCAAGATAAAATAATGTTTAAAAAGCTGTACGGAATGATCAACCATTCTAAGTGATTTCTTACTGTGAATTTTAAACAGTTATGCTAGGACACATGGAAATCTCTAAGGAACACCAGACCACAGAGCCAACATGAGGGAAAATATTGACAGCTGGCCCTCTCTTCTCATGCAGTCTTAGTTACATCCCTGATATATGATGTTGAGGTCGGAGTAAATGGATTTGGCAGCTTTGGATCCCTGGTCACGAGGGCTACTGTTAACTCTGGAAAAATGGATGGTGTTGTCATCAGTGACCCCTTCAGTGACTCCAACTATATTGTCTGTATGCTTCAGTATGATTCCACTATGGCAAGTTCACTTGAAGGGTAGTGTCCAACAGATAATTATCTGTGCTTCTTCTGTTGATACCCTCATGTTTGTGATGGGTGTGTGAACCAGAGAAGTATGACAACTTTCTCAAGATTGTCAGCAGTGTCTCCTGCACCATGAACAGATTGGTCCCACTGGCCAAGGTCATTCATGACAATTTTGGCATTGTAGAGACTCATGACTACAGACAGTCCATGTCATTACTGCCACTCAAAAGACTCTGAATGGCCTCTCTGGAAAGCTGTGGTGTGATGGCCATGAAGCTGCATAGAATATCATCCCTGTGAAGGTCATGGACATGATCATTCCTGAGTGGAATTTGAATCTTAAGGGCATGGCTTTTCATGTCTCCATCACCATTGTTTCAGTCATGAATCTGACTGATCTGCTGTCTGGAAAAAGCTGACGAATATAAACACATCAAGAAGGTAGTAAAGCAGGCATCAGAAAGGACCTTAACGTGAATCCTGGAACACACTGAAGACCAGGTTGTCTCTTGTGAATTTAACATTGACATTCATGCTACTGCCTTTCATTCTGGGGCTGTCATTGCCCTGAACAACTGCTGGAGAATCCTTGTGCCAAATCAATCCACCCCCCACCCCCCCCACACACACACTAAGAAACTCAGGTCCTTGACACAGATTCCATCCAGTCCCTTTGAGAAATGGAAGGACCTTTAAAAGCCCATATTGTACCATCAATAAAGTACACAGTATTCAGAAAAAGAGAGAGAAATGACTTTTGAATGCAGTCTTCTGGTTACTTGGGCTATGAAAGGAGGAAAAAACCCACCAAGTTTGTTTGTAAAGCCCATCCACTTGTGGTATTTCTGTTAATGTAGTAGATGACTGTTGTTGTTGTTGTTATGTGCCTTTGAGTCTCCTGCGACTCATAGTGACCCTATGTACAAGAGCCCTAAACCCTGCTATATCCCTTACCAATCTTATTGACACACCTTTCCCCATTACCCCAGTGATAGAATCAACCCATCTCATTGAGGTTCTTCCTCTCCTGTGCTGTCCCTCCACCCTCCCAAGCATAACATTCCTCTCCAAGGACTCATCCTGCTTTGTAACTTTTCCAAAGTAGGTCAGTCCAAGCTTCAGAATTCTTGCCTCCAAGAAGCAGCCTGGCTTCATCCTCTCCAGGACAAACTTATTTGTTCTGGTAGCAGTCCATGGTATAGTCAATTCTCTTTTCCAGAACCAAAGCTCCAAGGCATCAACTCTCCTTCTATCATCCCTAGTCATTGTCCAGCGCTTTGATGCATAACAAGTAATTGCAAAGACCATGGCCTGTATCAGGCACACCTTCGTCTCCAAACTGACATTGTTCCTCAGTACCTTCTGACAGAAAATTTTTCCAAAGCAATTAAACTTTTAATTTCCTGGTTGCTGGCACCATGAGTGTTGATTGTAATGCCAAGCAAAATGAAGCTGTCAACAATCTCCATCTCTTCACCATCTATCATGATACTGCCAATCTACCCAGTGGTGAGAATCTTTGATTTCTTGATGTTGAGCTTCAATCCATATTGAAGGCTGCAGTCCTTGACTCTCTGCAGCAAGCACTTCAGGTCCTCCTCAGTTTCAGCAAGCAGGGTTGTGTCATCTGCATAACACAGATTTTTGATGAGTCTACCTCCAATCCTGATGCCACACTTCTCCTCATAGAGCCCAGTCCCAGGTAATCTGTTCTCATAGAGATTGAAAAGATATGGAGATAGGACACATCCTTGACTCACACCCTTCCCAATTTTGAAAGACAGAGTGTTTCCTTGCTCTGTTCTGATGACTGCCACCTGGTCCAGGTGTACATAAGTACGTTCAAGTGTTGTGGGATCCCTGTTCTTCTCAGAGTCAACCACAGTTTGTTGTGATCCACACAGTCAAGGAGCCAGGGGTGCAGTGTGTGTGGCTGAACATCTCTCAGAGATCCCCATACCATACAAGTACAAATAACTACGATTCCCAGAATCCCACGGGTCAAGCCCACCTTCAAATCTTGGAACGCAGAGTGTAGCGTGGGGCAGAAGGGAGTAAATGACTAAGAGTGTAATTTGAAAGAGTAATTATATGTGAGTAGATCTTCTCTCTCAGTTAATATATTCCATAAATTTCACTCTTTTAATGAAGAATTGCTGACTGACCTTCTTTAGCCCTCTTTCCTCTGAAATCTTCCATTACTTATTGCTTTACAAATTCTCTTCATAAATAATTCTACTTTGCTAGCTAAATTCTCCTTTTTTTCTCCAAGTCCTATCTCCTCAATTAGTTTTTAATCTCCATCAGGCCAGGATCTGTGCCTTTTGACTTGTGTTACTGCTCAGAGTAATACATAAGCAATTAAGATTTAATGTAATTGAGTTTAATTTAATTTGATATAGATTCCAATGGATTTCTTCCAATTAGATTTGTAAGATTTTTACTTCTTTAAAAATGTCTGATGATATCAATTTCAGACCTTTTTCTTTATCCAGGGAATGAGCTAAGATTTAAGTTATCTCTTGCAATCTTGAGTTACATTTCATACCATCTTTATCTAATCACTTTTCTATTTATATTCTATTGCTTCTGATCATAATTATAACATAAAATTTCCTAAGCTCATGTTTACTGTGATTTTTTTACCCCATAAAGATACCGTATATTTATAGAGTCATGAAAAAGACATCAATAAATGTAGGCAAAACTACATATTGGTATATGTGTTATTCAAAGAAGAAGTGATATTATCAGGCCAGATTTCAGCTATGAAGTACATTTTTTTGTGACACGTAAATATTTGTTTTTTATCAATGGGTATAAGTTTTGGTATGTATACTTCATGTGGAAACTACTTAGATCTAGAAAATGCTGCAAAAGAATAACAATATATTAAACCTGCATTGCATCATGTTGTTATTGTTGATTGCTGTAGAGTCTAGCACAACTCTTAGCCACACTATGAACAAAAGGCCTGAAACCTTTCTATAACTATCCCTATTTTTCAAAGTTCATAGAGTTTCCAGAGTCATTTTATATAGGCAGTGAATGCAGTTTCAAATTATTCCACATAACAATTGTCACCTCATTGTATCTTTCTACTTCTGACTTTCTTTCTGAAAATAACTACAAGCTAGCACAGAATATATTATCCTTCCCATGTTAAATATAGGAAATTGAATTCCAAAGAAATCAATTTCTACCTCATGGTCATATAGCTTATAGTTGTTAATAATTGATAATGTTAAAATTGGAATATTAGAATTTTAACTATGAAATATCAAGATATTGTGGTAGAAAGACTGTGATTAGTCTTTGTTTAAATCTTTCTCTGTCACTTCTTAACCAAGTATCACTGAACAAATGTCTTAGCAATTATAACATAAACTTCCTTCCGTTGCTACAAGAATAGTGAGATATTTTTGAGGAGGCGTTCTAGAATCTTCACTAATAAGCATTATTTTCCCTCTTCCTTTCTTGAGCTAACAATAATGCAGCCTGTACCTTTAAGAATTTTACATTTTAATAAAAAGAAAATATGTCTCTTAGGGGGAAAAAAGTATAGCTGTCAACAATGGTAGTAAAACATATGATTAAGAAGCAAAATATTTAAAATATCTGTAAGACTGTTGGAGTTTTAACAAGATGAAGCATTTGACTATTTCTAGGCCACAGGATCACTTAAAAATTCTCTTCTCTTCTTTGGCTGTGCACCTAGATACTATAAGAAGTCTCCCAGACTTCTCTCTGTATCAAAGGAGGCTACTGCCTACTGGATTAGATGAAAGTACCAAAGAGGATTAAGAAAAATGATGTAAGGAAAAGTAAATCCTATAAAATATGTAATAACTTTCATCAAAACATGTAGTTTATGTTAAAATAACATTTTAAGAAGACTCTCCTGTTGCTTCTTATTTGAGTTAGGGCTAGGTATGTTTGTGGACTATTTAGAAATACAAATGCCAAGCATACTTGTTAAAGTAAATTATATTAACGCTTGTTGGATAATGAATAAGGAAGACTAAAGGAGAATAGATGCCTTTGAAAAGTGGTGATTAAAAGGATATTGAAAATATCAAGGACTACTAAAAGAATACACAATTTTATTTAAATGAAGCTCTAGTTGCCTACTGGCAAGAAGCTGGGCTGCAATCCCAAAGGCATGTGTTTCAAGGCCACCAGGATGAACAATCTCCTCCTGGGCAAATAAATGTCTCCTAAAACCTGCCAAAAAAAAGGCATGTGTTTCAAGGCCACCAGGATGAACAATCTCCTCCTGGGCAAATAAATGTCTCCTAAAACCTGCCAGAGGGTCAGCGATGGGTCAGTTCTGACTCTATAGTACACAGCAACAATGAGTTTAAGAAGAGCCAAGGTTCTGAGAACAAAATAGAATTGTGCAAGTTTTGTTCTGTTGTACATAAAATCTTTATGAATTGGGGCCAATTTGACAGTTCCTAACAACAAATCAATAACATATTTTTAACTTTTAGATAACCAGAGTCCAGTGATGCCTCTCCTGTTTTCAATTTTATAGCCTTTTCAATTTTGTCTAATAAATGCTGGTTACTGTCATGAATTGAACCGTGACCCTCCAAAATATGCATATATAATGAGATAATGTGGAAGTTGGGTAATGAACTCCCATGAGTTAATAACCCCAACAGTTGTAAAAGCCCAGAGAAAAAAACCAAAAAACAACAACAAACAAACTTCAGTAGGATAGCAAACAACAAATGCTGGTGAAGATGTGAAAAGACTGAAACTCTTATTCACTGCTGGTTGGAAAATAAAATGGTACAACCACTATGGAAGACTGTCTGGCACTTTCTCAAAATTTGGAAATAGGAATACCTTTTCAATTTGAACCAGTTATCTAACTAGTCATCCCTGATAGTTTCAATCTTTTCTTCATATCTCATGTGACTGTTCCTGTAGTGAGACTTTTGTTTTCTTGTTGTTGATATATAATACTGAAGGCTGTAATTCTTGATCTTTTGCAGCAAGTCTTTTATAGTCTCTTCCCTTTGAGCAAGCAAATTTGTGTCCTCTGCTTAAAGCAGGTTGTTTATGAATCTTGATTCAATCCTGATGCCACCTTCTTTGTCACAGTGTTTGACTTTAGGAATTACTGCCTCAGTATACAGATTGAATAGGTATGGAGAAAGGATACACCCTGACACACATCCTTCCTGATTTTAAGCCATGCAGTCTTAGATCTCAAATGAGCACAATTAAGTGTTTTGGTATTCCCATTCTTTTCAATGTCAGGGACCTCTCCAGAGTACTTAGAAGCAATGATGTCACTCTACAGACTAACGTGTGCCTGATCCAGACCATTGTCTTCATGATTACTTGCTATGCATCAGAAAGATGAACAATGAAAAAAGATAATAGAAGAACTGTGGTGCTGGAGAAGAGTCTTAAACATATAATGGATGGTCAAGAAAACAAATAGGTCTATCTTGGAAAGAGTGAAACCAAGTTTCTCTTTGGAGGTTAGGTTTTTGAAGCTACGTCTCACATACTTTAGACATATGGCCAGAAGGGACATATCCTTAGAAAAGAACATTATGCTCAGAAGGGTGGAAGGACAGTGCAGGAGAGGAAGACCCCAGATGAGATATATTGATAAAGTAACTGGGGCAATAGAGTGTGTTGGAGTCAGTGAGACTGGCTCAGGACACGACAGGCTTTAGAATTGTTGTACACAGGGTCACTAAGAGGTGCAGGCAACTCAACAGCATATAACAACAACAACAACAACAACTCAATGTTAGCTGTAATTTGTTAAGACCCACACAACCAAATGTCTTTGCACAGTTAATAAATTGAAAACACACATTATTTACTGGTATTCTTTGATTTCAGCCAGTATTCATCTGACATCAGCAACGATATCCTTGATGACGTGGCCACTTCTAAAACCAGCCTGAACCTCTGGTAGTTCTCTGTCAATGTATTGTTAAAGCTGTTTTTTAATTGCCTTTAACAATATTTACTTGCATGAGATATTAATGATATTGTCTGATAATTTCCACGTTCTATTGGATCACCTTTCTTGGAAATGGGAACAAATTTGGATCTCTTCCAGTCAGTCAATCAGGTAGCTGTTCCCCAAATTTACTGGCATTAATTGGTGAGAACATCCGGAGCTGCATTTTTTTGTTGAAATGTGTCAGTTGGTATTCCATCAACTCTGGGGCCTTATTTTTTACCAGTGCCTTTAGTGCAGTTTGAACTTTATTTTTCATCACTATTGGCTCTTGTCCATGTGGTATTTCCTGAAATTTTTCAGAGTCAACAAATTCTCTTTTTGTTAAAGTGATTCTGTGTATTCCTTCCATCTTGCTTTGATGTTTCTGGGATAATTCAAGATTTTGCCTATAACATTTCAGTATTGCAACTAGAGGCTTAAATTGGTTTTTCAGTTCTCTCAGCTTAGGAATTGCTGAACGAGTTCTTCCCTTTTTGTTCTGTGACTCTAGTTCTTTGCATATTTCATTATACTATTTTGCTTTCAGGATATCTGGGGACTTATTTCATTGGGCAAATCCACTGTCAGGGATCTCTTCAAAATGCTAAAGAGCAATTGATGTCAGTCTGAAAACTAAGGTGTGCATGATTCATGCCATGGTCTTCTCAATGACCTTCTACACATAGAGCTAGATGATGAATAAAGATGACAGGAGAAGAATGGATGTCTTTGATTTGTGCCACTGGAGAGGAATACTGAATATCCCACAGAATGCCAAAAAAACAGATATGTTTTGGAAAAAGTACAGCCAGAATCTACTTGGAGGCACAATGGCAAAGCTTCATCTTTCATATTTTAGCAGGTAGGTAGGCAAGGCTTGGAAAGGGACATTATGCTTGAAAAGATAGAAGGTCAGTGAAGGAGAGGAAGACCCCCAATGAGATGGATTGACATAGTAACTTCAGCAGTGGCTGACACAGGATAGGATAGGGGTCAGGTCAGCTGTTCCTAGGGTTGCTATGAGTCATGTTCTACTCAATGGCACCTAACTCAATTCCCACTAATGAGAATATACATTAAAGAAGCCAGGGCCATGATACAGACACGTGTATGCACACCTGCATTTATTACATTATTATTCACAATAGCAAGAGATGGAAGCAGCCCAAGTGCTCATCAAAAAAAGAATGTATAGGAAACTGTGGTAAATCCATACAATAGAATAGTATCTAACACTGAAAAACAATGAACGTATAAAATACTACACTATAAGGATGACTGGAAGACATTATACTTAGTGAAATATTTCAATCACTAAATGCAGCCTTTGGTATGATTTTCATCTCAATGTCAAGAAAGCAAAGATTCTTGCCACTGGACTGATAGGCTCCATCATGATAGATGGAGAAGAGATTGAAACTGTAAAGAGCTTCATCTTACTTGGATCCACAAAAGTCAGGAAATAAGGAGATATATTGCACTGGAAAAATCTGCAGTTAGGGACTTCTCCAAATTATTGAAGAGCAGTAATGCCAGTTTGCATTGGGAGATAGGTGTGAAGGGAGTGGGTAAAAGTGGATGGGTATCCTGGTGGATAGTGGAGCAGGAAAATAAGTGGATAAAGGCACGTGTGCCAAAGGCACACTGACACTAATGGTTAACTCCAAAATAAGGGATATACCTTTCACTTTTTCTGTAAAATGCTGGTCTGTCTGATACTTCTCTAAATCTGAACATTCAGATTAAGGCAGACTAGGAAGAAGGATTGGCCATCCACTTCTGAAATAGCAGGCCTCTGAAAACCCTACGTACAACAGAACACATGT
>NW_006399857.1:9371577-9373609 GCF_000299155.1 Elephantulus edwardii
CATCTGATTCAGGTCTTTCCAATTACTAGCTATATATCTGAGAGCTGGACAATGAATAAAGTTTACAGGAAATGAATTGGCATCTTCGAGCTGTAGTGTTAGAGAAGAGCACTGAAAATCCCATGGACAGCCAAGAGACGAAACAAATGTGCCTTGCAGAGGTTGCAGCCAGAGTGCTCTTTGGAGACAAGAATGAGTCTTCGCCTCACATACTTTGGTCATGTTGCTAAAAAGGTCTATTCCTTGGAGATGGATATGATGCTGGGAAAGTTGGAGGCTCCGCGAAGGAGAGGAAATCCCTCAACCAGATCGATTAAAGAAATTCCTCAACCAGATTGATTAACATGTTGACTCGTGCAGTGGGCTGTTGTGTGTCAGGAAGTGTGAGGATGGAGTGGGACAGAACAGAGTTCAGATCTTTTGTTCATAGGTTCGCTCGACTTGATGACACTTAACAACAACAACAACAAAAACAAAAACAAAGGGCAAATACTGTTTAGGACCATGGTTACAAAAATAAGATGAACATAGGGGAAGGGAAAGCAGAGAAATAATACATAGATAATGAACAGGACAATGAAATGGGAATAGAAAAGAGCTAACTAAAGAAATTGTGTGTTTGGACATTGTGCGTATGGGAACTGACAGTTTTGAACAAGAAATGTTACCAAGTGAATTGGAGGAAGGACAGGGAGGAAAAATATGTATCAATGAATGAATGAAAACCTATCCTTTATGTAAAGTTTCACAAAAATCACAACAAAATAATAAAAATGATGGTTGTAAAAAGATTAAGAAAGAATATGCTGAAGTCAATATGTTCCTTCGAGTCAGAACTGACTCACAGACAATACTCCAGCAGGTTTTCATAGGCAATAAATTACATGGGAGGAGATTGTGCATATTTCTCTTGAGGAGTAACTGATGAATTCAGACTGCATGGTTTGGGTTAACAGCATAACTCCTTACTAGACTATAAGAGCTTCCTAAGAAATGAGTATAACACTACTTAATTCCACCACATCCCTAATTCAGTGTAAAGTTCCTTTTCCTAGGATGTAATATATAAAACCTGTTATCTCACTCTAGCTTAAAGGACCGGAAGACAAGTCTAGAGGAGAAGACAAGTCTAGAGGAGAGAAACCTTAGCAACAGTAAGCATTACCAAGACTGGAGGATGTCCTTTAGGGAAAACGATCCCTGTACAAAACATTGTCACAGAAGGCCAGGTGACAAAGAAATCTCCAAGGAACGCCTGGCCTACAGAAGCTAAGGAAAACAATCATTTTCCTCTACCACCTGTAGAGAGAGAGTGACCTTCTACTAAAGCTGGCTTCTTGAATTTTTGCTTCTAGCTTCTTAAACTCTAAGATATTAAATTTTTATTTGTTAAAGTCATATACTTGTGGTAATACTGTTAAGGCAGCTCTAGATAACGAAAGACAGTTACTGATTCCTTGACTATTATAGATTTGGAACAAATAGCTTTTGCTTCTTCTCATGTCATTTGCTTTCATTTATTTCTACGGTGTTTTCTATGTATAATTTAATTTCTTCTCTCTTCTTATTTCTCTCTCTCTCTTTAGATTTTAATGAAAGTTCATAATGAAATTGGATTTCCATACATTCATTGTTGCACCTTTTCCTCCCTGTCCCCACTTCCCCCAGTTAGATTTCTTTTGAAAAACAGTTTTTTTATTATTATACAGTCCCCCCACCTCTGGACCACTTTCCTATGCAACTTTTAGTCTGGACTGTTGTCATGTCAATAATACCTAATCATACATTCCTTTTATACAATTCTCTCCCTTGTCTGTTTCAAAGTTGTGCACCTTATATATCCCTCTTTTCTTAGTTTCTCCCCAACTGCCTTATCAGTCCTGTTATATAACAGTGACATAATGCAGTATTTGTCTTTTTGTGACAGATATTTCACTCAGCATAATGTCATCCATAGTCTCCCATTTGGTATAATATTTCATCAATTCTTTATAAAATACATTTTATAAGAGACACAAACGTAGGTTATACA
>NW_006399857.1:9374894-9375587 GCF_000299155.1 Elephantulus edwardii
TGTACGCCAGGGGTGCATCCTGTCTCCATACCTTTTGAACATGTATGCAGAGCAGATTATCCGAGAGGCTGGGCTCTATGAGGAGAATTGTGTGATATTATAGCTCTATCCATAGTTCAGTTCCTTAATTCCTCTATTGTCTTTTGGGTTCAGAGAAAATATTTCCTAGAAGGTTCTGTGGAGACTCAGATCTAGCATGGGAATGACTCATGGGACTGCTGGTATGAAGGCTATTTTAAGGGTCTCCCCCCCAAAGTGACTGGTGAGCAATGGAGCAAGCTGGACTGTCACTCCCGTTTCGGTATTTTTCACATACTCCCCAGGGTAGAAAGGGTTTTGCTTTATTCAGCTGTAGCTGATTTGTGAGACCATGTGTCTGAAGTTAAGGTAGTTGGAGGCAGGAGGCACTAAGATAATGGTTTTTTTAAAGCCGAGTGACGACTTGTTAATCTTTGACCTGAAGAAACATCCTATACTCTTTGCTGATTCTCCTCCTCCTTCCTCTTCTACTTTTTTAATAGTGAGATTCTATTTTTCTCTTTTCTTTGTTTTTTTATTGTGATTTTAATGAAATTTCACAGAGTATGCCTTTGAGTTATGGTGCTGGAGAAGAGTATTGAAAATACCATGGACTGCTAGGAAAACAAACAGATTTGTCCTGGAAAGGGTTAAACCGGGTGGCTCCTTGGAGGC
>NW_006399857.1:9376412-9378606 GCF_000299155.1 Elephantulus edwardii
TGAAACAACATATGATCAAGAGCCTGAGGTGATGTTCTGAAAGAATTAGCAATAAACAAGGCCCCAAGAGTTGATGAGATACCAGTTGGCATATTTCAACAAATAGATGCTGTCCTGAATGCCAAGTTATGTCATGAATTCTCGAGGACAACCACCTGGCCAACTGACTGGAAGATATATATGTTCCCATTCCAAAGAAATATAAACTGGAAGACTGCAGAAATTATCAAACAATATCATTAATAACACTTGTAAACAAGATTCTGCTAAAAATTATACAAAAACGACTGGAACAGTACATCAACAAAAAACTGCCGTAAGTGCAGTCTGGGTTTAGAGGATGTCATAATACTAGGGATATTATAGCTAATATTGTATGAATCTGGCTGAAAGCCGAGATTACCAGAGGAATGTCTATCTGTGTTTCATTGACTATATACAAAGGCATTTGACTGTGTGGATCACAACAAACTGGCTAACTCTGGGAAATATATTCTGGAATCCCAGAACACTTGATCATGCTTATGCAAAACCTGTACTTGGACTAGGAGGGAATCATCAGAACAAGCAAGGAAACATTGCCTAGTTCTAAATCAGGAATAGTGTATGCCAGGGATGTGTCCTATTTCTATACTTTTTCAATCTATTTGCAGAACAGATCATCCAGGAGGCTGGGCTCTATAAGGAGGAATGTGGTATCAGGATTGGAGGAAGACTCATCAACAATATACATTATGCAGATGTCCCATCCTTGATGTACATACAATCAGGATGAATTAATGATAGTGACTGGAATGCAAAAATAGGAAACAGTTAAGAAGGGACAGTAGCTGGAAAACATGGGATTGGTGGTAGAAATGAAACTAGAAATAGAATGACTGAATTTTGTATTTACAATGATATATTCATTGCAAATATCTTATTTTAAAAACACGAAAGATGACTTTACAAGTGTATTTCACCTGGTGTGCTGCAGAGATATCAGATCAATTACATTTGAGGCAGAAATTTTTGGAGAAGCTCAATATCGGCATTCAAAAGGAGGCCAGGGACAGACTGTGAGTCAGATTATCAATTACTCATATACAAGTTCAAAGTGATGCCGAAGAAAATGAAAATAAGTCCATGGGCACAAAGATATAATCTTGAATAAATTTCATCTGAATTTAATGAGCATCTTAAGAATAGGTTTGAGGCATTGAACACCAATTATTGAAGACCAGATGAGCTGTGGGATGCTATCAAGGATATTATCAATGAAGAAAGCAAAAGGTCATTACGAAAACAGAGGAGAAAGAAAAAATTGAAATGTATGTCAGAAGAGATGCTAAAGATTTCACTAGAGCATCAAGAAGCCAAAACTAAAAGAAAACATGTTGAATTGAAAAAGCTGAACAGACAATTTAAAAGGGCAGCCCAGGAGGACAAAGCGAAGTATTATGGAATGTGCAGAGAGCTGGAATTGGAGAATAAAAAGGGAAGAACTCATTCTGTATTTCTCAAGATGGAAGAACTAAAAAACGAATTTAAGCCCCATGTTGCAATATTGTTTTACATTTATTTTTCGTATCTCATTGTTGAAAGATGCTATCTATGGACAACATACTGAATGATACAAAAAGCTTCAAAATAATATGAAGGGAATACACAGAGTCACTGTCCCATAAAAACTGAATGACACTTAAACATTTCAGGAAGTACCATATGAACAGGAGACAATGATATTGAAAGAGGATGTGAAAGCTGCATTGAAGGCATTGGCAAAAAATAATGCCCTGGGAATTGATAGAATACCAGTTGACTTGTTTCATTTAACAGATGCAGCTTTGAATGCACTCACTAATTTATGCCAGGAAATTTGGAGGACCAACAAATTGGAAGTGGTCCATATTTGTTCACATTCCCAAGAAAGGTGATCCAACTGAATGTGAAAATTATCAAACAATATCATTGATATCACATGCAAGCAAGACACTGTTAAAGATCATTAAAAAATGTTGTAACAGTACATAGATAGCGAATTGCCAGAAGTTCAAGTGGGATTTAGAAGAGACCATGGCACCAGGGATATCTTTGCTGATGTCAGATAAATCCTGGCTGGAAGTAAGGAATACCAGAAGAACATCTATTAGTGCTTTATTGACTATGCGAAGACCTTTAACTGGGTTGATCATGACAAGTTGTGACTGACATT
>NW_006399857.1:9381426-9384446 GCF_000299155.1 Elephantulus edwardii
AATCGAGAGGATACCAGTTGACTTGTTTTAATTATAGATGCAGCCTTGGATGCACTCACCAGTCTGTGCCTGGAAATTTGAAGGATGGCTGTCTGGACAACAGATTGGAAGTGGTCCCTATTTGTCCCTAATCCCAAGAACGGTGATCCAACTGAACGTGGAAATTATGGAATAATATCTTTGACATCGCATGCAACCAAAATACTGCTGACCCTGAAAAAAAAAGACTGGAACAGTACATAGAGAGGGAATTATGAAAAGTTCAAGCAGGATTTAGAAGAGGCTGTGGTATCAGGCATGTCCTTGCTGACTTCAGATGAAACCAGGAATACCAGAAAAATATCTATTTGCTTTATTGATTACACAATGGCATTTGACTGTGTGGATCATGACAAGTTGTGGCTGACATGGAGGAGAATGGGAATCCCTGGGCACTTGATTGTCCTCATGAGGAACCTACCTGGAGTAGGAGGCTGTTGTGTGATGGGAGAAGGGAGCACTGCATGGTTTGGGATTGGGAAAGTATTGTGCCAGAGATGTATTTTATCTCCATGCTTGTTCAATCTATATGTTGAACAAATCTGAGAAACCGGGCTCTATGAAGGGGAATGTGGCATCAGGATTGAAGGGAGACTAATCAATAATCTGCATTATGCAGATGACACAATCGTACTTGATGAAAGTGAGGAGGATTTGAAGCACTTGCTGCAGAAGATCAAGAAATGCAGCCTTCAGTGTGGATTGTGTAACAATATCAAGAAAACAAAGATTCTTACCACTGGACCAATAGGTACAGTCATGATGGATGTAGATTGAAACTGGCAGCAGCTGCATCTTGCTTGGATCCACAATTAATACCCTTTGTATGAGCAGTCAGTAAATAAAAAGATGTATTGGGAAAATCTTTACTTAGAGACTTTTCCAAATTATTTAGGAGTAGTGATGTCAGTTTGAGGACAAAGGGGTGTCTGATTCAGGCTATGGTCTTACGGTATTTCTGATTACTAGCTATGCATTTGAGGCCTGGACAATGAATACAGAGGACAGAAAAATACTTGATGTCTTTGAGATGTGGTGTTGGAGAAGAACATTGAACATCCCATGGAGAGCTGAGAAAATGAATAGATATGTCTTGGACAGTGTGAAGCACGAGTTCTCTAAGACTTCTCTTCACATACTTAGGACACATTGCTAGGAGGTGCTATTCCTTGGATAGGGACATGATGTTGGGAAGGGTGAAGGGTGAAGAGTCGGCGAAGTTTCCTTCGGAAACTTCCTTTCGGGAGATCCTCAACCAGGTGGACTGACAAAGTAACTGTTGCAATGGACTCTTGTGTGCCAGGAAGTGTTAGGATGGCACAGGACAGGACTGTTTTGTTATGTGCCATCAAGTCGCTTGCAACTCATAGTAACCGTATGTACAAGAGCTCTAAATGCTCTTCTATCCTGTGCTAACCTAGCCATCTCAAACGCACTTATTTCTACCACACCAGTCACAGAATAGATCCATCTCATCGAAGGTCTTCCTCTCCTTCGCCACCCCTCCACTCCTAGAAACATGATGTCCCTCTCCTAGGAACAGTCCCTCCTTGCAACATGCCCAAAATATGTCAGACAAAACTTCAGAATCCTTGACTCCAAAGAGCCTTTTGGCTTCACCCTCTCTAAGACTAGCATCGGATATTTTGTTCATAAAGTCATTATGAGTCTTACTTGATTCAATGGTACCTAACAACAAAAATAACATGACATACTGCCTTTTAAAGATTTTCTTTATATTATTTTAAAGTAAAACTTCAAGTGATAACTCTGTTGAAAGAAGAATATGACCAAAAAGTAATACTTTTCTACAGTTTTCATACATATTTCTATCACTTTATGTAATTGTGTGAACTCTCGATTGACATAACTATTTTTTTTTCAGATAAGGGAGTTAATTTAACTGTTATTAACAGTATACCACTTGCTCTCTCTGTAGTAACTTTAAAAACCGGTTACTACCATTTGTCTGAGAGGTGATTGACTTGTAATTAGTGAATTCAATATTTCTTTAAGTTTTAAAATGTATGAGACATTGCGTGAGGGAGTGTATGTGTGTGTCATGCTTGGTAGGGTGGAGGGACAGCGCAGGAGGGAAGGCCTTCTATGAGGTGGATTGATTCAGTGACTGGGGTAATTGGGATGGGTGTATCGGAGACAGTGCGATTGGCACAGGACAGAGCAGAGCTTAGAGCTGTTGTACATAGGGTTGCTATGAGTCACAAGCGACTCGACTGCACATAACAACAACAACAACAACAGTGAGCCATTAAATATTACCAGATTCTAACAGTGGTACATGCATGATTCTAAATGCCTTAAAATTCTTGGAAACTCTATTTTTCTATTTTTATATAACTCTACAGGAAAATATTGAATTTTCTCTCTTTAAATAGTTCATGGAATAATTTAATTATTCTGTATTTCACTGATAGAAACAATATATTACTTTGGTCATTAAAAATCACTATTGCCTTTGACAGACTTTACTCAGGAAATGACTAGTTTAATTTAATTTCTAAGTCATTAAACACAATTTGAATGACATTCCTAACAGTTGTATATTTTACTTGTGGTTTTTAAATATTTATGTTAGTAAGCTTAATAAACTTATCTCTAGTCAAAGGTAATATAGCATTTATATAAATTTAAGGGAGTTTTCTTGGCCTTAGTGGGTAAGGAGGTGTGCTGTTAATTTGAAGCCATGTGGTTCAAATTCACCAGCTGCAACTAGTTATGAAGTTAGTCAATCTCCTTCTGTGCAGTATATTGTTATTATATGTCATCATTTTTTTCCCCGGCAGTTCTCTTCTGATGTGCTGTTCCAGTTGTTTTTGGATGGTCTTCAGTAGTATCTTGCTTGCATGTGAAATCAATGATAATTGTTCTATAGTTTCCACACTCTGTTGGGTTACCCTTCTTTGGGATGGGAACAAAAATAGATCTCTTCTTGTTTTCCAGATTTCTTGGCACAACTTGGT
>NW_006399857.1:9384771-9388951 GCF_000299155.1 Elephantulus edwardii
ATTATAGCAACTCGAGGTTTGAATTTGTTCTTCAGTTCCTTGAGCTTAAGAAATGCTGAGCGAGTTCTGCCCTTTTGATTTTCTGTCTCCAACTCCTTGCACATTTCATTGTAATATTTTGCTTTATTATCCCGTGCTGCCTTTTGAAATCTTCTATTCACCTCTTTGGATTCTTGAATTCTTCCTTGTGCTTTGGCTTATCTGTGCTCCAGTGCAATATTCAGAGTTTCTTCTGACATCCATTTTGGTCTTTTCTTCCTCCTCTGTGTTCGTAATGACCGTTTGCACTCTTCCTGGATGATACCCTTGATGTCGTCCCACAACTCATATGGTCTTCGCTCAGTGTTCAAGGCTCAAACCTGTTCCTGAGATGGTTCTGAAATTCAGGTGGGAAAGACTCAAAGTCATATTTTGGGTCCCGTGGATTTGGTTTACTTTCCTCAGCTTCAGCTTGAACTTGCATATGATTAGCTCCTGGCCAAGTTTTCACAGTACTGAAGAGCAATGGTGTCTCTCTGGAAATTACCGTACATCTGATACAGGCCATGGTATTTTCAATCACTTGTTATGAATCAGAGAGTTAGACAGTGACTAGGGAGGATAGAAGGAGAATTGATGCCTTTGAGCTGTGGTTCTGGAGAAGGGCATTGAATGGACCACGAACTGTTAAGAAAACAAACAGGTTTTTCCTGGAGAGGATTAAACCAGGTGGCTCCTTGGAGGCAAGGATTCTGAGGCTTCGTTTGACATACTTTGGATATGTAATAAGGAGGGATCAGTCCTTGGAGAGGGACATCATGCTTGGTAGGGTGGAGGGACAGCACAGGAGGTGAAGGCCCTCTATGAGGTGGATTGATTCAGTGACTGGGGTAATCAGGATGGGCATATCGGAGACAATGCAATTGGCACAGGACAGAGCAGAGTTTAGGGCTGTTGTACATAGGGTCTCTATAAATCACAAGCGACTCGACGGCACATAACAACAACAACAACACATGCCATTAAGTCAAGTAGGGCTCATAACAACTCCAAATAACAGATCTGTATCCTGTCCTTTCCTGTGTCATCCTCTCAATCTCTGTCAAACTTCAGCCCATTGCTGTACTGTATCAATCCCTCTGGTTGAAGGTCTTTCTTTCCTTCTTACTTGTTCTGCCTGAAAATTTTCCTTTTAATAGACCCAGAATAAAACAAACTCATCACATAGCACTAGGTATTATTACTTAGTACATTGACTCAAATGTATCAGTGATTTTCAGAATAGCAGAGGATAGGGGAAGGTTCAGATTTGTTTTCCACAGTTTCACTGTGAGGTGTAATTGACTTGATGACACTTAACAACAACGCATTAATTACTTTTTGTTGTAGAAATAAGCCATAATAAAATGGTCTTTTGCTAAAAACACATTATTTACTGAGGATGAAAAATTAAATTTACTATGTATTAAAACTAATGCTATAGGCTTATATAATATTCTTACTATACATTTCCAAAAACCAAGGCTCCAGGAATTGACAGCATACCAATTGATTTATTTCAACAAACAAATGCTGCCCTGGATGTGCTCACTAAGTTGTGCCAGAAAAACTGGAGGACAGCCAGCTGGCCAACTAACTGGAAGAGATTGATATTTGTTCCCATTCCAAAGAAAGGTGACCCAAAAGAGTGTGAAAATTATCGAACAATATCATTGATATCACGTGCGAGCAAGATTCTGCTGAAAACTATCCAAAAACGTTTGGAACAATATGTCAACAGAGAACTGCCAGACGTGCAGGCTGGATTTAGAAGAGGTCGTAGTACTAGGGATATTGTAGCTAATCCCAGAAGAGTGTCTATTTGTGTTTCATTGACTCTGCTAAGGCAGAGCAAGCTATGGCTGACTCTGAGAAGAATAGGAATCCCAGAACATTTGATTATGCTAATGCAAAACCTATACTTGGACCAAGAGGCAGTCGTCAGAACAGAGCAGGGAGACACTGGATGGTTTAAAATGAAGAAGGGGGTCCATCAGGGATGTGTTTTGTCTCCATACCTTTTAAATCTGTGTGCCAAACAGATCATCCAAGATGCTGGGCTGTATGAGGAGGAATGTGGCATCAGGATTGGTGGAAGAATCATCAACAACCTGCGTTATGCAGATGACACAACCCTACTTGCTGAAACTGAGGAGGACCTGAAACACTTTCTGGAGAAGGTCAAGGACTGCAGCCTTCAATATGGATTGAAGCTCAACATCAGGAAAACAAAGATTCTCACCAATGAGCCAATTGGCAGTATCAGTATGGATGGTGAAGAGATTGAGATAGTTAACAGTTTTAGTTTGCTTGTCTCCAGAGTCAACGCTCTTGGTAACAGCAGCCAGGAAATCAGAAGAATTACATTGGGAAAGTCAGCTGTGAGGGACCTCTCAAGATTACTGAAGAGCAATGATATCAGGCTGGAGACTAAGGTGCACCTGATCCCGGCTATAGTCTTTGCAATTGTGTGCTATGCATTGGAGAGTTGGACAGTGAATAGGGATGATAGAAAGGGAATTGATGCCTTTGAGCTGTGTGCTGGAGAAGAGTGTGGAATATACTATGGACTGCTAGGAGAACAAACAGGTTTGTCCTGGAGAGGGCGAAGCCAGAGTGCTCCTTGGAGTCAAGAATTCTGAAGCTTCTCGTCTGACATACTTTGGGCATGTTGCAAGGAGGGACTGGTCATTTGAGAGGGACATCATGTTTGGGAGAGTGGACGGACGGCGCAGGAGAGGAAGACTCTCAAAAAGGTGGATTGATTCTGTGAGTGGAGTGGTGGGAGTGAGTGTGTTTGAGACAGCGAGGTTGGCACAGGATAGAACCGTGTTTAGGGCTCTTGTACACAGGGTCGCTATGAGTCACAAGAGACTCAATGGCACGTAACAACAACAAACAACACATTTTCAAAATTTTTGACACTCTGTCTCATTATAGACTATTAGTGTAACTACATCTGAGTAAGAAACAATATACTTTGGAAACAGTATACAAGTTTCATTATGCTGCCAGATCAGTCTTCAATCATAAATCTTCAATATTAGATTTCGTGAAGAACATTTAAAATAGCACTTCTGTATGTGGTTTTAATGTTAGTTTTCTCTAAGACTAACCAAATAATATTTGTGTGCCTACAAAATACAGTATCTTATTTTAGGAAGAAATTTTGTTTTGAGAAAGAGAAAATTATGTGAAACTTGCCTCTGCCTGCTTTATGTGCAGTGACTAGACAGTCTTCTAAATGTTCAGCAATACTCCCCTGACCATCCTGTAATTTAAACGTGGTCACCAGGACTAAAACATAACTTCCCTAAATATTGTTCAGTTTGTTCAGGGAGTATACACTAAAATGAGTTTCAGAAAAAAAGTGTTTGTATTTTCTGTATGTGTAAATTCAATCTCTTCACCTTTAGAATCTTCCAAACTCAAAATAAACAAAAGAAATTCAACTTCATTCTCTGAGATTTTTTCCCCTCAAAATATTGTCTGTACCCACATCTGTGTTTCTTTCTCAATTTCACAGTTGTTAAATGAAGTAGGAGTGCAAGCTCAAAATGAAGAAAATCTAATTTTTTTTATGTGAAGCTCTGATTCAGATAAGTAAACATGTCATCCACACAGAGAATTAAATGTCAGTAAAGCTCATGCACAATGGAGGCCCTTTCTCTTTAGTTATATTTACTGCTTGACCTATTTACTTGATTGAATTAATTCTCTTGTATTTACTTTTTTAAATAATCTTTTTTTCATTTGAATTGTGATTTTAACAAATGTTTACAGAAAAGTTAGATTTCCATTCATTCATTGTTGCACATTTTTTACCCCCACTCCTTCTCTTTCCTCCTCTCTGCTCATTTTTTTAATGTTCATTCATTATTGCCCAATTACCTCCCTCCTACCGCACACTACTTCTTTTTGTAATGTATCTCTTATTCTGGCCTGTTGTCATACCTATAATACCTAATTATGTATTCCTTTTGAATGGTTCTTTCCTTCATCTGTTCCAATGTGATGTTTATTATTTATCCACTCTTCTCCTATTCTCCCCCAGCACTCATGTCAGACCTGCTCTATAATAGTGGTATTATGCAGTATTTGTCCTTTTTTAACTGAGATACTTTACTCACCATAATGTCCTACAGGGTAACCCATGTTGTGT
>NW_006399857.1:9389166-9394837 GCF_000299155.1 Elephantulus edwardii
GTATTTCTATTTCCAAATTTTTGAGAAAATGCCAAACCACCTTCCACAGTTGTTGCAACATTTTACACTTCCACCAGCAGTGAATATGGGTTCTAATCTCTCCATAATGTTGCCAGCATTTATTGTTTGCTGCTTTGTTAAACTTTGCTATTGTTACAGGGGTGAGATGATACCTCATAGTCATTTTTACTTGCATCTCTCTGCTAGCTATGGGTTTTGAACATTTCTTCATGTTTGTTTGCCATCTGAATGTTATCTTTGGTGTAGTGTCTTTTCATAGCCTGCATGCATTTTGTAACTGGGTTATCATTTTCTTGTTGCGTTGCTGTAGTAATCTATACATTTTCGATAGGAGTTCTTTATCAGATATGCCATTAACAATTTTTCCCCAGTCTGTGACTTTCATTTTTACCTTGTTGAATAAGTTTTTTGATGTGCATAGGAATTTTATTCTTAGAAGGTCTCATTCATCTATTTTGCTCTCTCCTGATTGTAGGTTTTTCGTTATGCTTAAAAGACTATTCACACCATGGATTAGGGCTTCTAGAGTTCTTCCAAGCTTTTCCTGAATGAAGTTTCTAGTCTTTTGTTTTACTTCTAGGTATTTGATCCACCTTGTGTTGACTTTTGTATATGGTGAGAGGTGTGGATATTGCTTGAGTTTTCTACAGATTTGTTTTCCAATTTTGCCAAAACCATTTGTTTAAAAAGCTGTCATTTCCCCACTTAACTGATTTTCTCTCCCTGTCAAAAGTCAGTTGAACATAGATAGATGAGCTGATTTTTAGGTTCAGGTTCTCAATTCTTTTTCATTTATTTATGTGCTGTCACTATGCCAGTACTACACTGTCTTGAGCATTAGGGCTGTGCAGTAGGATTTGAAATCAGCGAGTGTGATGCCTCCTACCTTGTTTCTCTTTTTCAGGAGTGCTTTATTTCTTGAGAATCTCTTTCCATTTCAAATAAATTTGGAAATTGGCTTTTCATTTTGTTGATGTATGGAATTGGTATCTGTATTGGGATTGCATTAAACTTGTAGATTGCATTTGGTTTAAGTGTAATTTTCACGATACTAAATCTTCCATTTCTCCAGGTCTTTTTTTTTTGTTTGTTTCTTGTAGTAATGTTTTATTATTTTCTTTGTATAGGTCTAGTTACTCTAGTTTGCTCTCAAGTATTTAATATTGTGATTAGTTATTGTTTTTATTAGCTCCTTTTCTGTATTCACATTTTTACTGTAGACAAATGCAACTGATTTTTCTATGTTGAGTGTGTACACTACTACTTTGCTAAATTGGCTATGTGCAGTAGATTTCTTGCTAAGCGTTTAGGGTTTTCTAAGTATACAATCTATTATCTGTATATAGAGCTAG
The DNA here is from genome assembly GCF_000299155.1 of Elephantulus edwardii. NCBI lineage: Eukaryota > Metazoa > Chordata > Mammalia > Macroscelidea > Macroscelididae > Elephantulus > Elephantulus edwardii. Next base: position 9,390,540 of record NW_006399857.1, read on the forward strand.
TTTTACCTCCTCTTTGCCAATTTGGATAGCTCTTATTTCCTTCTCTTTTCTTACTGCTCTCACTAAAACTCCCATTTCCTAAACAACATGCCTCTGCAAACTATAAACTTTGATAAATGACTGTAACTATAGAAAGACTTCGGGTTTTTTATTCATAGGATTGCTTTGAGTTGTGCTCAACTCAACAACAATCAACGACAAAAAGAAGACTTCCAATACAATATTACATAGAAGATATTATAATGGGCATCCTTGCCTATTCCTGTTCTCAAAGGGAATGCATTTAATCTTTCCCATTTAGAATGATATTGGCTCTTGGTTTTGCATATATACTTTTCACTATGTTGAGGAAATTCCCCTCTATTCCAGTTTTGCTGAGTGCTTTAATTAGGAAATGGTACTGGATTTAGTCAAAGGCTATTTCTGCATCAATTGATAGGAACATGTAATTCTTGTTCTTTGCTTTAATGTGATGAATTACACTGATTGCTTTTCTTATGTTCAACCATCCTTGTCTGTCTGTTATAAATCCCACTTGGTCATAATGAATTTTGTTTTAGTTGTTATATTGTTGAATTCAACTGGCCAATAATTTTATTGAGAATTTTGCATCTATGTTCATGAAAAATATAGGTCTATAATTTTCCATTTTGGTAGTCTCTTTATCTACTTTGGTATCAGAGTTATGCTTGCTTCATAGAATGAGTCAGGGAGAACTCCATCCTTTTCTATTTTCTAAAATACTTCATGTAAAATTGATGGCAGTTCTTCTCTGAGTGAGTGAGAAAATTCATGAATAAAACTATCTGGTCCAGGACTGTTTTGTTGTTGTTGTAAGTTGTTTTATTACCTGTTCAATTTGTTCTTTTGTAATCGGTCTGTTCAGGAGTTCTGCTTCAGTTTGTGTCAGTTTGGACAGATTGTGCATTTCTAAGTAATTGTTGATTTCCTCTCTATTTTTGTATTTGTGTATAGTTTTTCATAATATTGGTTTTATTTGTTATTCAGATTATTTGTCTGTCTTCTTTTCCTTTGTTAGTTTTGCTAGTAGTTGATTTTATTGACCTTTTTGAAAAACTAACTCCTGGTCTTGTTAATGGTTTCAATTCTTTTTTCTAGTTTCTATTTAGTTTATTTCTACTCTAATTTTTGTAATTTCTTTACTTTAGAGGTTGATGATTGATTTTGTTTTGGTTTTTATTTTTTCCTCTTTTTTTCAACTTGTTGGAGATGTTGAGTAAGACAATCAATTATGGATTTTTCTTCCCTTTTGGTGATTCTTTATTGCTATAAATTGACCTTCGATTACTGCTTTGGCTGTTTCCTACAGGTTTTTGTGTATTGTGATTTGATAATTATTTGTTTCTAGAATTTTTTTATTTCAGTTTTTATTTCTTCTATTATTCGCTCATGTTAAAGCAGAGTGTTGTTCAGCCTCCAAATGTATGGTTTTCCCCCTCCTTTATCCTCTTTTAAAAAATTTTCTAAAAAAAAATTATTTTATCATTGTGTGTGTGTGTGTGTGTGTGTGTGTGTGTGTGCCATCAAATTGAATCTGACTGGTACAGGAGAAGATTGCCCCTTCTTCTCCAGCAGAGCATCTGATGGATTTGAACTGCACACCTCTGGGATTGCAGTGCAACTTCTTTCCTTTATCCTCTTATTATTGATTTTTAATTTTGTAGTCTGAGAAAATCTTTTGTATTATTTCTATGGGTTTTTTTTTAAATCAACTTTATTAAAATAATTTACATAACATAAAATACACTTAAGTTTGAAGTTCAGTGACTTTTGATAAACGTATGCATCTGTATAACCACCACCCAAAACAAGATCAGAAACACTGTCATTGTTTCAGAAGTACATACCTAAGAGTGAAATAGAAGAATTATATGGTAAATGTATATTTGGTTTTTTTAAAAAATAATTTTAATAAACATTTACAGAGATTTTGGACTTCCATTCATTCATTGCTGCACTTCTCTCCCCGACCAGCACCCCCCCCAATTAGTTCCTCTCTTTTAAAAGTAAAAGAAACACTACCTCCCTGGTATACAATCCCCCCTCACCCTTCCCACCCCCCAAGTACATTACACTCTGCAACCTTAATTGTGGACTCTTGTGATAACCATAATACCCTATTATACATCGCTTTTAAATTATTCACTCCCTCATCTGTTTCAGTGCAGTATACACAATTTACCCAGGGTTTCTTTTTTTAGTTTATTGATGCTTGTCTTGTGACCTAAAATATGGTCTATTCTGGAAAATGCTACATGCACACTGGAAAAGAATGTATACTCAGCTTTTTTGGGGAGCACTAGTCTGTATATATATCTATGTGATCAGTTTGGTTGATTGTGCAGTTTAATTCTTTAGCATCTTTCAGTTTCTTTCTGTTAGTTCTATCTTTTTCTTGAGAGTGGTGTATTGAAATCTCCTACTACTATTGCGATATTGTCTATTTTTTTTAGTTCTGGTAACATTGTGTTGTGTATTTTGCAGCTCTATCATTTGGTGCATTGTTTTTGCTGTTGTTGTTGTTGTTAGGTATCATAAGATCAAGTATGACTTATAGCGACCCTATGAACAAAAAGTCTGAACCCTGTTCTATTCTGTGCCATCCTCATTTGGTGTATAGATATTTATTATGGCTATCTCCTCTGGTTCTATTGATACTTTTAGCATTATAGAGTGACCTTCCTTGTCTTTTGTGATGGTTTTTACACTGAAATCTATTTTATCAGAGGTTAACATCGCTACTACTGTTCTTTTCTGGTTGGTATATTTTATTTCCATCCTTTTATTTTTAGTCTTTCTTTTTCTTCACTGTTTAGGTGTGTTTCTTGTACACAACATATTGATTGGTTTTGTTTATTTATGCAATCTGCTACTCTTTTTTCTCTTCACTTGTGCATTTAAACCATTCACCTTCAGTATAGTTATTGAGAGGTAAGGTTTTGTTGCTATCATTTTGTTGAATTCTTTTTGGTGTTGTTGCAGGTTACTTTGATCCATCATACTTTCTGCGGCATGTCTATAAGAAGGAGTTACCTCAGTATTACTTGCAATGGTGACCTTGTTTTCACAAACTCCCTTAGTCTCTGCTTTTCTGAGAATATCTTGGTCTCTGTGGCATATCTGATGGATAGTTTTGCTAGATATTCTTTGGGTATTTGATAGATGTTACTCCACTGTTTTCTTGCTTACATGGTTTCTGCTGAGAAATTGGTGCTTAATCTTATTTGCTTTCCCTTATACGTTACTCTTCATTTTTCTTTAGCTGCTTTCAGAATTCTCTCCTTATATTTTGTTCTAGTAAATTTGAATATGATATGCATTGGTATATTTCTTCTGGGGTATATCGGTCTATCTATCTATCTATATCTATATATCAATATATATAGATATATAGATATAGATATAATCAGTCCATGGTATATTTAATACTCTTCTCTAGCACCAGAGCTCAAAGACATCAGTTCTCCTTCTATCATTCACACTCATTGTCCAGCTTTCTGATGTATAGCAATTAATTGCAAAGACGATGGCCTGGATCAGACTCACATGCTCTACAACATTTATTTTTTTAATTCTGATTTCTTTTCAAAGTTTGAATATGTTGTTTTTCCACAAAAGATTATTCTCATTTCCTAAAATCTCCTAGTCATTGAATTGTGCAACCCTATGATTAATATCCTCCCTCTATCCTCACCTTTCTGCTTCCAACCCCCCTCCTCTCTTTGATCCACACTCATTTTACAAGAATGGTTCTATACAGTATTTGTCCTGTGGGATTTAGTTAGTTCACTCAGCATAATAAAGTTAGGTAGTAATTTATAAAATTATTACTCCTGTGTGCTGTTTAGTATTGCATTGTATAAATGTACCATAACTTCTCAATCCATTCATTTGTGGCTGGACATCTGGGCTGTGTCCATGCTCTTGCAATAGTGAATAACGCTGCTATGAACATTGGTGTACAAATTTACATTTGATCCGCAGTTCTCATTTTCTTGGGGTATATTCAAAGCAATAGAATAGTTATGTCATATGGAATTTCTATGTTCATTTTTTTGAGGAAGCATCAAACTGCCTTCCAGAGTGGTTGTACCATATTCTAATCCCACCAACAGTGTATAAGAGTTCCTATATCACCACATCCTCTCCAACATTAATTACTTGTTTTCTTGTAAAATGTTGACACAACTACTGCAGTGAGTTTTGTGGTTTTGATTTGTATTTCTCTTATTGCCAGTGATTTGGAGCATTTCTTCATGTGTCTGTTGGCCATTTGA
>NW_006399857.1:9395989-9397238 GCF_000299155.1 Elephantulus edwardii
TGCGTTCCATTTCTTTCTTAACAATTTCTAATTTTCCTACATCCATGGCTATCACATTCCATGTTCCAGTCACTAGAGTCTGCTTACAATTGTTCCTCCTCCTTTGTATTTCCATACTTAATAGTTCTGCCTAGAATTGCCAAATATTTGTACCCAATTGGTAGGTTTTCTTCACCCTATTGGAAAAAGCTTTTGATGTGCACAGGGATTTAATATTTAGGAGATCCTATTCATCAATTTTATCCTCTTCAGATTATGCATTTATGGCTATACTTGGCACTCTCTTTATATCATGAATTAGGCCTTCTAAGCTTGATCCCAGCTTGTCTTTTATTAATTTTTTGATTTGGCCTTTACTCCCACGTCTCTGATCTACCGAGAGGTGATTTGTGTGTATGATGTGAAATATAGATCTTGTTTCAGCTTTCTATAGGTAGAAGTCTACTTTTGCCAACACCATTTGTTGAAGAGGTTTTCTTTTCCCCATTTGATAGGTTTTGTTTCCTTTTCGAATATCAGTTGACCATACATAGTTAGGTCTATTTCTGGGTTCTCAATTCCTTTTCATTGGCCTATGAGCATGCCATTGTATCAGTACCATGCTGATTTGGTTACTACTACTATGTAGTAGGTTTTGACGTTAGGGAATGCTATGCCTCTCACTCCACTTTTGTTTCACAGAAGTGTTTTGCTTATTCTGGATTACTCCTCCTCTCCAAAGAAACTTGACAGTTTCCCTTTTGATCTCCTTGAAAAATGGGTTTGTTATCCATGTTAGGATTGTGTTGAATATGTAGATTGATTTTGGTAGGATTATAATTTTTCACAGTATTGAGTCTTCTTATCCATGAATAGGGCATATTTCCCCATGTCTTAAAGTCTTTTATTTTGCCTTGGTGAAATGTTCTGTAGTTTTCTTTGTATACGTTTTTTGTGTCTCTAGTTAGGTTCACTCCCAAATATCTCAATTTGTGGTTGGCAAGATTCTACTGAAGGTTATCCAAAAACGACTGGAACAACACATCAGGAGAGAACTGCCAGAAGTCCAGGCTGGGTTTAGAAGGGGTCGTGGTACTAGGGATATTGTAGCTAATGTTAGATGGATCTTAGCTGAAAGCAGAAAATACCATAAAAATATATATCTGTGTTTCATTGACTATGCAAAGGCGTTTGACTGTGTGGATCATAACAAACTGTAGCTGACTCTGAGAAGAATGGGAATCCCAGAACACTTGATTGTGCTAATGAG
>NW_006399857.1:9402184-9421865 GCF_000299155.1 Elephantulus edwardii
TGGGTTTAGAAGGGGTCGAGGTACTAGGGATATTGTAGCTGATGTTAGATGGATCTTGGCTGAAAGCAGAGAATACCAGAAGAATGTCTATCTCTGTTTCATTGATTATGCAAAGGTGTTTGACTGTGTGGATCATAACAAACTGTAGCTGACTCTGAGAAGAATGGGAATCCCCGAACACTTGATTGTGCTAATGAGAAACCTATACTTGGACCAAGAGAGAGTTGTCAGAACAGAGCAGGGCAACACCGCATGGTTCAAAACTGGGAAGGGTGTGTGCCAGGGATGTGTCTCCTATCTCCATACCTTTTCAACCTGTATGCAGAGCAGATTATCAGAGAGTCTGGGCTCTATGAGGAGAAGTGTGGCGTCAGGATTGTTGGAAGATCTATTAACAATCAGCATTATGTAGATGACATAACGCTGCTTGCTGAAACTGAGGAGGGCCTGAAGCACTTGCTGTAGAGGGTCAAGGACTGCAACCTTCAGTATGGATTGAGGCTCAATGTCAAGAACACAAAGATTCTCACCAGTGGACCAATTGGCAGCATAAGGATAGATGGTGAAGAGATTGAGATTGTTAACAACTTTAGTCTGCTTTGCTCCATGGTCAACACTCTTGGCACCAATACCGGGAAATAAAAAAACATATTGCCATGGGAAAGTCTGCTGTTAGGGACCTCTCCAGGGTACTAAAGAGCAATGACGTCACTCTGGAGACTGAGGTGCATCTGATACAGGCTATGGTCTTTGTAATCACTGTTATGCATCTGAGCGTTGGACAATGACTAAGGAGGATAGAAGGAGAATTGATGCCTTTGAGCTGTGGTGCAGCAGAAGAGTATTGAATGTACCCTGAACTGCCAAGAAAACAAGCCAATTCATCCTTGAGAGGGTTAAACCAGGCTGCTCCTTGGATGCAAGGATTCTGAGGCTTTGTCTGGCTTACTTTGGACATGTTGTAAGGAGGGAGAGGATCTTGGAGAGAGACATCATGCTTGGGAGGGTGGGGGGATGGCACAGAAGGGGAAGACCTTGTATGAGGTGGATTGATTCAGTGACTTGGGTATTTGGGATGGGTGTGTCAGAGACAGTGCGATTGGCACAGGATAGAGTAGGGTTTAGGGCTCTTGTACATCGGGTCACTATGAGTCACAAGCGAATAGACGGCACATAACACCAACAACAAACGTGAATCAGAGCCAAATGAATGGAATCTGACAATAGCAATAGAAGATAATATTTTTGGTTAGTATTCAGATTAGTAAAAAGATTCTAAGATTACAAAAGAAAAATTATCTTTGCTCATCAAATTTATTGCTGGCTAATTTTATTAGGCCAAATAACTATGTGTTGAAAATGACATTGTTTGTGTATCTCTTATCTCTCTCTCTCTTTTTTATTTCTGTCTCTCTTTTCTGCTTTCTACAAAATCCTACAGAATTTAGTTTGGAAAACTAAATTTGCTCAAAGCAGTAAAAAAGATATTGGTAGAGTTGGGCATATAAGAGGTGTCAACTAAAGTATGAAACTTAATAAATAATATGAAAACTTAGTGGGGAAATATATGAGTCAGCTATCCTAGCAATTTACACCACATTACCCACAATGCCCAGTACTTGGAATAGTATTTAAGAAGTCGTCATGATTACATAGGAAAATAGAAAAAGAAAATCCTAACAAATATGCAATATAAGTCTGGAAATCAAATTTGTGGTAATCACCTATTAAGTTGTGCTGAGAAATACTTTCCCTGTGCTGTTTGTAAATAAAGAAAGACATGGAACAAAGGTAATTTTGTCACACAATAAGGAATTGCATTTTAGTGCAAAAGTATGTATCTGCAGGGCTATCAGACAGCTTCCTGGAGTGGAATAATTAAGTTTGAGATTGCTGGAGGAGACTGCAATGTGTTTTAGTTTATGGTTTCAAAGCCAAGGGACCTATTAAAGTGAAATAAGCAAAATTATGTTAGTTCCTTGTAGGCCATGTACCTGAATGACGTCACCCACATCAAGGTAACAGACTTAAGTGATGCCTGGCTGCATTTAATAATAATGGATTCTCAACTGTCTTTCTGCCATATGGAGGTAAAACCATGCTCTAAGGAGAGGGAGATGGCAGAAAATGTGCCTCTAAAGGAGGATCAATTAATTAAAGAGTCATTTGGGATTTAAGAGAGCTGATAAACAGTCATAAGAAAGCCACTAAATTCTGATTTAATTGAGTTCATTTAGAAGGCAATTTTACTTTGTGACTTCCAGATAATTTGTGTCTAAGAGTCAGACTTTTTCTCATCCAAATGGGAGACAGGGGACATAGAAGAGCTTCTAGACATGGAGTGATGAGCATACACTTTTGATGAAAACTTCCAGCAAAATAAGCAGATATTACTATATTCTGAGAATCACTAAATTTCAAACCGAACTCTATCATAACCTCAGACCACAATCTACTTTATTTTGTTTTGTTATGGTCAGGCACCATCGAAGAAATCTTTTGATTGTTTCATAGCTCTTCAACTGAGAGTCTAACTCTCCTCACGCTTGAGATTGGAAAGTAATTCCCGTTATAATACTTCTTCCCCAAAGGGAAACAGCAGATGTACAGCTCTTTCTAAATAAATATCCTTACTGATCCCTTTTCTAATATCCACTCTTGAGAGTTCTCCTCTTGCATATTCTCTAAGTGATGGGAAGTATGAATAAGTAGATTCAATCAACTTCTTTAAAAATCCCTGTATGTAGATTTGTGGCACATTCATTTTAATGTCTGATATGTTCATAATGTAGTCTAGGTTGAAAAAGAATCAGAAAGAAAATCATTCTATCCAAACTTTAGAGTTATATAAAAACAAAACAATACATTATTACAGATTCAGAACTAGATCATAGTTGATCCTCCACCAAGTGTGCAAATACTTAATATTTCCCAGATCCCACACACTGCCTGAAAACCAAATAAATATATATTGAACAAATAAGACAGAGTTCTTCTTGGAAACAAGGATGGGGAAATTTTGTCTTTGTATTTTAGACATGATGCTAGGAGAGGCTATTCCTTGTAAAAGGCTATCACGTTTGAAAAGGTGAATGGTTAGCAAAAGATAGGAAGCCCCTCAATGAGATGGAATGACACAGTGACTGCAGCAATAGACTCAAGTGTGTCAGAGATTGTGAGGATGGCACAGGATAGGGCAACAACAACTTTTAGGTTGGCAGTACAACTCCTTAAGTGCTAGGCTACAAGAACTCTCTAGCACATATCTTTTATTGCCGATAGTTGCTATTCAGTTATTTATTTCTCATAACAATCCCACGCACAGTATAAAAACTAGCTGTTTTCCATCCTCACAATTGTTACGCTTGAGCTCACTGTTACCGTCACCGTGTCAAACGATTTCATTGGAGATATTTCTTTTTCACTTACCCTCTACTTAACCAACCAAGTATGAGTTGTTGCTTTTTTTTTAATCTTCCCATATTCTACTTTTATTAATTTACAAACTCTCAATAAGAAACATGGAAGTATCATGGAAAGTCAACTTAGCTGCTGTTGCTTTATCAAAGAAATGAATAAAATTGGAAAGAAGTAGTAAGTAGACAATGAGATGGAAATAAATTATTTGTGAAACATGGGTGTCATCAGGACTAATATGTACAACCCAATTCAGAACAATTGAGAACTATGAAGTCATATGAAAGAGGTCTTGGGACTTTGGGACAGAAGAGTATAGATATATGACACTAGGACAACTAGAATCTCCAAATATAGAAGGTCAAACATCTACAAATCTTAGTTGTTATTGTTCCTGTATACCATCAAGTAGGAACTGATCCATAGCTGACCCTATGGTGGGTTTTCAGAGATAGTTAATTGCACAGGAGGAGATTGCCCATCCTTCCCCTGTGGAGCAGCTGGTGGCATTGAACTGAGTACCTTCTGTATTACAGCATAGCTTCTTGTCACTAGGTGCTTTCCATAAAGGGAGTAAAGAGATGGTACAACATCTAGTTTAGTTTTTCTTGGTTTGATTTACACTTCCATTTCACCCTTGTTGTTTTTGTTATGTGTCATCAAGTAGCCTGTGACTTATAGGAACCCTTCATATATTAGCTTTGAACCCTAACCTCTCCTGAGACAATCTTACTGCTTCAGAAAGATCTAAACCCATTGCCCAATTATCCTGAATATCTCTTAAGAAGTATTCTGCTGTCAAACTGTCCCTTCTCTCTTCCAAGCATGATGTCCTTTTTCAAGGACTGGTGCCTCAGGGTCACATGCGCAAAGCATATGAGAGAGCTTCAAAAATCCTTGCTTCTATACATTTTAGCTTCACAACTTATAAAGAATAACATAAAGGCCCATTCTCATTCTCTGTTTCATGTCCTGGTTCAGTCTGATTTATTCATTCATTGTAGACATGAAGATGAGGGAGTAAGTAACAGAATGAGTAGAAAATACCATTTTACAGTGGTATTTTAGTAACTCATCCATCTAAAGTTGGCTTGAAAGACAACTCATAATGTCTTGAGAAACTAGAAGTCAAAACAGTAATGCATTCATTTCCCCAAGTTTCAGTTTCTAATTTACAAACATAAAGAGATTGTTAATGGGGGTGTTTTGTAGGTCTAAATGAGAAGCATGAGGATGAGAGCAAAATTTCTTATTGTGAATATTACAAATATAATGAGGTTGTAAGTGGAAATATGAGGATAGGGATGACTCTACGATAGTCTATGGCACAATTTATGGGGCCACAGCAATATTAGAAATTACTAGTAAACATAAAAAGAAATAAATCCTATTCCAATATAAAATGCAGCAAGTAATCCCAGAGCAGAGGCAAACTGCCATTAACAGTCATTGAAATGAAAATAAAGGAAATAAATATAATTTGCTTTGTCATATTTTAATTTTGAAATCTTTCATTAAATAGTATGTAGACACATGCTGTTGATAGGATATTGATACTTGTATAATTAATTTTCTTTTAGAAATTGCTGTTCTTGAGGAAAAAGAATATCTTATACTAATGTAAAGAGTTATTATCCACATCAACCTAATGTCAAAATTTTTATTGTAACTTATGTAGGAAAAAAACCGATAGTGTCACAGGACAGTTGAGATTCAATTTTATTTTGAAGATCAAAACTATTCAATAGCACAAAGGTAATATAGTTTTAACATCTCTAAATTGACATCATATAAAACATTAAATGGAATTAATTCTTTCTACTATTCAGCATATATTATGCCAATAATTTCCCACACTAATTAGAAGAGAATCAAGGACTTAAATTGTCCTTGACTTAAGTGACAGTTAGTATAAGAATGTGGCCAGCATATCAAATGATACAATATAGTGAATATCTCCAGAGTTATCAATCTTTCTTCTTTTTAAAATTCTCAGTTTAAAGAATACTCAGAAATATGTTGGAGAAAATTCCCAAATCCATTATTGAAAATTTAGTATTGGAATTTGAGTATATTTCCAGGAAAAGGTTCCTAAAACCTCTCAAAGGGAAGGGATAATTTTCTAGAGATTGTGAATTACAAGAAGGAAAATATATTCTAAACAATCACTATCTGGCTTGCTGAAAGCCAGAAGGATTTGAAACACTCTCTGTAGATCAAAGATTGTAGCTTTCCATATGGATTACATCTAAACCTTCATGAAACGGAATCTTCATCATCAGGCCAATAGACAGCATCATGATAGATGGAGAAAAATATTAAAGCTGTCAACAAATATATCTTACTTGGAGTCAGAATAAAACTCCCTTGGCACCAGCATTCAGGAGATCAGGAGATGTATTACATTGGGAAAATCTGCTTTTGGGGAACTCTTTAAAGTACTGAAGAGCAAAGAGTAAGTTTGAAGACTAAGGTACACTTTATTCAAGCCATGATCTTTCCATCCTTGCACAGGGGCCATGCTAATCTTCTCTATATCAGGCAAAAGCGAGCACAGGCCTTGGTCTTTCCAATCTCTTTCTATGCATTTGAGAGCTGGATAATGAATAAGGATAACCAAAGAAGAATCAATGCCTGTGAATTGTGACTTCAAAGAAGAGTACTGATATCCCACGGACTACCAAAAGAACGAATAGATATGTGTTGGAAAAGGTGCAGCCGAGTGCACCTTAGAAGAAAGGTAGGGGAAACTTCATCTCATATACTTGGGAAGTTGTTAGAAGGGGCTATTCCTTGGAAATGGACATCATGCTTGCAAAAGAGGATCAGTGAAGAGAAGAAGAACCTCATCAAGAAAGATTGACAAGATAGTGACTGCAGTGATAGTTTCGAATATGTCAGAGGACATACTTGAGAAGACAGAGTAAGGTATTATAATTGAATGTGAAGAGATCTAGAATTGTAGAATAAAGGGAGAAATTTGCTCTGCATTTCTCAAGCTAAGAGAATGGAAAAACAAATTTAACCCTTATATAGCAATATTGAAAGGTGCTATGGTGTATATATTGAATGATCCAGAAAGCATCAAAAGAAGATGGCAGGAATATACAGAATCACAGTAACAAAAAGAACTTGCACTGAAAGTTTTCAAGAAGTATCATATGAGCAGGAGTCAATGACAATGAAGGAGAAAGATGCAGCTACACTGAAGCAAGCCATTGGTAAAAAATAAAGGCTGTTGGAGTCAATGTGACATCAACTGACTTTTTTTCAATCAACAGATGCAGCCCTGGATGTGTCCACCAGTCTATGCCAGGAAATTTGGAGGACAGCAGTCTGGCCTGTGGATCGGAAGAGGTCTATATTTGCTCCCATTCCCCCAAAAGGTGATATAACAGATTGTGGAAACTATTGAACAATATCATTAATATACCATGCAAGCAAACTACCGATGAGAATCATTTAAAAAAATGGCTAGAGCAGTATATAGATAGGGCACCGCCGGAAGTACTAGAAGAATTTAGAAAAGCTCATGACACCAGAAATATCATTGTTGATGTAAGATGGATCCTGGCTGAAAGTAAATGTGAGAAGAATGTCTATTTGTGCTTTATTGACAAATGCAAAGGCATTTGTTGTGTAGATCATGACAAGTTATGGCTAACAGTAAGGATAAAGAATCTCAGAGCACTTAATTGTGTTCATGTGACACCTATACCTAGGCCAGGAGGCTATTGTGTGAACAGGGCAAAAGAACACTACATGGTCTAAAATTAAGAAGTGAGTTTGTCAGGGTTGTATTCTCTCTCTATAGCTATTCAGTCTCTTTGCAATCACTTGCTATGCATCAACGAGCTGGGCAATGACTACGGATGATAGAAGGAGAACTAATACCTTTGAACTGTGATGCTGAAGAAGAGTATTGAATATATCATGGACTGCTAAGAGAACAAACAAGTTTGTCCTGGAGAGGGTGAAATCAGGCTGCTTTCTGGAGGCAAAGATTCTGAAGCGTCATCTGACATACATTAGACATGTTGCAAGAAGTGACAAGTCCTTGGAGAGGGTGGAGGGACAGCTCAAGAGAAGAAGACCCTTGATGAGATGGATTGATTCAGTGAGTGAGGTAGATACGTCAGAAACAGTGAGATTGGTACAGGAAAGAGCAGGGTTTAGGGCTGTTGTACAAAGGCTCGCTATGAGTTGCAGGTGATTTGATTGCACATACAACAACAACAACACGTTAAGGAAATTACTCAAGAAGCTGGACTCTATAAAGAGCAATGTGGCATTAAGATTGAAGGAGAATCAATAATCTACATTATATAGATGACATAACCTGTTCACTGACTGTGGGGACCTGAAGCACTTGTTGCTGAAGTTAAAAAAAATAATCTTCAATATGGATTGCCCCTTAATATTAAGATAACAAAGATTCTTACTACTGGATCTATTGGCAGCATTGTGATATATGGGGGGGGGGAAGATTAAAACTGACTACAACTTCATCCTACTTGGATTCAAAATTAACACCCTTGGTACCAGCAGTCAGAAAATCAGGAGATGTATTCCACTGGGCAAGTCTGCAGTTAGGGACCTCTCCAAATTATTGAGGAGTAGTGATGTCAGTTTGAGGACTAAGGTGTGTCTGAGTCAGGCCATGGTCTTTCTGATAACTTGCTTGCATCTGAGAGCTGGACAGTGAATAAGGATGGCAGAAGAATTTGTGCCTTTGAGCTGTGGTGATGGAAAAAAGCACTGAACACCCATGAACTGTAAAAAAGAACAAAGAAACATGGCTTGGATAAGTAGCTAGAATGCTCTTTGGACACAAAGATGATGAAGCTTTGCCTCACAAACTTCAGGCATGTTGCTAGAAGGGGGTATTTATTATTTGGCGAGGGACATATTTGGAAAGGTAGAGGGTTGGTGAAGGAGTGGAAGACCCTCAACTAGGTGGATTGGCACAGTGGCTGTCGCAGTGGGCTCTAGTTAGTCAGAAAGTATAAAGATGTCCCAGGATAGGACAAATTCAGATCTGTTGTTCATAGGGTTGCTATGAGTCATATTTGACTTGACAGCACCTAATAACAACCTCCACAATAAGAAAATGTTAGAGATGATGAGGATGGCAATACGATATGTGTGACAGGGTTTGTGTCTGCTGTTAATGTGGTTGCTATGAGTTATCCTTGAGTGGATGGCACATGAGAAGAACAACAGTATTCAGGAAGAAGAGTAAGAAGAGTTCAGGGAGTCATCGTATTATGGTTAACACACACTTTTAAAAATTTAACAGATTGCTTGAAATAGTTAGCACCTTTACATATTTATGCAATGGCCCAGTATGCTTGTTGGCTTACAAATAGGTATTAGAAGCTGACAAGACAGTTTGAGCTCATGAGACTTCTTTTGCTCTGTGTCTGCTGTGCTTCTCAGGTGGGGCTGGTGAGTATTCTCTCTATAATTTTACAGCTATAATTCTAGTATGTAAGTGTTCTTACTGCTTTCAGGAATGAACTTAACTTGGGAGGACCAAAAAAACCTTATTTTTCTTCTCCTGGGTGTTCAGCACTTCTACATGTGGGACCCAGAACTATCTTTTTTTAAGATGTGAGAAAAGTTGCAACTGTTTCTAAACAATTTTTAAGTAGTATAATCTGTGAAAACAGTTTTATTATTCAACACTTCTGAAATGTGAAAATGAAATAAACAAAACAAAACCAAAAGCACCATGGGACTGAATATTCTATAGGCTAGATGGAAAATTTAACTGAAAGCCTGTATAGTTTTGGTTTTATTTCCGATACTAAGAGACATAAGTAGAAACAAGTATAAGCTAAAGACTATGCTTTCATGACAGAGAAATAACTTAAAAAATAAAATATGTGAATAAACAAACATTATATATTTTTTGAACATATATGTGGAATAAACAACCTTGGAACAGATACTTGACTCATTTAGAATGTATGTGTGTCATTAATGAACAAACAGACTTTCTTGAGGCTTACTTCACATAAAATATAATTCAGTAATTTTAAATGAGCACAATTGTTTCCCTTAATTGGAATTATAAAATATAATTATATTTTATATGGAATTATATCTAGCATGTTTCTAAGGTTCTTCACACTACATTGTGTATTAGAAATTTATTTATCTTTCCATATGAACAATATCCCATTTGCTAAACATTGTGTGTAACATACTACATGTTGTTTATCCATTCATTCATTGATGAAACAGGGCTTATCTCAGCTTTTGCCTATTTTGAATCATGCTGCAACAGACATCAGTATACATGAATCTGATTAATTGGTTTTTTTTTTTATTCTGTTGCATATGAACCAAGGAGTAGAAACAATTCAGTCATAAGATATATCTACATTTATGTTTTGACATTGAAACTGTTTTTCACAGAATGTAAATTTTCAGGTTGTAGTAGTAAAAGCTAATCTTGGACTAGGAGGCAGTCATCAGATCAGAGTAAAGAGACACTGCATTATTTAAAATCGGGACGGTATAAGCCAGAAATGTGTCCTGTCTCCATACTTTTTCAATCTATAAGTGGAACAGATCAACCAGGAGACTGGGTCTCTAAGGAGGAATGTGGCATCAGGATGGAGGAACACTCATCAACAACTTCTGTTATGTAGATGACACAACCTGCTTGATGAAACTGAGGAATACCTGAAGCACTTGTTGTAAAAGGTCAAGGACTGAAGCCTTACACATAGACTGAAGCTCAACATCAAGAAAATAAAGATTCCACTGGGCCAATTGGCAGCATGATGATAGATGGTGAAGAAATTGAGATTGTTAACCATTTTAGTTTGCTTTGCCCCACTTTGGAGCCCACAATCAACATTTTCAACAGTCAGGAAATAAAAAGATGAGTTGCACTGGGAAAGTCTGCTGTCAGGGACCTTTCCACAGTACTGAAGAGCAAAGATGTCAGACTAAGGTGTGCCTGATCCAGGGCACAGTCTTTACAATTACTAGCTATGCATCAAAAAGTTGGGCAATGATGAAAGATGACAGAAGGACAGTTGATGCCTTTGAGCTGTAGTGCTGGAGAAGAGTATTGAATATATCATAGACTGCTAGGAGAACAAACAGAGAGAGTGAGACCAGGCTGTTCCTTGGAGTCAAGGATTCTAAAGCTTTGTCTTACATATTTTGGACATCTTTCAAAGAGTGATCAGTCCTTGGAGAGGGACATCATGCTTGGAAGGGTGGAGGGACAGCACAAGAGAGGAAAATCCTCAATGAGATGGATTGATTCAGTGACTGGAGTAATGAGAGAGGTGTTTCAGAGACAATAAGGTTGACACAGGAAAGAGCAAGGTTCAGAGCTGTTTTACATAGGGCCCTTAAGATTTGCAAGTGACTTAACGGCACATAAGAGCAAAGAAATCAGCAGTTAGAACACTACCTGTTCCAATGGAGAAAGAGGGATGGTTTCCTTCCGTAGAGATTATGAGTTCGTAAATCTGATAAGAATTGCTATGATTTGGAAGTGACAGTGGTGGCAATCCAAATTAAAACTTACGTTCTTAAAACAACTATATCATCTCACCCCAGACAGAATAGCAAAATTTAACAGAACAGCAAGCAACAAATGCTGGCAAAGTTGTGGAGAAACTGGAACCCTTATTCATTGTTGGTGTAGTGTAAAATGGTGCAACCACTGTGGAAGGTGGTATGGCACTTTCTCAAAAACTTCCAAATAGAGATACCATTTGACCCAGCAATTCCACTACTGGGGATATACCCCAAAGAGACCATAACTGACATCCAAGCAGACATATGCACACCCATGTTTATTGCAGCTTTGTTCACAATAGCAAGGAGTTGGAAACAACCTAAGTGCCCATCAACAAACGAATGGATAGAGAAGCTGTGGTACATTCACACAATGGAATACTATGCTGCATTGAAAAACAAGGAAATCATGCAATGTTATTCAAAATGAGTGACTCTGGAGGACATTATGCTGAGTAAAGTATCTCAGTCACAAAAGGACAAATACTGCATGGTGCCACTGTTGTAAAACAGGACTGACCTTGGGGTTGGGGAGAGACGGAGAAAGATGTGTTCAATAATTTATGCTGCATTGAAAAATAAGGCAGAAAACTGTTTAAAAGGGATATGTGATTAGATATTTTTGCCATGACAGGAGTCTAGAGTGAGGGCTACATGGTGGAGTGGACCTGGGGGAGGGTTTGTAAGACAGTGAAAGAATTTGTCTTTTACTTTTCCAAAAGGGTAGTGTACTAGGGAAAAGGGTTGGGAGGGGAGAAAAGTACAATAATGAATGAATGGAAATGCAAAGTCTCTGTAAATTTTTACTTAAATTAATAATGAATTTAAATAAAACAAAACAAAAATATCATAAATAAACTCACCTTACTGTTCTCTGTTTCAAACTGCCACTGCCCCTGCCCTGTGTGTATGTGTGTGTGTGTGTGTGTGTATGTGTGTATTTTATAGTTATTGCAGTTATTTTGAAGTGGTATTTATTTATGGTTTTGATCTGTATTACCTGGTAATTAGTGACAAATGCCTCTCTTTTCATTTGCTTATTGGCCATTTGTGAATCTTCTTTGAAAGACTGTTTATTCACATCTTTTGGCTATATTTTTTTCAATTAGTTTCTTGGTATTTTTTGTTGAATTTTAAAAGTTCTTTGTAAATTCTAGATATTAAAATATAAGATACTTAGTATATTGCTTAGAGATATAATCCATATTTTTTGATCCTTTACAGAAATGTTTTCAAGTCCTCCTAACTTTCAGCAAGCAAAATTGTGTCATCTGCATGCCATAGGTTGTTGATGAGTCTTCCCTGATCCTGATGCCATATTCTTCTTTATTCAGTCCAGATTCTTCAATGACTTGCTATACATACAGATTGAATAGACAGGAAAAATGATAATGCCTTGATAATTAGCTTTCCTGATTTTTAAACCATGCAATGCTTCCTTGCTCTGTTCATTAAACAGCTCTTGGTCAAGGCATATATATCATATGAACAATTACAGAGTCAAATGCTTTTGCTTAGTCAATCAAATACAAATAGATGTATTTCTGATATTTTCTTTTCTTTCAGCCAAGATACATCTGACATCAACCATGATAGCCTTTGTGCCACAGTTCCTTTTAAATACAACTTTAATTTCTGGCACCCTTACAAGCAGGCCACTAGGTCAATAGGCAGCACCATGATAGATGGAAAAGATAGAGAAATTATCAACTATTTCATCTTACTTGGATCCACAATTAACATCCTTGGCATCAGTAGATTGGAAATGAAAAGACATATTGTGTTAGAGAAATCTGCTGTCAGGGACTTCTCCAAAGTGCTGAAGAGAAATCATGTTAGTTTAAAGTTTAAGGTATGCCTGATTCAACCCATAGTCACCTGCCATGCAACTGTGAGTCAGACAACTGTAAAAAAAGCAAAGGTCACATTGGGATGGCCATATCTGACCTTTATCCACTTCACAAAAAGGAACTATCCTTGGCAATAGCATCAACAACATAAAACCAGTTCTGGTGAAATCAAACATATCCTTCTTTCTCCTGTCCCTCTTTCTGCTCATATCAACACCGATCTGACTGTTTTAGTAGGTCCAGAATATAAGGTGATAGGTCACAGACCACACAGAACCATATTGAAGAAAGGTGATAATCTAGCTTAGTGGCAGAACATAGTCAGATCAGCTTCTGAAATGTGCGCTTAGGGACCTCAGCCGTGAGTTTTTGGCTTTAGGCCAGTGTTACAAAGTTCTCAGTTCTTCCAGTTATGACCATCCACTTTCAGTTATCCAAAAATCTTGGGCAAAAGCTCTTAGCTCTGGTGGAACAACAATCCTAAAGTCCCATCTCTTGTCAAGTTTCTGGTTCTCTGATGTGGCTACTATGGTTGTTAGTCCTTTAGGCTCTATGCTAACTGATGTAAGAGTCTTTGGTCATGGAGGATGCATTAAATTCTATTGTTTCTTTGCTGGTGGTGAAGTCTCTCCCCTTCTGTAGCTGAATCTGCTCAATTTAATAATGAGGCTAGCTTATCCCCTTGTGGATTGGTGAGACTAACCAATTCCCTTATGAAAAGGCTAATATGCCCTGGTAGAACATTTCTACCTATCCACATGGCAAAGTCAAATTCAATGGCTAGAAAAGCATTTTGATTACTAAGCCCTTAATATCACAAGAATGTATAATTATGTGTCTTTGGAGAAAAGTACTAAATATGCCATGGACTGCTATATGTTTTGGAGAATGGAAGCCAGAGTGCTTGTTGGAGGCAAGTATAATAAAGTATTATCTTATGTAGTTTGGGCATATTAGGAGGGGCCAGCCTTTGGAAGAGGACATTATGCTTGGGAAGGTGGAGGATCAATGAAGGAGAAGATCCTCAATGGGATAGATTGACATAGTGACTATACCAGTGGGTTTGAGCATGTCAGAGATGATGAGGATGGCACATGATAGGGCATGGTTCAGGCCCATTGTTCATAGATTTGCTATGAGTAATAGTTAACAACAACAATCTTGCTTCATCACCATGAGAATGGTGAAGGATAGGGCAAGGGTTACATCTGCTCTGCATAGGGTTGCTATGAGTTTAAGTCAACTCAAGAGCACTTAACAACAGCAAATTTGAGATATTTGATTGGAGGGTCTGATCTAGTCTCACATTTAAAGCAACTTTGTACAAAACTGGTCTTGCTTCTGTTAGTTTGTTTTCTTGTCTTATATCTTATTATTTCATCAAATTCTTCCCTATTTTATATGCTTAGTTGATATTTTATGGTGGTTGATAGTTTCTAAATCACTTGCTATTTCATTTTATTTAAACTTTCAAGATATTTTTCTTATGGATTACTACAGGGATTACCCTTACTACTTTAAATTGATATCAATCTTGCGTTTATACCAATTTAACTTCAATAACATACAAAGAAGTCTCATAGTTTCTTGTTGATATCTTTATATATTAAAAACCACTATCATGTTTTTGGTCAAACATTCTTCTAAGTGACGTAGCTGGATTGGTCTGTCCATTTGCTGTGCAGAGGAAACTCATGGTTGCTCTGATGCTGAACACTGAAACACTGATGTGTTAAATGCTAGAATTGTTACCCATGGTGGACAGTGTTTGGTGCAGTTCAGCAATTAAAAAAAGTTTGGAAGCAGGAGTGGCATCCATTTGAGAAATAGCTTGCCTCTGGAAACCCTATGAACTTGGAGAAACGAATTTATACAAGTATTCAAGCCTTTTGTTCATAGGGTCTCTATGAGTTGTCTATGACTAGATGGGACTTCACAACAACATCATTTATTCATAACTGTTAATTATGTTTTACCCTTTATGTCAAATACAACAGGCATAGTGACAATAATTATAGCAAAATGCCATATGTCTTTGAAATTACCTTTATTGAAAGTCTTTATTTATCATTACAATTTCAGGTTATCATTTAGTGCTGAAGGACTCCCTTGAGTATTCTTAGAATATGTCTGATATCAACAAACTATTTCACTTTAGGGAACTCTCGTGACTGAGTAGGTAAGAAGTTGTGTTGACAATCCAAAGAAAGGCAGTTCTAATCTACCACCTGTAGAAAGAGGGGCAATCTCCTCTCATGTGATTTACAGCCTCTGAAAATCTTCTGGAGGTCATCTCTGAGTTTGTTATTACCTAATGGAAATTCACACATAGACACACACACACACACACACACACACACATACACACACACACACACCTCTTCATTTTGAAGATTAGAGAATGTCTTAATTCCTTCTTGACTTTGAAGGATAGTTTTCTGGATTGCAAAAGGAGCAAGTACCACATGGAGTCAGCCATACATAAGCTCTACCAACTCCACAAAGAATAATTGTCCCCATTAACACCAGCAATATAAAACTAATCCTATGAGGTCAGAAATTTCACACTCTTGCACCTTTTTCTATTCATCTCAACACCTATCTTATTGCTTATCTGGATCTAAAATCTGATGTACTAGTTCACAGACTACATAGAACTATATTGGAAAG
Source organism: Elephantulus edwardii (assembly GCF_000299155.1). Classification (NCBI taxonomy): domain Eukaryota; kingdom Metazoa; phylum Chordata; class Mammalia; order Macroscelidea; family Macroscelididae; genus Elephantulus; species Elephantulus edwardii. The sequence continues at coordinate 9,417,670 of NW_006399857.1, forward strand.
TCAAAAAGGCTACAATTTAGGTTAGTAGCAGAATACAGTCAGGACAGCTTCTGAAATGTGTGGATGCCTCAGCCTTGATCCTTGAAGCTTTAAGTGAGTTACAAATCCATTATTGGCTCTCCCCAACACAGTCCTCCAACAATCTTGGGTGAAAGGCTCTTCGCTATGGTTCAATGGACTAGTAGTCCCAAGGTCCAGTCCATCTCATGTCAGACCTTTAGTTCTCTGCCGTGGCTGCTATTGTTGTTCCTGTTGCCCCTATTATGCTTGGTAAAATAATTCCTGGTCCTGAAAGACACAATGCATTCTCTTGCTTCTTCTTTTGATGGTGGGGAAGACCCTCCAATTCTGCTGCTGAATCTGATCAAGACAAGGCCAGCTAATCTCATTGTGAATTAACGAGACTAGCCAATCTCCTTGTGGATAGTCTAACTATCCACTATGTTTGCATATTCCCTGTTGAAAATAATTTTTAAAAACCCAAAACACAAACCCAAAACAACAACACTGTAAGAGCACATCTACGAAGAACTGCAAGATGTGCAGGCTGGGTTTAGAAGAGGTCATGGTGCTAGTGACATTATAACGATTGTTAGATGGATCTTATTTGAAAGCAGAGAGCACCAGAACAATGTCCATCTGTGTTTCATTGATCATGCAAAGGTATCTGACTGTGTGGATGACAAGGAACTGTGGCTCACTCTAAGAAAAATGGGAATCCCAGAACACTTGATCATGCTTATGCAAAACCTGTACTTGGATCAGCTGGCAGTCATCAGAACAGAGCAAGGAAACACTGCATCGTTCAAAATTGAGAAGGGCTTACACCAGGGATGTGTCCTATATCCATAACTTTTCAACCTATACGCAGAACAGATACCCGGGAGATTGGGCTCTATGAGGAGGAATATGGCATCAGGATTGGAGGAAGACTCATCGTTAACCTGCATCCAGCAGATGAGCAAACCTTGCTTGCTGAAATTTTAGAATATCAGAAGAGCTTGCAACAGAAAGTCAAGGACTGAAGCCTTCAATATGGATTGAATCTCAACATGAAGAAAACAAAAATTTGCACCACTGGGCCAATTGGCAGCATCATTATAGATGGTGAAGAGATTAAAATAGTTAACAGCTTTAGTTTGCTTGAGTTCACAATCAACACTCTTGGTACCAGCAGCCAGGAAATCAAAAGAAGAACTGAATTGGGGAAGTCTGCTGTCAGGGGTATTTCCAGAGTACTGAAGAGCAACTATGTCAGTCTGGAAACTAAGGTGCACCGGATCCAGACCATAGTCTTCACAATTACATGCTATGTATCAGAAAGCTGGACAATGACTAGGGCTGATCAAAGGAGAATTGTTTCCTTTGAAATATGGTGCTAGATAAGAGGATTGGATATACCATGAACTGCTAGGAAAACCGGTTCATCCTGGAGAGGGTGAAATCACACTGCTCCTTGGAGGCAAGGATTCTGTAGCTCCATCTGACATACTTCGGGCATGCTGCAAGGAGGGACCAGTCCTTGGAGAGGGACATTATGCTTGGGAGGGTAGAAGGACAATACAAGAGAGGAAGACCCTCGATGAGATGGATTGATTCAGTGACTGGGGTAATGGGGATAAGTGTGTCAGAGACAAAAGATTGACACAAGATAGAACAGGGTTCTGAGCTGTTGTACATAGGGTCACTGTGAGAGTCAGGCGACTTAATGGAACATAACAACAACAACAACACATCCTCATGGCAAAGTAAATTAATGGATAGGCAGGCATTTTTGACATAATCCCTTAACATCATATGTAGAGGAGACTATTGGAAGACAATTTTTCCCCCCTCCAATTCTTGGAACATATAATATCTCATTTCCTTCTCACCATCTTGTTTCTTAGGAGAAATTGACAATTACTCTCGCTGGGACTTGCTTATATGACATAGTTTGTTTTTCTTTTGTTGATTTGAAAATATTCTCTTTGTCTTTGATACTAATAATGTGGTTAGAATGTGATTCCATCTGGAATACCTCAGGTTTATTTTACTTGGATTTTATATGTTTAAATTAATATATTTAATCAGAAATGGAAAGGGTTTTTCCTCTAAATATTTTTTCTGCCTCTTTTTGCCTCTCTTCACCTTCAGGGACTGCCATGGGACATTACTCTGCTCAACGTTTCTTACAGTTCTTTTATGCACTGTTCATTTTTTCCCCTTTAAATGTTGTCTTCTTTATTTCAGAATGAATTATTTCAATTTACTTTCTTCAGGTATACTATTTTCCTCTTTACCAATCTTCTCTCTATTAAATTATGCTAATGTAATTTTAATTGCAGGCGTTATACTTTTAAAGAACTCTGATAACTCTCTGATAGAGAGTTGCACAGTCAACTCAAAAGTTCAAACCCACTATCTGTCCACAGAAAAAAGATGGACAATTTTCTCCAATATGATTTACAGCCCCTAAAATCTACCTGGATGGTCAACTATGAGCCAGTTCCAACTGAAGGAAAATGTTTTTGAGGTGGTTTTGAATTTTTTTAAGTACTTATAAGGGGGACAAGGTTAAAGGTCGATAAAAAAGAGGGAGACTCAACTAGATAGATTGACACAGTAACTGTAACCACAGTCTCAAGTATGTCAGATATTGTAAGGATGCTACTTAATAGGACAGGGTTTAGATATGTTTTTCACAGAGTGACTATAGATTGTACTTGACTCAGTGGCACTTAGCAGCAAAAGAGGAGACAAGATGCCTTATCATAGAAGGCTAGTATAAAAAGATAATCAAAATTTATTCAGCATATCTAAGTGTGTCCAAATGTAGCTGTGACATGTGTTGGATAAGGTTGGCCAATAAGAGGGAGGGACCTCAGTCAGAGAATACTGATGCTGGCTAAATTGGCTAAGTATGATAAAGCCCAAAGTTTGGAGGAAAATATTCTGAGAGCATCTGACTCCAGATACAAGACCACATGTATGTGGCTTGTAGTAGATCTGGGCGTGAGGAAGGGATGAACTGCCCACCATATGGTGAATATTGGTGGATTTGGGGGACACTGTGAGAGACTGAAACTTTTTAGCTATTACAAATACTGTGCCCACTGTCATCCTGGTTGCTACACTATGTGGATAGGTTTTCAAGATGGCCACAATGCCCAGTACCATTTAGTATAATGTGTTCTGTTGTTCTTTTCTGATAGTTTAGTTTCTTCCTTCAGTCAAGGTTTGAGTTACTTTCTGGTTTCTTCTTTTAAAACTGTTGGTAGACAGTTATAGCTCTGGATTCATAATTCATTATGCTAATATTAATAGTAGACTAGTTTAAGAAAGTGGGAAGACAACAGTGATCCAAATGTTTTATTTTCTTTATAACACTGTAATTGCTGATACCAGCTGCTCTTCGTTCATTTACCTTACTATTCTAGGTCCATTGGGTTCAGTGGTTCACTGGAAGGTCTCACAAAGACTCAAATCCATCAGAGAAATGACTGGTGCTACAAACTGCTGTTGCAGATACTGGTGAATTTTGAGCCAGGAATAGCTAGATTCTGTGTTCCAGAAAAGCAAAGGTACTAAAATAGAACTGGCCTTAAGCTCCCATGAGGTTTTATATGCCTCCTGTAGGGTAGTCTGATCTCCTTAATACAATAAATACTTCATCACAAAGAAACAATTAATCAATGGCTAGGAAAGAATTCTGAACAATAAACCTTTGATACCACAAGTCCTTATTTGTGATTTTGTTTTCTGGTGTCTTGAGTACAGAAATTCTGAACTGTCATCTGTCTAGTTCAAATTGAAACTGAAAATTATTAAAACAAGGCCCTAAGAACCAAAATATGATCTTAAGTTCATCTGAATAGAATTTAAAAAAAATCTCAAGCATAGATTTGATGCATTGTTTTTTTTTGTTTTTTTGTTGTTAAGTCCCATTAAGTTGTAAATGACTCATAGCCACCCTATGAATGAAAGACCTGAACACTTGTATAACTTTCATCATTATTCCAAGTTCATAGGGTTTCCAGAGGCAAGCTATTTCAGAAGTGGATGCCACTCCTGCTTCCAAGCATGTTTTAATCAGGGAGTTTCACTAAAAACTGTCCACCATGGATAGCCATTATCACATTTGACACTTCAATGTCACAATGTTCAGCATCACAGCTACCATGATTTACCTCTGTACAGTAAATGAGCAGACCAAT
>NW_006399857.1:9424288-9425107 GCF_000299155.1 Elephantulus edwardii
TATCCTTTCCTCATAGATAGGAAGACTCAATATTGTGAAAATGGCAATACTACAAAGGCAATTTGCACATTTAATGCAATCCCAATACAAATACCAATCCCATTTGTCAATGAGATGGAAAGGCAATCTCCAGTCATTTGGAATGGAAAGAAGCCCTGAATAAGAAAAGCGCCCTTAAAAATAGAAGAAAGGTAGGAAGTATCTCACTCCTGATTTCAAATCCTACTACAATGTCATGGTGATTAAGACAGCATGGTACTGGTACAAAGACAGACATATAGGTCAATAGAATAGAATTGAGAACTCAGATATCAGCCCATCTATCCATGGTCAACTGATTTTTGACAAGGAGATGAAATCAGTTAAGGGGGGTAATGACAGCCTTTCTAACAAATGATGTTGGCAAAATAGGAAAAGTGTCTGTAAAAGACTCAAGCAAGATTCACACCTCACTCCATATACAAAAAACAACTCAATATGGATCATGGACCTAGGGCTAAAACCAAGGAATATGTTCTTCATTAAAGAAAAGCTTGGAAGAATGCTGGAAGTCCTAAAGCACAACATTAACAGTCTTCCAAGTACCCTGAAAAACCTACAACCAGGAGAAGATAAAATAGATGAATGGGACCTTCTAAGAATCAATCAAATCCCTATGCACATCCAAAAACTTCTCCAACAGGGTAAAAAGGGAAGCCACAGACTGGGAAAAAGTGTTTGGTAATGACATATCAGATAAGGGACATCCCTTTTCCTTTACCCCCTTCTTCCACCCACCAACTAGTGTGATCCTGTGGTTATCCACCTGCCCATTCTCAT
>NW_006399857.1:9426635-9429031 GCF_000299155.1 Elephantulus edwardii
CCTATTTAATTTCCCCGCTATTTATTCATTGTTGCACATATTCTTCCCTGCCCACCCCTCCCCTAGTTCATTTTTCTCTTTGAAGAAAAATCTTTCATTGTTATATACAATCTCCGCCCCAAGTCCACAGTCTACTTTAATATGTAATTGACATCCCATTACAATCTTTAGAGTGTCTTCTGACATTCATTTTTATTTTTTTCTTTCTCCTCTGTTTTTGTAATGGGCTTTTGCTTTCTTCATGGATGATATCCTTGATATCATCCCACAACTCACCTAGTCTTCCATCATTGGTGTTCAATGCCTCAAACCTATTCTTTAGATGGTCATGAAATTCCAATGGAATTGATTCAAGATTGTATCTTGGTTCCTGTGGACTTATTTTAATTTTCTTTGGTCTCAGTTTGAACTTTCATATGAGTAATTGATGTTCTGATCCACAGCCTGCCCCTTGCCTAGTTTTGACTGCTGATATTGAGCTTTTCTAATGATTTCTTCCACAAATGTAGCCAATCTAATTCCTATGCAGTCTATAGGGTGAAATCCATATCTAAAGTTGTCTTTTGTGTCTTTTAGGAAAAGTATTTGCAATGAATACATCATTATAAATACAAAATTCATTCTATTTCCAGCCTCATTTCTATCACCAAGTCCTTTTTTACATCAATTACACAATTAACAGCCTTGGTGTGAGCAGTCAGGAAATAAGGAGACACATTACATTGGGAAAATCTTCAGTTAGAGACCTTTCCAAATTATTGAGGAGTAGTGCCATCAATTTGAGGACTATGGTGTGTCTGATTCTGGCCATCGTCTTTCCAATTACTAACTATGCATCTAAGAGCTGGACAATGAATAAGGATGACAGAAAAGGAACTGACACCTTTGTGCTCTTGTCTTGGAGAAGAGCACTGAACATCTAATGGACCCCAGGAGAACGAATAGATATGTCTTGGAGTGGGTGCAGCTGGAGTGCCCATTAGAGGCAAGAATGATAAGACTTTGCCTCACATACTTTGGGCATATTGCTAGGAGATGCTATTTCTTGTAGAGGAGTATGATGTTGGGAAAGGGTGGAGGGTCGACAAAAGAATGATGAACCCCAACCAGGTGGGGTGGGTTGACATGGTGACTGCTGCAATGAGCTCTTTCTTGTGTGTCAGAAAGTGTAAGGATGGTGCAGGACAGGACTAGGTTCAGATCTTTTGTTCATAGAGGCGCTATGAGTTGTACACTACTCTATGGCACCTAACAACAATAACAAATATTCCTAGCAGTGTAACGACTGGGTCATATGGAATTTCACTAGTCAACTTTTTAAAGAAACACCAAACATCCTTCCAGAGTTCTTGTACCATTTTATAATTTCACCAACATTTCATTCTCTTCATATCCTCTCCAACATTTATTGATTGCTGTCCTCTTGATTTACATCTCTCTTATTGTCAAGCATTGTTAAAAAGATCTGGAAGAGCATATTGGTAAGAAACTGTCAAAAATCCAAATTGGATTCAGAAGAGATAATGGAAAAATATTGTCATTGTTGTTGTCAAATGCTTCTTAGCTGAAAATAGAGAGTTCCAGAAGGATGTTTATATGTGTTTTATTGTCTATGTGTATAAAAATAAATTATGGTTAATATTGAGAAGAATGGGAATTCCAGAACACCAAATTGTATTCATGCAAAACCTATGCCTAGACCAAGAAACATTCATCTGCTCAGAGCAAAGGAACACTTCATGGTTTAAAATCAGGAAAAATGTTCACCAGGCTTCTATGTTTTCTTTATACCTATTCAATCTGTATGCTGAGCGAATAATTTGGACACCTGGATTCTATAAAGAAGGATGTAGAATTGTTTTTTAGCTATTATGCTGGGATTTAATAGATTTTTTACTAGTTTATTTACAAAATCCAAATACATTATTTTCAAAAACAAATTCTTTCAATTTCCCTCACCTCCCCAACCATCAAATAGTACAACTCCATGATTAATCTCTTTTCCCCTTTCAATCCTCATCCCTCTGCTTCTACACTCCCGAACTCTCCTTTGGATCCTTATACTCATTCTATAATAATGGTTTTATACAGTATTTTCCTCTTGGGACTGAGTTTACTGAGCATAATGTACTCCAGTCTCTCCCAAATTAGGTGATAATTTACAAAACCATTGCTCCTGCATGCTGCATAGTATTCTATTGTATGAATGTACCATAATCGCTCACTTCATTCATTTGTGGTTCTTGTAATGGTGAATAATGCTGCTATGAACATTGACATACAAATCTCAGTTTGTGCCTCAGTTCTCATTTTCTCAGGGTTTATTACAAGTTATGATCCTCACAGTCAAATGCCTTTGCTTAGTCAATGAAACACAGATATACATTCCTCTGGTA
>NW_006399857.1:9429608-9430890 GCF_000299155.1 Elephantulus edwardii
TTTCATGAAATTCTTCTGTGTCTGCCAATTCCTTTCCATACAGTGACTCAGTATATTCTTTCCAACTTCTTTTAATACTTCCTGGATCATTTAATATTCTTCCCAAATCATCCTTGATTATAGCAACTCAAGGTTTGTACTTGTTCTTCAGTTCCTTGAGCTTAAGAAATGCTGAGTGAGTTCGGCCTTTTTGATTTTCTGACTCCAACTCCTTGCACATTTCATTGTAATATTTTACTTTGTCATCCCCCGCTGCCTTTTGAAATCTTCTATTCAACTCTTTGGTATCTCGAGTTCTTCCTTGTGCGTTGGCTTCTGTGCACTCTAGTGCAATTTTCAGAGTCTCTTATGACATCCATTTTGGCTTCTCTTCCTCTCTGTCTTTTCAATGGCCATTTGCACTCTTCCTGGATGATACCCTTGATATCCTCCCACAACTCGTCTGGTCTTCGCTCTTAGTGTTCAAGGCTTCAAACCTGTTCCTCAGATGGTTCTGAAATTCGGGGGGCATAGATTCAAAATCATATTTTGGTTCCCATAGACTTGATTTTCCTCAGCTTCACCTTGAACATGCCTATGAGTAGTTGGTGGGCTGTTCCACAATCAACCCCTGGCCTAGTTTTCACAGCTGATATTGAGCTTCTTCAGCGGTTCTTTCCGCCGATATAATCAATCTGATTCCTATGCATACCATCAGGTGAAATCCATGTATATAACCTGCGTTTATGTCTCTTAAAAATGTATTTGCAATGAAAAAGTTATTTATTGTGCAAAATTCTATCATCCTCTCTCCAGCTCCATTTCTGTTACCAAGTCCGTGTTTTCCAATTACTAAATCATCTTCTCTGTTCCCAACTTTTGCATTCCAGGCACCCATTAATATCAATGCATCTTGATTGCATGTTTGATCGATCTCTGACTTTAAAAGTTGGTAAAAGTCTTCTATTTCCTCCTCCTTGGCTCTGGTTGTTGGTGCATATATCTGAATGAGAGTGGTGTTCACTGGACTTCCTTGTAAGCATATGGATATAATCCTATCACTCACAATGTTGTACTTCAAGATGGATCTAGAAATGACTCTCTTAAGTATGAAAGCAACTCCGTTTTTCCTCACCTTTTCGTCTCCAGAGTAATATGTCATTTGATCATCTGAATAAAAATGACTGATGCCAGTCCATCTCATCTCATCAATACCTGTTGTTGTTGTTGTTATGTGCCGTCGAGTCGTTTGCGACTCATAGCGACCCTATGCACAACAGCCCTAAACCCTGCTCTATCCTGT
>NW_006399857.1:9432267-9433196 GCF_000299155.1 Elephantulus edwardii
TGGTGATATGTAACAATACCAAATATACCATGGACCACCCAAAGGACAAGCAAGAATGTTTTCGGGGAAATGCAACCAAGATATTCATTAAGGGTACATACTTACAGTATGTTGCCAGATGGGGCCAGTCCTTGGAAAAACATCATGCTGCGAGAAGTGGAGCATCAGAGAAAGAGAGGAAGACCTTTAGCCAAAGGATTGACACAGAGTCTGTGACAATAGGTTTGAGCAAGTTGGAGATGGTGAGGAATGGTGCAGGAAACGTTAGTTCCGAATTGTTATTCTTAGGGTTTCTTTGAGTTGTGGTGAACTTGATGACACATACAAGAATATCATCCACCTGTCTTGGTTAATATCTTCCTTTTGTTCACACATAATCTTCTGATATGCATTTATTATTTGTCCATATATTTAAGATGTTGTTGTTAACTGACTTTGAATCAAGCATGACTCATAGTGACTCTATGAACAAAAGGCCTGAAATCTCTCTACAACTCTCCACATTTATCAAAGTTCACAGTGTTTCCTGAGGCATATTATTTAGGAAGTAGATGCCAGATAATAGTTTTAAAATTATAATTTAGTCATTTCAATTTCTGTTCTTCTTTGAGGAAAGTTTGTGTTTGCTTGTTTTAATAGGTTGTCCTTCCCTGTTTCTTCATATGGTGGTACTTTATGTTACCTGTCATAAGTGCCCTGCCTTTGTTTCCCCTGGCCTGGTCAAAGAATTGAAATGGGAATGAAATAACAGGAAGGTCCAAGTCACAGAGTAACTAGAGACAGCATGGAAAATTTTAGTGATTCTTAAGATTACTGTAGTTTTACAGCAAGAGTGTTATTATTGCTAAATGCTACCCTTGAGTTGACTACACTCATAGAGGTGCTATGAACAACATATCTGAACCCTACCTTATCCTGCACCATCTTCA
>NW_006399857.1:9433862-9435744 GCF_000299155.1 Elephantulus edwardii
AGGCTTATTGACTAGCACTTTGTCTTATAGTATAAAGGTCAGGAACCACAAGATGTAGAGGATCAACTATGTCAATTATTGTTTTTAAGTCCTGGACCAAATTCCATCTATCACTGGGTTGTTTTACAGCTGGGAAGTCTGCATGCAAGGCAGAAGTGAAGTAAGGAACTGCTTATGAGGTTTTCTGTCAGTTTCAACAACTAAGAAATAGTGAGAAGATTTGGGACCTCAGAAGGCTTTTAGGACCAAATAGTAGGCTGTTGTGTCCAGGAGAAAGTGAATATACTTACCAGTAATGTTAATGCTCACCCACAGCTCTTCTGGGAGGATCTAAACTGTTGAAGCAAACTGTAACTTCTATCAATCCATCTTGTTGAGGGTCTTCCCCTCTTCCACTGATGCTCTACCTTCCCAACAGGAGGTCTCTGTCCAAGCAAGTGTTGGTAACTCCTGAAAACATCCCTAAAGGAAGTAAAATGACATTTCACCATCTTTGTCTCTAATAGCATTCTGGTTGAACTTTCATTTGTACAGATTTGTTTGGTTTTTTGTTAGTCCATGATACATTCAATACTCTTCCCCAGCACCACAATTCACAGGCATTGATTTTTCTTTGGTTTTCTTTAGCCATTATTTAATTTTCAGATGCATAGGAAGCAATTGGAAATACCATGACATAGATCAGGCACAACATAGTCTTTAAAGTTCTATCCTTGCTCTTTAGAACCATGGAGAGGTCCTTGAAAGCAGACACCCCAATACAATGTGTCTTTTTATTTCCTATCTGCTGTTACCATGGATGTTAATTGTGGACCTAAGTAAAACAAAGTTCATGATGGCTTCCATCTTTTCTCCATCTATGATGTTGCTGCCTAATGACCTAGTAGTGAAAAATTGTGTTTTCTTGATTTGGAGATATATTATCATATTGAAGGATATAGTTTTTTAGTCTTCTGCAGCAAGTATTTCAAGTATTTTTCACTTTCTACAGACAAGATTTTGTTGTCTTCATAATGAAAGTAATTGATGAGTCTTCTTCCTATCCTGACGCTGCATTCTTTTTCATATAGTCCAACTTCTCTATTTGCTCTGCATACAGACTAAATGGGCATATAGCTCCAGACACACACTTTCTTTGTTGTAAAGCTTTTCATGTTCCTTTTTCCTGTTATGGCAACTACTGCATTGTTTATGTAGAGGCTTCACACGAATACTAGTAAGTGTTCTAGGATTCTCTTTCTGCTCAATGTAGCCAACATTTTGTTATGCTCTGGACAGTCAAATACATTGATATAATCTATAAAACACAAATAAATATTTTTGGTATCATCTGCTTTCAGCCAAGATTCATATGACATCAGGAATTTTATATCCCTTATGCGAAGACCTCTTCTGAATCTAACTTGAATTTCAGGAAGTACCCTGTTGATATACTATTTAATACATTTTTAAATTATCTTCAGCAAGATTTTACTTGCATGGGATATTAATTATTTTCTTTGATAATTTCCATATTCTTTCTTACTTCAGCATTCCATAGTCATCTTCTTTTGACTTCTTGTTCTGTTGGAAGTTTCAGAGTCTGTTCTGACATCCACTTTGGTGTTTCTCCCCATCATTGTTATGATCTTTTGCTATCTTCATGGGGTTTCTGGTCATTAGTGCTCAATGTAGCAAATCCGTTTTTAAGGTAATTTCAAATTCAGTTGGTATACCCTTAAGCTCATATTTTGGTTCTCCTGGATTTAATTTTTTTCAACTGTACTTTAACTTGCACATGAGTCATTGATAATCTGTTCTACACTCTGGCCCTGGCCTGGTTTTAACTGCTGATATTTGACTTCTCCCATGTCTCTTTCCACAGATGTCGTCAATTTGAATC
>NW_006399857.1:9436207-9443192 GCF_000299155.1 Elephantulus edwardii
TTTGATCAATTTGAGACTGCACTTTTTAGTAGAAATCCTAAACTTTTTCTTCTTTGGCTTTTGTAGTTGTTTCATCTATTTGAATAGTAGCAGGACTTCCTTATGTGCATATGGATAGTATCCTAGCATTCAGAGCATTGTACTTCAGGATTTTGAAATGCTCTTTTTGACAATGGATGTAACATCATTCCTTTTCAATTAATCTTTTCTGGAATAGAAGATCATACCTATGATTGATTGCTTGATTAAAAATGGCCAATATAAATCCATATCAGTTCACAATTGTCTAAGATGTGAATCTTTGTGTGTTCCTTTTAATTTTTTTAAACCTCCAGTTTTCATACTTCTTACATTCCATGTTCTAATTATTAGTTCTAATTCCATGTTCTAATTCTAATTATTTTTGCAGCTGTTTCTCCTCATTTTTAATTTTGTCACATCAGCAAATTAAGGTCCTTCACTCCATCTGTGCTGGTAAGGTAGACCTTGTTCTGAGTAGACAGCTCTTCCCCTTCACCTTTCTCTGCAAGGTAGATGGCTCTGATCTTGGTGGCCATTGAAGTTTCTAGGGCCCTGTTCTGATCACTCTGCTTGCTACAAAAAGGGCTTAACCCACATTGGGACTACTTTACGCAAGACAAACAATGGCTCTATTAAGAGCCATCACACTTACTGCCACTCACCTACCACCTTGCCATATTGTGATGGCTTGCATGTTGCTATCATGCCGGAAGCTATGCCACCAGTATTTCAAACATTACTAGGATCATCCATGATAGATTTCAAATAAGCCATACAACTTCTTGCTAGTACAGGGTTTTGGGGGTTTGGGCTGATAGAATGATTCTGCTGCTGCTCTAAGTTCCCACTCAGCTCTGTTGTTATTTTTCTCTCTCTTTCTCTCTTTGCTTTACATGAAAAGATGTTTTATTAATGAATTGACAGAAATAATAGAATCCACATGGCAATTGGTCTGTTGTCCTTGGTCACTGGCTGCAAGTTAGTTCTCGGTCAGTTTGGATGCTAATTAGGTTGCTTGAAGACTAGTTCTTAATGTGCATGCCATTTCTATGAAAATATAGAGTCTTCCTTACAAAGAAACGTTCATGTCTCCTGGCTTTTATTATATAAGAACTAGCCTTTGCCTTTTGCTGGAACTTTTACCTTTTATGGGCTCAAGCTGTGCTTTAATAGCTTGTTTGGCAAGCTTCCAGGAGAAGCTACAAAACACTTTATGATTTTAACTTCACCCTTGACTCTCCTACCTTGTACTGTTGCCCCAAATTATTTAACAGCGAGCTAATTCTTAATACATCATTGCTATTAAAAACAAGACATTTGAATAATGTAATTAAATTTTTGTAAGACTCAGACTCTGTTCCCTTTTCAACATTTTCTAGTTTTTATTTTATTACTTTTCACTTATTGTATTTTTCTTTCTTTTTAAAATTACGGAAGGTCTCTAATTTGAAAGAGTTTTAAATTTTTTTGAAGGAAGAGAGGAAAAATATTGGGAACAAAGGAAACATCTCTTACAGGATTTTGCACATCAGCTCTAGGCTGGAGTAATCCTTGAGCCAGGAAACCCACCTGAGGCAAAGTTTAGTATAACCTCAAGTTTTTTTCAAGATGAATCTTGAAATTGTCTTATTGACTATGAATGCAACCCTATTCTTCCTTATTTTTTTCATTTCCAGCATAGTATATAATAAGATTTTCTGATTCCAAGTCACCAATTTCAGTCATCAGGTCACTAATGCCTATGACATTGATCATTCCATGAACTGTATTGCAGTTTATTTCTTACAATTTCAAATTTTCCTAAAGTCACACTTTGTACATTCCATGTCCCACTTGTTAATGAATGTTTGCAGCTGTTCCTCCTCATTTTGGTTGTTTTCCAATCTGAGGTCTCTTTCTTCAGTGTCCCTGTATTGTTCAGCAGTGGATGGCAAACCCTTCTTCCTCGCCTGTTTTAATCTGAAAAAACATGGCCAGGATATTTCTTGGAAGCAAGAATGGTGAAGCTTTGTCTCACAAACTTTGAGCATATTGTCAGAAAGGGCCAATCTTTAGACATGAACTTCATACTTAGAAAGATAGAATGCTAGTGTTAGAGAGGTAGAGCCTCCACAAGATGGGTTGACATATTGACTGTAACAATGGGTTCAAGTACATCAGATATGGTGAGGGTAGTACAGAATAAGGTAACATTCAGATCCATTGTTCATTGGGTTGCTATAAGTGGCTATCAACTTGGTGTGTGCATACAACATGATTTTTTTTTTTGACAAGTGCATTGTCCTGATCATGCACGTGACTCTTCAAAGCAAATATATTTTATAAGCTCTGGTTTCCTATGGCTGTTTTTTTGAGTTTTAATCAGGTTCTGTAATAATCTCTCTTTTGGACTACTATGGCTTCCATTGTTCACCTTATAATACCCCAGGTGAAGCCTGCTATTCCTCAGCCCAGGCTACCTGCTCACTAACTAACTCTGCCATCAAGTTGAAACTGACTCATAGTGCTTCTCTGTCATATCTGAGGTCATCAGCCCAAGCTGGATGTTCAGGTTCAGTGGCCAAGTGGAAAAACATGAAGAACCAAGGAAATTTTAGACATAACTTTATTTACGGTGCACACAGACTTTAGAGAGCAGGCAAGCTATGATCCTCTGAGCCCCATGGAAACTTTCCTAAAAAATTATGGTAGTACTCAGGACAAAGAAAGCATTGTGCTAAACATTATCACATTTTGTACCTGTGTAGTTCCACTTAGCATTGTTGTTGCTGTTGTTATGTGCCATTGAGTCGCTTGCATCTCAAAGTGACCCTATGTACAATAGCCCTAAACTCTGCTCTGTCCTTAGCCAATATCATTGTCTCTGACACACTCACCCCGATTACCCCAGTTATTGAATCAATCCACCTCATACAGGGTCTTCCCCTCTTGCACTGTCCCTCCACCCTCCCAAGCATGATGGTGTCCCTCTTCAAGGAGTAATCCCTCCTTGGAACATGTCCAAAGTATGTCAGACAAAGCCTCAGATTCCTTGCCTCCAAGGAGCAGCCTGGTTTAATCCTCTCCAGGCTGAATCTGTTTGTTTTCTTAGCAGTCAATAGTACACTCAATATTCTTCTTCAGCACCACAGCTCAAAGGCATCAATTCTCCTGCTATCCTCCCTAGTCATTGTCCAACTCTCTGATGCATAACAAGTGATTGCAATGACCATGGCCTATATCAAGCACACCTTATTCTACAGAGTGACACCTTTGCTCTTCAACACTTTGGCGAGGTCCCTAACAGCAGACTTTCCCATTGCAAATCATCTTTTAATCTCTTGGCTGCTGGTGCCAAGAGTGTTGACTGTGGAGCCAAGCAAACTAAAGCTGTGAATAATCTCAATCTCTTCACCATCCATCCTGATGCTGACAATTGGTCTCATGGTGAGAATCTTAGTCTTCTTGCTGTTGAGCTTCAATCCATATTGGAGGCTGCAGTCCTTGACCTCTGCAGCAAGATCTTCTGGTCCTCCTTAGTTTCAGCAGGCATGGTTGTGTCATCTGCATAACGCAGATTTTTGATGGATCTTCCACCAATCCTAATGCCATATTTCTTCTCATCGAGCCCAGCCTCCCGGATAATCTGTTCTGCATACAGGTTGAAAAGGCATGGAGAAAGGACACATCCCTGGTGTACACCCTTCCCAATTTTGAACCATGCAGTGTTTCCTTAGCAAAACAGGATTGGTTTTGCTTTAAAATCAGGAATTTTTTTTTTCAGCAACCATGTCCAAGGGCCTCAGTGTTGGCATTGATCTTGGCACCACCTACTCCTGTGTAGGTGTCTCTTAGCACTGGAAAGTGGAGATCATTGAAAGGCAACTGGACCACCGCAAGTTACGTCACATTTACCAATACAGGACTACTGACTGGTGATGTGGCAAAGGATCAAGTTGCAATGACTCTCACTAACAAAGTATTCGACGCCAAAAATCTCATTGGATGAAGATTTGATGATGCTGTTGTGCAGTCTGATATGAAACACTGGCCCCTCATGGTGGTGAATGATGCAGACAGGCCCAAGGTCTAGATAGAATATAAAGGAGAAACCAAAAGTTTATATCCAGAGGAGGTGTAATCTATGGGTCTCACAAAGATAAAAGAAATTGCACATGCCTACCTTGGGAAGACAGTTACTGATCCTGTTGTCACTGTATCAGCCTTCTTCAGTGATTCTCAGCACGACGCTATCAAAGATGCTTGCACCATTGCTGGCCCCAGTGTGATCTGAATCATCAGTGAGCCAACTGCTGCGGCTATTGCTTATGGTTTAGACAAAAAGATTGGTGCTGAAAGGAATGTGCTGACCTTTGACTTAGGAGGTGACACTTTTGATGTGTCAATCCTCACTACTCAAAATAGGATATTTGAGGTCAAGTCTACAGCTGGAGACATCCACTTGGGTGGAAAAGACTTTGAAAACAGAATAGTAAATCATTTCATCGAAGAGTTCAAGTGTAAGCATAAGAAAGACATCAGTGAAAACAAAAGGGCTGTCAGACGCCTCCGCACTGCTTTGAGCATGCAAAACACACACTTTCTTCAAGCATACAGGCCAGTATTGAGATTGATTCTTTATTATTATTATTATTATTAATTTCAATGAACATCTACAAAGATTTTGGATTTCCATTCATTCATTGTTGCATTTTTCTCCCTGCCCACCCTACCCCACCAGCAGTTCACTCTTCCCCTTGAAAAGCAAAAGAAAAACTCCTTCATTGGTATACAATTGCCCCGCACACTCCCACCCCCACCCCCACCCTGAGTATACTCCACTCTGCAACCCTCATTCCAGACTCTTATGATAATCATAATGTCCTAAAATATATTACTTTTAAACTATTCTCTCCCTCATCAGCTTCAATGCAGTAAACATAATTTATCCAGTTTTTCTCAGTCTTACCCTCACCCTGATGTCAGCCTCATTCTACAACAGTGGCACCATATAGTACTTGTCCTTTTGTGACTGAGATATTTCACTCAGCATAGTGTCCTTCAGGGTCACCCATTTTGAATAATATTGCATGAGTTCCTTGTTTTTCAATGCAGCGTAGTATTCCATTGTGTAAATATACCATAGCTTCTCTATCCATTCGTTTTTTGAGGGGCACTTAGGTTGTTTCCCACTCCTTGCTATTGTAAACAAAGCTGTGATGAACATGGGTGTGCATATATCTGCTTGGATGTATGAGATTGATTCTTTATGAGAGAACCGACATCTACACATCCATTATCCAAGCTCACTTTGAAGAATTGAATGCTGATCTGTGGCACTCTGGACCATGTGGAGAAACCTGAGAGATGACAAGCTAGACAAGCCACAGATCCATGATATTGTCCTGGTGAGTGGTTCTACCAGAATTTCCAAGATTCAGAAACTTCTTCAGGATTTCCTCAATGGAAAAGGATTGAACAAGAGCATCAATCCAGATGAGACTGTTGCTTATGGTGCAGCTTCCCAGGCAGCCATTCTCTTTGGAGACAAATCTGAAAATGTTCAAGATGTGTTGTTCCTGAATGTCACTCCCCTCTCCTTTGATACTGAAACTGCTGCTGGAGTCATGACTGTCTTCATCAAGTCGAATACTATTCCAACCAAGCAGACACAGACCTTCACAACCTACTTGTACTACCAGCCTGGTGTAACCATTCAGGTCTGTGAAGGTTACCAAAGATAATAACCTGCTTGACAAGTTTGAACTCACTGGGATATTACCTGTGCTTCATCGTGTTCCTCAGATTGAAGTCACCTTTGATATTGATGCCAATAGTACCCTTAATATTTCTGCTGTTTACAAGAGCACTGAGAAAGAAAACAAGATCACTATCACCAATGACAAGGGCTGCTTGAGTAAAGAAGACATTGAATGAATGGTCCAAGAGGCTGAGAAGTACAAAGCTGAAGATGAGAAGAAAAAAATAAGGTGTCTTCTAAGAAGTCTCTCATGTCTTACGCGTTTAGTATGACAGCAACAGTTGAAGATGAAAAGCTTCAAGGCAAGGTCAATGACAAGGACAAGCAGAAGAACCTTGACAAATGCAATGAGACTATCAACTGGCTTGATAAGAATCAGACTGCAGAAAAGGAGGACTTCAAGCATCAGCAGAAGGAGCTGGAGAAGGCCTACAACACTATCATCCCCAAACTGAACCAGATTGCTGGAGGCAGGCCTGGAGGCATGAAAGAACTGGAAAATATCTGCAATGCCCTCATCATCACGCTCTACCAGAGAGTTGGAGGCATGCTGGGAGGAATTTCTGGCTGCAACTCTGGTGGGAGAGCTTCTCCATCTGGTGGTACCTCTTCTGGACCTACCGTTGAAGAGGTTGACTCAATCAATATGAATACTTTAGCTTTCATTGTTCCACAATTAAATTTTGAAGGATCTAAATTTGTAGCACACTACAGTTTCAAATTTTAAACTGCTAGACTATATTTCTAGGCATTCTCAACACTTGAATATGGGATGTGCATGGGGAAAGGAATTAACATTTCATTTTATTATCACTGTATTGTAAGTAGAAATGCAATGTCTAAATAAAAATGTATTTAAAAATGACAAAAACCCCCCAAAACCCCCAAAACCCCCAAAACAAACAAACAAACCCACCAAATAACAAACTCATTGGAGGGTCAGCTATGAACTGGCTTCAAATCAATGGTACTCAAGAACAACAAATAAGAAGAGGCTATGAGGACAATATAAATCTAAAGAAAAATAGATGGTCTCTAAACGTAGCATTTCTTTATATCAACACGTATCTAGAATAAAACCAATATTGTGATTTGTACTTCAGCGCATGTTTTTTGTTGATGTTACGTTCCATCGAGTCACTTGTGGCTCATATGTACAACAGCCCTACACCCTGCTCTGTCCTGTGCCAATCCCATTGCCTCTGACACACCATCCTGATCACC
>NW_006399857.1:9443961-9446019 GCF_000299155.1 Elephantulus edwardii
ATGCAGTGTTGCCCTGTTCTGTTCTGACAGTACATAGCATATGTATAAGCACAAAAACTCGGATCATAGTCATTCAAATGAATGACTCACATTTGTAGCAGTTCCTTATTGTCATTAACACCATTCAATCTAAAAATCTTTATAAACTTTGCTGTTGTTAAGTAAATGTGACAATGTAGGGGTTTATCTTTTAGTCAGAATCAGTTTTATGGCAATAACTCTCCACCAAAACATCTTTTCAGCTTAATATATTTTTATTAGTATACATATAATTATTCATATACATTGTGTCTCATTCATAAAAACAAAATATGTTGACTGTCCAGTTCATTACTGAAACCTTTCTTCATTTATGAATTTCCTCAGCATTACTTGTACTTGAATTTGCCTAAATCTACTTAGCCAATATTTAGCTATTTACTATAAAAATTTCCTGCATAATATATAAAATTTTATACTATAAGTAGAGGTTGGAAGCATTCCTAAACAACACGCCTCCAGAAACTCTACAAACTTTGATAAATGTTGATAGTTATAGAAAGGCCTTTTGTTCATAAGGTCACTATGAGTCATGCTCAACATTAAGGCAATCAACAACAGCATGTACAGGTGATTATTTAATGAATTAATTACTTTTTGTCCATGGCTACTTTAGAATCAAATATTTTTTTTAATTTACATGTCTGACGGTTAGGCTAAACTTTGCCAATCAAACTATTGCCCAGGGCCTTAGACAAATTATAGATAATAAAGCACAAATAACCCTAACTTCTGTCAGAATTCCTACCTATGGGTTCTAAATTTGTTTGCTTTTTTTTTTTTTTTACACTGTCAGAAAATCAGTATTGCTTGGTGTGTCAGTATTTAATTTTTAAACTTTTCAGCTTTTTTCTTTGGCTCACTAACTTTTGACATTTGGTCTCTGTCAATAGAGATGCTAATATGAAATGTATCTTATGAGGAAATGAGGAGGAAGAAACATGAGATCCAAAAGCCGTGGTCCAGATGGGAGCAGTTACATGCTGGCATTGATGATACCTCTGGCAAAGGTGAATCAGAAGGCTTGTTCTAGCACTGCTTTGTGGCAAAGTCTTGAATGGAAGCTACTGCAGGCTTTCACATAAAAATAAGCTTGATTAATGTAGGATAGAAAAAAAAACAACAAAAATAAAACAACAGAGTTATCTGATAAGATAATTTCATTTTAGACATAAGAATCTAAAAACAAGTTGATTGTGTAAGAAGCAAGAGCTCAACATCTAAGAAATCTGAGTGATGTGATTTGACTGGTTTCTGGCCCATTTTACAAAACTTACTAGCCTAAGTTTGCTTAGTTCCAGAGACACCATTTTAGCCAAAAGAGAGGGCAATCTTTTAAACAAAGGTCAGAAATGCTAAAATAGACTTTCAAAAGTAATGGGTCTACAATAAAATAAAGAACACGTATGTACATTTCTGAAAGAAAGTGAATTCTGTTCTTAGAAAATAATTGAGAAAAATGGCAGGAATTCTAAAAGCATGTATTCATTTATGTGTAGTAAAAACAATTTCTCATGTCCAAAAGACAAAAAAACCCCATTAATTTATTGAAAAGAACATGATTTTTTTTCACATTTTTAAAAGCAGTTCTGTAACTTGAGGCTTCTTACAATAAATAGCATCCTGCAATTAAAATAGGCAGCAAGTACATTTTTTTTAATGACCTATATAATAACAACATATCTTACAACTGAGAGCCGAGGATTTTTTTTTATTTATAGTTGCTATTTTTAGGTGATTTGAGTCAGAACCAATTTATAGCTATTCCTCCAGCAGGTTTTCAGAGATAGTAAATCACACAGGAGGAATCTGTTGAAGTTTCTACCTTGGAGCAGCTGGTGGATTCGAACTGAGTGCCTTTGAATTGGCAATGCAACTTCTTATATCTAGACTACCAACGCTTCCTACATTATAATATGAAAAAGAATATATATATTCCTATATTGTAATATGAAAAAGAATATATATATTCCTATATTGTAATATGAAAAAGAATATATATATTCCTATATTGTAATA
>NW_006399857.1:9446769-9447750 GCF_000299155.1 Elephantulus edwardii
TTAAAGAAGGACATTATACTTTGAAGGGTGGAGGGATAGTGCAGGAGAGGAAAACCTTGTATGAGATAGGTTGACACTGTAACTAGGGCAATGGGATTTGTTGTGTTGGATTCAATAAGGCTGGCTCAGGATAGGGCAGGGTTCAGAGCCATTGCACACAGGGTAACTGTAAGTTGCAGGCAACTCAATGGCATTTAACAACAACAGTCACATAGTAAGTAGCTCTGGTGGCTTAGTGCACAGTCGTGCTATAAAAATCACAAAATTCTGACAGTTCCAATGGGTCAGTGACTCTGCAGGAGAAAGACAAGAAACCTCCTTCCATTAAGATTTACGGAGAATGGCTTTAAGTCAGAACCAACTGAACAGTAGTGGATTCATTCACCTTCTTGGTGAAAGAGAAATTTGTCAACCTAAATAGTACAGGATAGTTGAATGCATGAGAGGTAACACCAAAGAGACCATTGCAAATGGGTTTGCTAACCTATCACATTTATGCATATCCTTATATGTTCCTATCCTCAGAGATGGACAAAGCACATCATTTTGACTCACTCAGGGTTGCACTCAGGAATAGAGTGAACAAGCAGGTGTAATGGGTGGCAAGCTTGGAACAACTAGACAGAGTGATTCTTAGCTCCTACAGGTGTATATGATTGGCTTCTTGAAATAATTTCATGGACTGCCAGGTAGATAAAAATCTATTAGATTAGAGGGATGGTGGCCAATCATAGAGTCCCACAATTTGATGGGTGGATGGAAGGGCAGGTAAAGGAAACAGGAAAGATCTGGTAGGGAAAACAATGTGCATAAACTATGTAAGTAAACCAATATAAAATAAAAATTTACTTTTTAAAAAAAATCTATTAGATTGGGGGTTGAATGGAGTACATTTGGATGAGGTGATTGTCAAATTAGGTGGGAGGCTTATCTAGTGAGTATAGTAGAACCTGTGATCCTATAATGATGATGTCCCTCTCC
>NW_006399857.1:9449255-9509915 GCF_000299155.1 Elephantulus edwardii
TGGATTATTTACCTATAGCAAATACACTTTATTTAAATGAGAATTTTCATGAAAGCAAGCTGAGGCTTAACTGGTGTCAGTATCAAAATAAGAGAAGAGTAGGATATTTATCCATTCCACAACAGCCAGCTGGAGGTAGTCACAGCAGTTTAATATGCTAATTTTTGACAAAAGAGCTCTGGTGTATAATGTATCATATATTATTATAACCCAAATAGTCAGTTGTTTTAATTTCTAGTCAATGAATGGATTGAATTATAGCAAAATATGCTTTTATAACCTAAAGCAATGTGTTTTATTCTCCCTACTTTATAAACATTTTAAAGAATGCTTATTGAATAGTCCATACTTAAAAATTCAAATCCATACTTGAGTTTGTAATATACAAGTTGTACATTTAAAGACTTCAGAGTAATCGAGGTAATTATTAAATTTTTTATTAATGTTGAATAGTTTTATACCTCGATTGTACTTATTTACAAGTCTATTCATTCCTCATTTAACATCCCTGGTCATATCATGTAGTGATTAACTTCTAAAGTGCTAATATGAAAGTTAGTGATTCAAATCTACCAGCTACTTCCCAGGAGAAATATGTGCAGTGCAGCATCTTTCTGCAAAGAATATAGTTTTGGAAACCATTTTACTCTTTTCTATAGAGTCACTATAAATTGGAATAAACTCTATGGACAATGTGTTTCACTGTTATTATGAGTGATTTGAGAAGTAACTTATGTTGACTGGTACTAAGTGAGGTATGAGCAGCTCTGCAAATCCAAAGGTTGCACTTAGAATCATTACAGTAAGGAAGGGATTAATTAATATATAAAATGAAAAGTTGCATCTATTGTTAAATAGCATAGAAACAAAATGGCAAACCTATGATATTTGATAGCTATGTTAGTTATCAAATATATTTGCTGACCTTGGAAAGGAAACAGATTTGTAACATGATTTAGGGAATTGAAAGAAAAGATTGACTACATACATAGTTATGACCTGAAATTTACTTCTGGAAATTACACTACATAAACCATTGATTCTCAGAGTTTCCTTTTCCTTTAGAATACCTTGTTATTGTTGTTGTTATGTGCCATCAAGTTGCCTGCTGTTCATTGTGACTCTATGTACATTATCACTGAACCCTGCCTTATCCTGAGCCAATTTCATTATCTCTGACAGAACTAATACCATTTCTTTAGTCACTGAGTCAATCCATCTCATCCTGATTCTTCCTCACCTGTACTGTCCCTCCACCCCTCCAAGAACAATGTCCCTCTCCAAGGACAGGTCCCTCCTGGCCACATGCTCAAAGTATGTGAAACAGAGCTTCGAAATTCTTGCCTCCAGGGAACAGTATGGTTTCATCCTCTTCAGGCCAAACTTGTTTGTACTCCTGGCAGTCCACAATATATTCTCCACTTCTCCAGTACAACACAATGGCATCAATACTTCTATCATTCTTAGTTATTGTCCAGCTCTCTGATGCATATCAAGTAATTAGAAAGACCATGGCCTGGATCAAATGCACTTTAGTCTCCACGCTGACTTCATTGTTCTCCGTAGTCTAGCAAAGTCCCTGACAGCAGACTTTCCCAATGCAATTCATCTTTTGATTTCTTGACTGTTGGTGCTAAGAGTGTTGATTGTGGACCAAGCAATCCATGTTGAAGATTACAGTCCTTGACCTTCTGCAGCAAACACCTCATCACCTTTTTAATTTCAGCAAGCAAGGTTGGTTATCAGCATAATGTAGGTTGTTGCTGAGTCTTCCTCCAATTCTGATGCCACATTCCTCCTTATAAAGTCCAGCCTCTATGACCATCTGTTCTGCATACAGATTGAAAAGGTATGAAGATAGGATGCATCACTGACATAGACCTTTCCTGATCCTGAACTATGCAATATTTTCCTGCTCTGTTCTGACTACTGCTTCTTGGTCCAAGTACAGATTTTACAGGACACAATTAAGTGCTAATATAGTCCCTTAGGGAGCTCTACTGGCCTAGTGGCAAGAAGCTGCTCTACAATACTGAAGGCGCACAGTTCGAAGTCACTAGTTGCTCTGAGGGAGAAGGATGGGCAATCTCCTCCTGTTCAATTAAGTGCATCTGAAAACCCACCAAAGGGTCAGCTATAGGTAGGTTCCAACTCTACGGTACACAACAACAACGATAATACTTTACCTTATTTATTTTAATCTTCACAACTTGCAGATTTAATGTCAATTAATTTTAAAGAAATTTTTTTCTATAATGAGTAGCATATGAAGATATTAGTCACTTAGCTATTAGAATTTTTAGTTGTTGGATTTGTTTCTGGGGCTGTTCGGCAAATGTTGCTGAATACTAGTGGGAGTTGTGGACACATTGTCAGCGGATAGGGCTGTGATGAAGAGGGCAATGCAGTAAGAAAAGAGGAAGCTACTAGGCAATTCCTTTGACATCAAATCGTACTTCCTTTGAGTTTCATATTTTTCCTGAAATTTTGTTCCCAATGAGAGTTCTAAGGAAACTAGGTTAATGCAAAATGTAGACACTCTAGCCTGAGATGAATTGAGTTTATTTATTCAGCTCAGGGCATTTGCTCTCCATATATGTTATTTTAGGATTATGATGCCAGATGTTCCTTGTGGAGGATGCTGGCAATGAAATTCTTCACATATTTACCTTTCGATTCCTATCTGAGATTCTTGACTAAATGCCACATAGCTGGAATTAAAATAAATACACAATCCAACTTTGCAAATTAAAAATTGACAATAGTTCCCGATAAAATACATTTATCAAACTTAATATTGTCAAGTGAGGAGGTTGGTTTCTCGACTCTTGTTTCTTCTTGCTTGTCCTCAGTTATATCCTGTGAAATAAAATTAAAAACATATAATTACAGTCCTCCTGGTAGGCTGTTGACTATTTTGAGTTAAAAAGCACTCTGTGCTGTCAGCAGAAACACAGCAGCAGCAGCCTAATTTCCTCCATTCCCTATAATCCACTAGGTGCCTGCTTAATTACAACCTTCCATTTACTAGCTCTCTGGCTGTATTCCATCTTTGCTTGTATATTTTTTTCATTCATTTTATAGTCCATTTCTACTTCAGCAAGTGACATATAATACAAACTGTGTCTCATTTTCTCCCTAGCTTGCACACATTTAGTTGAACCATTTCTGTATTTTGTTGTAGAATTGATTTTAACTTTTTTTTTTCTGACTCACAGAAGAAAGACATTGTATAATAAAGTTTAGTCTTTCCAAGAGCCATTTTTTTGTTGTCACAATATCATGAAAAATAGCATGAATGTAAGAATCATTCCAGCTATAAAGTTGATGTATCAAAGTAATGGATACTGAAAAGAAAATGGAGATAATGGTGCAAACATTTTCTTAATTATTCATAAAGAAGATACTTTGTGGATGCACATATATTGTTTTTGTAATTCTTCGAACTACTAATTCCTGATACTGATACTGAACTGATACTGAATTAAGTCAATAAATAAAACTAATTTATTCATTTATCATTTATCTGTGTAATTATTATTGTTGTTGCTGTTGATTGGCTTCAAGCTGAGCACGACTCAAAGTGACCCTATGAACAAAAGGCTTGAAGCCCTTCTACAGTTACCAACATTTATCAAAGTTCATAGGGTTTCTGTAGGCATATTGTTTAGGAAGTGGATGCCACTCCTGTTCCAGATGTAATTATTACCGGTATATATTTGATTGATGCTTGATTGTTAAGCAATTTCTGATACATAAGGACTCTACCGGAAAGAGAATCATTCACTATGGGTCCAAGGCTTGATAGTAGCAGATTATCACATAATCTTCTTATGAAGCCAAAGTTCGAACCTCTGGCTTTTCAGTTAGCACTCAAATGCTTTAACCACTACAGTATCAGGGATCCTGAAAAATATATTGTCTTCAAGTCAATTCTGAATTATAAATATATGAAGCTTTTGTACAGCTGAGTCAATTTTATTTTTTGTTCAGAATGTTTTAGGTTCTATAGAATTTATAACAGTCAGTGTATGAGTGAGTTCTGATGGCCTAGTGGTAAGAAGGTGAGCTGTAATTATGAAGGCCCATAGTTCAAATCCAACAGCTGCTCCAGAGGAGAAAGATGCATAGTCTCATGTGCAATTAAAATTTACTCTGGAAACCTGCCAGAGAGTCAGTTATGGGATAATTCTGATGTGGTGGTATACAACAACAACAACAACAACAACAGTTAGTTCATAGCTAATGTACTCAAAAATTTGTAGGGCCAACTAAAAGGCACATGGTCAAATCTACCAGCTGCTCCACAGAAGAAAAATGGGCAATCTCCTGTGTGATTTATTGCCTCTGAAAGCCCAACTAATAGTCAGCTATTAGTTGGTTCTGACATGACAGCCCATAACAGCAACAAGACGAAGTAGAAATTTCATCTACCTCAAGGCAGGGACCTTTTTAATATTTTAACACTATTTTCTAAAGTTTTGAGATAATGTGGAGAGCCTTGGTGGTTAAGTATTTTCCTACTAAATGAAAAGCTAGAAATTTGAACCCACTCTTAGTTCCATGATAGAAAAGAATCATCACCATCATCATCATCAACATCATCATCATCATCATCATCATCATCTGATCTGCTCCCATACAGATTGAAATCTTTGGGAGGAAAAAAAATCTAACAGGCAGTTCTATTCTGCTACATGGGTTCACTATGAGTCATAGTTGAATCAATGGTACACAACAATGTTTGGCACAAAATAAATCCTCAATTATATTTCATGCACATGGATATAAATAATTGGTGACTTTACCTTATTAAAGTCACCAAAATAATATACATCCCCCCTCAATGTCATGGGTTGATTGTATTCTCCCAAAACACATGCATGTAATCATATTGGCACTGTCTGGTGGAATTTGAAGGGATGGGGCTACAAATTTCAGATTTTTACTTGCATGTGATATTTATGCAGTATATAGCAATATGCTCAAGAATCACTTGCAATTTAGTCTGTGTATGGAGCATATCATTTGAGAAGCTGGACTTTATGAAGAATGTGGAATAAGGGTTATTGGCATAATCACCAACAATCTGCATTATACAGATGAAACAACCTTGAAGGCAGGATGTGAAGAAGGCGTGTAGTTCTTAGCGAAGAAGAACAAGGACACTGGCCCTCAATATGGAATACATCTCAATACCAAGAAAATAAAATTATTCACCATTGGACCAATAGACAACATTGTGATGCTTCTTGATAAGTGCTATGGAGTCGACTACAGAGACTTATAATAAACAACAAATCTGAAACTTGCCCTAGCCTATGCCATCTCCAGCATCTCTGATACCCTTGAGTACATTGTTATAGTCATAGTGTCAATTTATATTGTTGAAGAGCTTCCTCTCTTTCTTTGACCCTTCAACTTTCTCAGCATGATGCCTTTTCCTGGGATTAGTCCTTTGCCTGCAATTACTTCAAGACAGATATGTTTGGTTTTTTGGTAGCCCATGGGATATTCAGTACTCTTTACCAACACCACAATTAAAAGGTATTTATTCTTCATATGTTGCTCTTCTCCACTGTCAAAACTTCAGATGCACCAGAAGCAACTCAAAAGATCATCATGTGGATCAGATGTTATTGGCATTACTACTGTTAGCATTTTGGTGAGGTCCTTGGCAGCAAATTTTCCCAATGCAACAAATTTTTTGATTTCTTGATTTGCTACCATGGATGCTGATTTTGGATACAAGTAAAATGAAATTGTTGACAACTTTAATATATTCTCTTTCAATAACAGTGTGTCATATTGGGCTAGTGGGGAGAATGTTTATGTTGTTGATATTGAAATGCATGAAATCAATTTTCTGTAAGCAAGGTTGTGTTTAAGGCATAAAAGAGCTTGTTGATGAGCCTTCCACCAATTCCAATGCCCTATTTTTCTTCATACAGTCCAGCTTCTTGAATGATTTGCTCAGCATATATATTGAACAGGTATAGAGAAAAATAACAATTCTGGAGCACACTCTTCCTGATTTTAAACCATGCAGTGTTCCCTTGTCCTCATCAGCCAAGTGTTTCTTGGTCGATACACAGGCTTTGTATAAGTATAGTCAGTGTACTAGACTTATTTTTCTTCTCAATGTTAATCATAATTTGTTCTGATCTACTCCCTTAAGTGTCTTTGTATCATCAATAAAACAAAAATAAACATATTTCTCGTGTTCTGTGCCTTCAGATAAGATCTATCTGCTATCAGCCATGAAATTCACCATTCCATACCCTTTTCTAAATCCAGTTTGAAGTTCTGGCAGTTCCCCATCAATGTACTATTCCAGTCATTTTGGAATAATTTTAACTCATGTCTATATTCTCTACAAAGTTCTTAGGAGCAACAATGTAAGCTTAAAGAGTTAGGTGTGCCTGATACAAATCACAGTATTACCAGTTGTTTCCTATGCATCTTAATTTTGGACAATGAATAAAGATAACATAAGAAGACCTGATGCTTTTAAACTGTGATGTTCGAGTAGAGTGTTGAATACCCCAGAGACTACAAAAAACAAACAAAAAACTAACAAAAAACCAAAACAACCCACACAAACACTTTAATCTTGAAGGAAATGTACTAGGGTGCTCTTTACAGGCAATGATGGTGCCTTTATCTCACATACTTGGGTTGGGGTATATTGTTAGGAGGGGCAAGTCTTTTGAAAACTACATCTTCAAAGGAGCATGATTAAATCCAAAGGGATTCTATTTTGCAGACCTTCAGTCTCTACCTCAATTGACCTATGTGTTCCAGGAAATAGATTAATCTGATTAATGTTTACTCCTAAGCATGTTTTTAGGACCCACCCCAGGAAATAGTTGACAGCCAAAACAGGGAGTACTGAAAATAAAAATGGCCTCAAGCCGTTGACACTGCTGATTACCTCTAGCCAATGTAGAAAAAATTTAAAAAACCGTACTCTTTGCTTTGTTCTAAGTTGACATCAAGTAAGCCTCAGCCCACCTTCATCAGTATGTATTTTAACAAAGTATGTATTTGCTCTATACACTCATCTAATGCTTCTGGACTTTATAATGAGTTTGGACCTTTCAGATTGAGGGTCAGAAAAAAGAGAAAAATGCCTTTAGCGAGATGGATTGACACAGTGGTTGCAACAAGAAATTGAGATATATTGTAGGGATGGCACAGGAAAGGAGAAGGTTTATGTTTATTGTTCATAGAGTCACTTTAACTCAATAGCACATAAAATAACAACCATTTGTTGCAAGTACTAATAAAGTTAATATCATTAATAAAATATAGAAGGAAAACATTACTAACAATCATTTAAAAATGGCTAGAATAGAAAATAGAGAACTGCCAGAAGTTCAAAATGGATTTGAAAGAGGTCATGGCACCAGGGATATTGTTGCTGATGTCATTCATATGCATCCTGGTTGAAAGAAGAGAATACCGTAAGAACTTTTATTTGTTCTTTATTGACTACACAGAAGCATTTGTGTAGATTTTTTTCAAAATTACATGGAATTTTATTCAGTTAATCAGTTTTCTGAAAAACAATCAAGATATTATCTAAATCTTATCTCTATCTTGTATCCACTTATTTTACTCTGACTTTTGTTTTTTTTCTATTTAATATATTCATCATTATGCCAAATAAAAATACAAAAAAATAACAAATTTCTTTTCATCTTTATATCTTAACTCCCTATTATTTATACTTTACAGTTTGTACCACCATCTTTATTGAAATGCATTTAAGGAAATTTAATTCTTTAGCTATTTTAAGTGGTGCTTCCAGAAATGTTCTTGTAACTATATTCTTTTTTTTAATTTTAATTGAGATTTTAATGAAAATTTATAGAGAAATTGGATTTCTATTCATTCATTATTGCACATTTTCTTCCCTACCCCACCCCATTCACTTTTCTCTTTGAAAAAAAAATCTTTCATCCTTGCACAATTTCCCTACCCCCCCACACCCACTAGCTCGCTCCACTTTGCTATGCAGCTGATATTCAGGACTATTATCATGCAAATATTACCTAATCATATGTTCCTTTTAAACAGTTGTTTTCCTCATTTGTTTCAATTCAATATATATTATTTATCTCCTCTTTCTTAGTTTTCCCCCAAACCCTATGTCAGTCCTCTTTTATAACAATGGCATTATGCAGTATTTGTCCTTTTGTGACTGAGATATTTCACTCATAATATCCCCCAGGGAAACACACTTTGTATAATATTTTATGAGTTCCTTGTTTTTAAGTGCTGCATAGTAAATATTCTACTCTGTGAATATACCACAGAATCTCTATTCATTCATTTGTTGATGGGCACTTTGGCCACCTCCATCTTGCTGTCATTGTGAAAAACACAACAACAAACATGGATATGCATATATCTGTTTGGGTGACATATCTGATTTCTTTAGGGTATATTCCCAATAGTGGTATTACTGGGTCAAATGGTAATTCCATTTCCAGCGTTTTGAGAAAGGGCCATACTGTCTTCCATAGTGGTTGCACCATTTTACTCCCCCCATCAACAGTAAATAAAGGTTCCAGTTTCTCCACATTTCCAGCATTTGTTGTTTGCTGCTCTGTTAAATTTTTCTATTCTTTCTGGGGTGAGATGATGCTTAATAGTTGTTTTGATTTATGTCTCTTTTAGAGCTAGGGGTTTTCAACGTTTCTTCATGTGTTTGTTTGCCATTTGTCTGGTCATATTCTGTGCCCGTTTTGCAACTGAGTTGTTTACATTTATCTTGTTGTGGTGCCCAGGTAGTCTATAAATTCCAGATATAAGTTCCTTATCAGATATATCATTAACAAATATTTTTCCCCAGTCTGTGGCTTCTCTTTTCATCCTGTTGGGGAAGTTTTTAGATGTGCATAGTGATAGGGATTTGGGATTTGAATCTTAGAAGTTCCCATTCATCTATTTTATTCTCTCCTGGTTGTAGGAAGACTGTTCATGTTGTGGATTAGGGCTTCTAGATTTCTTCCAAGCTTTTCTTTAATGATGTTTATAGTTCTTGGTTTAAGTCCTAGATCCTTGATCCACTTTGAGGTGGTTTTTGTGTATGGTGTGAGGTGTGGGTCTTACTTGAGTTTTCTGCAGATAGTTTTCCAATTTTGCCAACACCATTTCTCAAAGAGGTTGTAATTTTTCGATTTACTTGATTTCATCTTCTTGTCAAAAATCCATGGACCATAGGTAGATGAGCTGATTTCTGGATTCTCAATTCTATTCCATTGATCTATGTGTCTATCATTATACCAGTACCACACTGTCTTTACCAGTGTACTAGGATTTAAAATCAGGGAGTGAGATCCCTCCTACTTTGTTTCTTTTTTTAAGGAGTGCTTTGCTTATTCGAGGTCTCTTTCCATCCCAGATGAAGTTGGAAAGTGCCTTTTCCATCTCACTGAAGAATGGAATTTGTTGGTACAATTGCTAGTCTTTTTCCATTTGTTTGAGATGTTGGGTTAGAGAGTCACTTATCATTTTTTTCTTGCCTTTTCATGTGCTTGCTTATTGCTATAAACTGACCTCTGATTACTGCTTTGGCTGTTTCCCAGAGTTTTTAGTAAGTTGTTATTTCATTTTCATTTGTTTCAAGAAACTTCTTAATTTCACTTTTTATTTCTTCTGTTACGAATGTTCAAGCAAGTTGTCTGGTTTCCAAATATATGCCTATTTTCCTCCTTTATCCTCTTGTTAGTAAATTTCTAATTTTGTAGCATTGTGGTCTCAGAAGATGCTTTGTATGATTTCTATGTTTTTTATGTTTTATGTCTGTATGTTATTTTTATGTTTTATGTTATTTCAATGTTTTTTAATTTACTGATGCTTTCCTAGAATGTGATCTTTTCTGGAGAACATTACATGAACATTAGAGAAGAAGGTAAACTGTGATTTTTTTTTCAGGGTTGGGGGGAGGGTGCATTAGCCTAAATAGCTAGAGATTAATTTCATTGTTGTGTGGTTTAATTCTTCAGCATCTTTTTTTAGTTTCTTTCTGGTAGTTCTATCTTTTCTTGAGAGTGGTGTATAGAAGTCTCCAACTACTATAGTGGTGTTTTCTATATCTTTTCCCAGTTTTATTAATGTTTGTTTTGTATATTTTGCATCCTATCATTTAGTGCACAGATATTTATTATTGTTTGTCCTCTTGTTCTCTTGACACTTTAGACATTATGTAGTCACCTTCCTTGTTCTTTGTAATGGTTTTTGCATTGAAATCTATTTTATCACAGATTACTGTCACAACTCCTGGTTTTTTTTCTGGTTGCCATTCGCTTGGTATATTTTTTCCACCATTTTGTTTTTAGTCTTTCTTTACTTTCACTTGTTAGGTGTACTTCTTGTAGATAGCTTATTTATGGCTTTTAAAAAATCCAGTCTGCTATTCTTTTTCTCTTCAGTGGTTCATTTCAACTATTCACATTCAGTGTGATTGAGAGCCAAGTTTTTATTGCTATCAATTTGTTGAGTTATTTTTGGTGTTGTTGCTCATTACTTTGGTTCAGACTGCTTTCTGTGACACCTCTGTAAGTAGGACTTCTTCCAGTGTTTTTTGCAACACTGGTCTTATTTTTTCAAACTCCCTTTGGTTCTGCTTTTCTGGAAATACGTTGATTTCTCCTTCATATATGATGAACAGTTTTGCTGAGTATACTATTTTTGGTTGACTGTTGTGTTCTTTGAGTGTTCAAATATATACCATTCCACTGTCTTCTCGTTCACATAATTTCAGCTGAGAAATCATCACTTAATATTATCTGCTCACCTTCGTAAGCTACTCTTTGTTTCTCCCTAGCTGTTTTCAGAATCCTCTCCTTGTCTTTGGTGATGGCAAATTTGACTATTATATGCTCTGATGTTTTTTCTTTTGCAGTCTATTCTATATGATGTTTTCACAGTTTCTTGAATATATATCCTCTCATTCTTCATTATTCCTGGAAAGTTTTCTTCTAGTAATTCTTCCATAACTTTCTTGGTGCCTTTACTTACTTCTTCCCTTTCTGGGATTCAGATTCTTTGAATGTTATTCCTCTTGACAGTGTCCCACATTATTCTTAGGCTTTCTTCTTTTTCCTACATTTTTTATTCTGCTTTTCGTTCTAGCAGTTCAGTGGTGACAATTCTATCTTCTATTTCTCTGGTTCTGTGTTCCCTTTCTTCAACTCTGTTAATATGTCCCTCCAACATATTGATAGTATCTAAAAAATTGGTCTTCAAATTTTTAATTGTGGTTTCTTTTTTCCCCAGAGCCTTTAATGTCTCATTCGTTTTATCTGCATTGTTTTGGATTGTTGATTGGTTTATTTTTTACTTTTTTAATTATTACTATTAATTTTAATGAAAATTTTCAGAGAATTTGGGTTTCAATTAATTCATTGTTGCACTTTTCTTCCTGCTCATACATCCCTCCCAGTTCACTCTTCTCTTTAAAAAGTAAAAGAAAATTTCTTTCGTTATACAATCCCTCAGTTTTTGCTTGCAGTGTCCTGTGATTCTTTAAGTTTGTCTTTCATGCACTGAAAATATTCAATCATTGTTCTTTGGATTTTGTGTCAGAAGGTCTCATCATACTTTCTAGCTTAAGGAAATCCACTGATACTGTGTCATTTTTTGAGGTGACATCCTGTTTTAGGTGTGTGTAGGGTATGAGGTAGCCTGTTTTTTATGTGACATTGCTGTGATAGAGTTTTTCCACACCTGAGGCTATAGAAGGCTCTTGGTCTGACATCACTGCTCCAGAGGATGGCAGGGCAGATACCCTGCCTGTGTTTCTTTCTGAATTTTGACTCAGGGGAAGACTTGCCTCAGTTCAGGAGATATATGGGCTGTGAATTAGTAGCCTTCTCTGTCAGAAAACTCTGGCAGCTATGCCACTCCAAGGTACCCTGAACTAAAGGCATTTCAAGCTTTGAGAAGGGGGAGGAAATGAAATTGGTTCATCTGTGACATTACTGTCCCTGATGCCATTCCAAGGAGTGGCAGGGGGTCATCCTCCAAGCACTGAGACTAGGGAATCCAGGTGGTGGAGACAGATCCTCCAGATAGTGGGACCAGGTCCTCTTGGTGGTGGTGCTGGGGCTTCCAGGAATGGTGCTTATGCTGACCTTCCAAACAGTGGGCAGGGTTGTCCAGGTGGTGGAGTAAAGTCCCCTAGGCAGTGAATTTAGTGGTCCAGGCTGTAGGTGTGGTGGCCTTCAGTTGGAGGAGGAGGCTACTAGGTACACTGCAGACAAGTGATGCACGATATCTACTGTGTAGATTTAACAAATTATGGCTAACATTTTGAAGGGGATTACTAGAACACTGAAACATATTCATGCAAAACAGCTACTTAGATCAAGAGACAGCTGTTAGAATAAAGCAAGGGAATACTACATTGTTTAAAATTAAGGAAAATGTGTGTCAGGGTTGTGTCCTTTTGCCATGCTCATTTAATTTATATGCTGTGCCAATTATTCAAGAATCTGGACTTTATGGAGACAAAAGTGCCATTAAAATCGAGGGAACACTCAGCAACAAAACTTTGTTGTAAGTGAGGTGAACTCTAACTTCTTACCCCAGAAGATCAAAGAATACAATTTTCAATATGGACTGCATCTTAACATCAATGAAACCAAAATTCGCACTATTGGGTCAATAAGAAACATTATGTAGATGGACAAAAAAGTGAAACTGTCAACAACTTTATCTTACTTACATCCACAAAGAACACCATTTGTGTCCGCATATAGGATATCAGGAGACATATTGCACTGGGAAAATCTGCAGTCAGAGGCCCTATCAAAATTATTGATGAGCAATGATGGAAGTTTGAGGATTAAGGTACATCTGGTTGAAACCATGATCTTTTACATCACTTGATATGCATCTGAGATTTGGACAATGAATAAAGATTACAGAAGAATTGATATATGTCCCATGGACTATCAGAAGAATAAGCAGATATATCTTGAAAAAGTTGCAGCCAGAGGGCTCCCTGGAGGCAAATATGATAAAACTTCATCTTCAATACTTTGAACATGTTGCTAGGAGAGCTTGAAGAGAGACACCATGCATAGAAAAGGGAAGGGTCAGTGAAACAGGGAAGACTCTCAACTACATTGGTTGACCAGTGACTGCTTCAATAAAGTATGTCAGAGATTGTGGGGATAGTATAGGATAGGACAGGGTTCAGATCTGTTGCTTATAGGATCAGTGTGTGTTGTACTTGACTCAATGGAACCTAACAACAGCAACAATTATTCCTTTTACCATACCCTAACCTGAAAAACATTCTAAAAATTTTACTTAGAAATAATTTATCAGCTTGGAGTTAGATGAGTAGAAAAAAAAATCAATGAATCTTGTGCATTTTATTTTATCACATTTTCTGGCTAAGCCATTATAGAAATAAGTCAGAATACATTATAGTTCAGAAAAGTCAGGAAATATCTTTGATTAGTATTATTAGAGATTGTGTTAGAAATTAACATCTTACATCATAGTCTATCTCCAAACCTTTTAAATGTATAGGTGAAACAGATTATCCAGTAGACTGGGCTCTATGAGGATAAATGTGGCATCAGGTTTGGAGAAAAACTCATCAACAACCTGCATTATGCAGATGACACAACACTGGTAACTGAAACTGAGGAGGACCTGAAGTGCTTGCTGCAGAAGATTGAGGACTGTAGCCTCAATATGCATTGAAGCTCAGCATTAAGAAAACAGAGATTCCTACCGCTGGATCAGTTGTCAGCATCATGATAGATGGTGGGGAGATTGAGATTGTTAACAGATTTAGTTTGCTTAGCTCCACAATCAACACTCTTGGTATAAGCAGCCAGGAAATTAAAAGACAAATTGCATTGGGGAAGTCTGCTGTAAGAGACTTCTCAAAGTACTGAAGAGCAATTATTTCAATTTGGAAACTAAGGTGCACCTGATCCAGGCCATGATCTTTTTAGTTACTTGCTATGCATCAGAAAGCTGGACAATCACTAGGAGTGATAGGAGAAGAATTGATTCATTTGAGCTGTGGTGAAGAAGAATATTGAATATACCATGGACTACTAGGAGAACACACAGGTTCTTCCTAGAGAGGGTGATACCAGGCTGCTCCTTGGAGGCAAGGATTCTGAAGCTTTGTCTTATATACTTTGGACATGTTACAAGGGGGGGCCAGGCCTTTGAGAGGGACATCACGTTGGGAGGGTGAAAGGACAGTCCAAGAGAGGAAGACTCTTTGATGAAATGAATTGATTCAGTGATTGGAGTAGTGGGGGTAGGTGTGTCAGAGACAAGAAGATCTGCACAGGATAGAGCAGAGTTTAGGGTTTTTGTACATCGGGTCTCTGTGAGTTACAGGCAACTCGATGGCACACAGCAACATAGTCTATTGTTTTTATAAACAAGCATATTTTCAAAACTTTTAAATTCTGATTTTCAATACTGTTTTAATTTTATCTTTACTTTTCCTTTCATTACTCATCTACATTTACATAGTAGATTTCCTACATCCCTCACTCGGATTTGTTGAATATTTAGCTGTGCTTTCAAGAATTTTTTCATAAAATTGTATCTGACTTCAAATTATATGATTTTTTACACTCCCCCACTGGAATGGAAACTCAGTGTACTAACCTAGTGTTTAGTGATGAAATCACCATATTCTGTGCTTTAAATATATAACTGATTGAGTCTCTCTTTTCACAACTCTTTTTAGAGTATAGCTTTTTATAACTTTCTTTGTAAAGATATTCTAGGCCAGTCAGTTTGTGTTTAGCTTTATTTCTCAGTAACAGTGATATTAAAAATAAAGGCACAACCTGTCATCATTGACTTGTGTTTAGAATGACTTTGTAATAAAATGTAGAATTACCTTATTGGGTATGCTGTTTGTTATTGTGTGTTTTTGAGTTACTTGCTACTCATAGCGACCCTATGTACAATAGCTCTGAAACCTGTTCTATATTGTGCCAACTTTGTCTGACACACCCACCCTCATTACCCCGGTCACTGAATCAATCCATCTTGTTAAAGGTCTTCCTTTCTTATGTTGTCCCTTTACCCTTCCAAGCATGATGTCCTTCCCCTGGGACTGGTCCCTCTTTGCAACATACCCAAAGTATGTCAGATGAAGCCTCAGAATCCTTCCCTCCGAGAAAGGAGCAGCCTGGTTTCACCGTCTCCAAGACTTTACAATGCTATAAAATTTTACCTAAGTGGGTTGCTATATATTTCTCTTATGGAATGCTTTGTGGATTAAAAGTATTGACCTTTACATTAGCAGCCAGTGCTTAACCACAGAACAATCAGAATTCCTTTTCTATTTTCCAATATAATAAAAATAATGTGTATCTTCTTATTTAATTCTTGGTGCACAATATCTTAAACTGGAATGCAAATTCTGTTTATTTATAGTGAGAATCTGTGGGTATTTAGAATGATATTTTTTCATACTTTGTTGAAGATCTGCAGCATTTTACGCACACTTTCTCATGTTTTGAAGGATTTATATTTGTCCTAAGTTCTGCAGCATTAAGGAAGATGCCAGGAATTATATTTTCATCTTCCCTTTCAACTAGGTAATGGCCATATAACCATTCCCTATCAACTAGAAGCATCTACTCAGCACTTTGAATGAAAAAAGGAGCCATCCTCATGTAATTGAAGTTTCAAAGGTACCAAATCATAATCTGGGTATCAAATAAATTCACCAGTCAATCCATTAATCCAAATTTACAATCTCATGAGGAGCTTTCAGTGAGGATGTGAGGGAGGAGTCTTAGTTTAGAGGTTTTATTGCTTTGTCTTTGTTGTTATGGATCATTGAATCAGAACCAATTTATAACTGACCTTCCAACAGGTTTTCAGAGGCAGTAAATCACCCAGGAGGAGACTGCAGATCTTTCTTCTATGGATCAGCTGGTGAACCTTTTGAATTGGCAGTGCAACTTCTTAGCACTAAGTCACAAGAGCTTTCTCATAGTATATCAGAAACATCCGAAAGAGAAGCAGTACAGTGTATAATAGTGTTTGTTGATGCTCCTAAAATATCTTGAGGAAGAATAACTACTATAGTAGAAATAACTTTTAGTAGTACGTGCCATTTGTACTAAAAGGAAAAAAGACCTGAGGTAGAGCTTGTCACCCATTTACTAACTAATATATTGCTTGGCTTGGCACGGTAACAGAAGGAACAAGAATGTAGGACTGTGGGTATTATAGAAGAAATGTTAATTAGATAGATAAAAGCAAAGCAACAATAACAAAACCCATGCCTTGAAACAGCATTATTTTTGTCCCATGATCAGCTTATGAAGGAAAATATTACAATAGAATTATCTGGATGGTATATAACCATGCCAAAAATTAGTGAATTTTTGTTTTGTTTTGTTCTGTTTTCAGTGATGGAAGTTATAAATGGTCTCATCATATTCTTTTCCCCCTTTTGTTTGTGTTTTTTTTCTTTTTCTCTTTTGGTCTCATCAGACTCTTGACAAAAACTGACTTAGTTACTACCTTCAGTGGGTGTCCTGTTCACACATGAATAAGTCTCAAAGAGAAAGAATTAAAAAAACCCAACAACAGCACACCACCACCAAATACTCGCTATAACCTTTGATACTGTAGCAAGAAGTAAGGGAAAAACTAACAAAAAAGCAATGACAATTAAGCATAAGTCTTTAATTTCTCTATCTTTAAACTGACAGTGATTTGGTCTTATAATAAATGACTATTTTAGATTTTCATTCTTCCAAGAATACTACCTGTGGACTTGTTTAAAAAATCCCTTGTTTGCTATTATGAAAGCACAATGATTTTTACTATGGAACTGATTTTACAGGGTTAAAAATAAGGCACAGATTTATTACGATAGATGAAAAGTTTTAATGTACTACTCTATCATTAAAAAGCAACATGTCTTGATAAAGGCTTGCATAAGTCCACTGAAAACACAATCATGGCACTAAATTTCCAAGGCTAAAATCCTATTTTGTAGATGCTAAGAACAAAACCCAGTACTCTGTACAGGTCACAGACAATGGACTTTTGGCATTCAATTAGTCATTTGATTTTCTGGCTCCTAGTACAAAAAGTGTTGATTGTGGAGCCAAGTACTAGAGAGCAACAATGTCAGTCTAGAGCCTAAGGTGTGTGTGGTCCAAGCCAAGGTCTTTGCAAGTACTTGTTATGCCCCAGAGAACTGAAAAATGAAAAAGGATGATGGAAGAAAAATCAATGCCTTTGAGTTGTGGTGCTGTAAAAGAGTATTCAACATACCATGGACTACCAAGAGAAAAAACAGATTCATACTGGAGAGGGTAAAACCAGGCTGCTCTTTGGAAGCAAGATGTTGAAGCTTTGTCTCACAACTTTGAGCACGTGGCGAGGAGGAACCAGTCCTTGGAGAAGGACATTATGTGTGTCAGAGACAGTGAGATTGGCTCAGGATAGGACAGAATTCAGAGCTTAGTGTATAGGGTGACTAGTGTTGATTGTGGAGCCAAGCAAACTAAAGTTGTTAACAATTTCATTCTCTTCAACATCTATCATGAAGCTACCTAATGGTCCAATGGTAAGAATCTTTGTTTTCTTGATGTTGAGCTCAATCCATATTGAAGGCATTAGTCCTTGACCTTCTGCAGCAAGTGCTTTAGGTCTTCCTCAGTTTCAGCAAGCAGGGTTGTGTCATCTGCATAAAACAGATTGTGAATGAGTCTATCTCCAATCCTGATGCCACATTTCTCGTCATAGGGCCCAGTCTCTGAGATAATCTTTTCTGCATATAGATTGAAAAGATATGGAGATAGGACACATCCTTGGCATACACCCTTCCCAACTTTGAACAGTGCAGTATTAATAGGAAAGTGGGCAAATAATGATGGTTTTTAAACTTCTGAAGTGTTGTGTGGAGACAGGGAATGAGGTTTAGCAGCAAAAGGAGTTCTTTAGAGTAACAAAATCAGGTTGGTAGTGAGAGGTTACAGATGACATGGAAAAATATTATATGATAGGGTTGACAATGCCTGGTGAGTGATAAGAGGCTTGCAGGAAAGACTATTAATCCCTATTACTGAGACCTGGGTCGGGAAAACAGAACCCAAGAAAAAAGGGAGTATTGAACAGGTAGCTCTCGTGCCAATCAGAAAGGAAATTGGTTTGCTTTGTACCTGAAGGTTACCTTGGGAG
Organism: Elephantulus edwardii; assembly: GCF_000299155.1. Taxonomy (NCBI): domain Eukaryota; kingdom Metazoa; phylum Chordata; class Mammalia; order Macroscelidea; family Macroscelididae; genus Elephantulus; species Elephantulus edwardii. The sequence continues at coordinate 9,467,472 of NW_006399857.1, forward strand.
CTTAGCAGGAGTCGTGAGGGTTGTTGAACCTGGGCATCTTCAATCCTCTGCAGTTAGGCCTAGAAGGTCAATAGGGGCTGGATCTGGTGGAGGGACTGACCTTCTACGACTAGGCACTGAAGGGCAATCAACCTTCCAATGAACCATTGTCCTACAGATTCGGCAAGGCAGTGTTGGAGATTGAGGGTTTAGGCAATGGCTAGCCCAATGACCCTCTTTGCCACACCTGAAGCATGCACCAGAAGGTAACTGGCTCTTTGAATGAGCTTTAGTCCTCTGACCCTTCACCATTGCTGGCCATAAGGCAGCCAGAAGAGCCCGGGCTTGCAGATTTGTTTCCTGTCAGGCATGAGTTTTTCTGCCAGTTCCTCTTGGGCACTGGAACTTTAAAGGCCTGCCAGGTCTCAGGGTGTTTGGATGTAATTTCTAGCTTTTTTCTGTATACTGTGGGGTAGTAGTGAGAACTTGCTATTCACTTTGACATTTTTCTCTGCTTTGGGAACTTTCCCAAGCGGGACATGGGAGGGGCTGTGTCTGAGTGGGGGAAAACAGGAGCTGAGAGGTTTGGCGAATTTGCTTGTGTGTTTTTGCTGCTGATGTGATTAGAGGAGGAAGGTGATGGTTTAAGAGAAGGAAGGTGAAGGAAGAGAGTGGATGTAGGAAACTTTCTGAACAGGCTGGGGAGAGAGGAGAAGGTGGCAGAATGGGCTGAGTCTGAGGGAGAATTGGAAAGAGCTTCCTGTGGTGAGGCTATATTTGCATATGATGGAGTTAGGAAAACAGGCTGTAAGGGGGGTTTTGTAGGATTTTAGGTGAGTGAGTTTACGGCAGAAAGACACAGTTTTTGAACACAGAGAGGGACTTTTAACGTTTGTAACTTTCGAAGAGGACATAGGAGGGACTAGGGACTGAGTAGGAGGAGTGGAATAGGAATGCCTGAGTCTGGATTGGTTGGAGTAAAAGAGGGCTGGACAACTGGGGAACGAAGAGTTTTAGCTTGGTGGGTATATAACCCTGGTAACAGATGATGTAAGAGGTGGGATAGAGATGGCTGAGTTTGGATTGGTCAGGATGGAAAGGGAGGGTGAAGTTTCAGACAAAGAGATCTACCTTTGGTGTGCATTTGAGAGGTTTTTGGAGGAGGTGGAGGTTGGGGCAGAGAGGAAAGTATGGGAGCTAAAAAAAGGAAAGTTTTCTTAAGTCCACTGGCAGAAAGTGTTTAGATGCCGAACTAAAGGTTTTATTCTTAGGTCACTGAGAGTTATTACTTAACTGGTATTGTGGCAGCTCAGTTACAGAAAAAGGATCAGTTTCTTGAGGCAGAAATCCTCAGCTAGACTGAAGTTTGAAACATTTGAAAGCAGGCAGCTCAAGGGTTGTTCCTTAGGATTTTGGACATTTGATTTCCCATGTTTCTCAGATCTGCAGGGGAGACAACTGGGATTACAGGGCATCCCCTGCAAAGTGGGAGTCTTCAGAACAGAGAGGCTAAGGCTGACCGAGCGTCCTCGAGAAATCAATAGCCCAGCAGAAACTTTACAGTAAAAGTTTCTCAGATAACACCCATGACACAGATCTGTGATTGACAGGAGAGATCACCAGTGTGCTGAATGGGGCACCAGTGTGCCAAACGGGGCACCAACATGCCAAAAGGGGGTCCAGTGGGACCAGATCCAGTCTTCCATGGGAGTTCACAATGTCCAGACTCAAAAGCACAGTTGCCTTTGAAGCAGGAGACTAGTCTGACTAACTCTGAGGTGTTTCAAACAATTGGGTCAACGTCAGGAATCTCCCAGAAAAGTTGAAGGGGAGGGGGAATACAGAGATCAGAAAGACAAAAGGGGCAGAGATCTGGCCAGCAGCTGCCCACATGGAGCACAGGGGAGAGGGAGAGCAGCAGAACTTTACATTACCATTCAAGCATCTCGACACTGCACAGACTGGTTCAGGAGAGAGTTAAGAGGTGTCAGCACTCGCCCTAAGGCGGGGTGCAGCACCTTAACTTATCTCCCGGGTTTCGGCACCATATGTTAGGTTAGGTTAGTGGACTTAAAGAAGAAATCAAAGAGAACGCTTAATGCAGCTTTATTAAAGGGGGGAAAGGGGAGATCTCAGGTGAGTTCCTCATCCTGGAGAGGCAGGATTGGAAGTCACACTATGAACTTACTAGGGAGGATTTTTATAAACAGTGTCTTTAGGGAGGGACATTCCACTCTGATTTACGAGCCACCTGCTAGCTTAGCCAGACAGGCAAGGCCGTTTTCTCTTCTAATCAGCAACAAGCAAGGCTATCAGCATTTGAGTTCTGAATTCTTCATTCTTCTCTTTGGCTCTCTTTGCCCAGACTAACAACTGAGATATTTTCTTGCAGGAAATTTAAATATGGAACAATAGTATCTGGTAATTTTTGGAAATCAAGAAGCAGATAGCAGTAGACATTTGCCATACTGGAATGTCATCAGCTTGTTTTGAATTTTCAATTTGTTTCTGTGAGTTTTCAACCCTATGAATCTCACCCTCCCAACAGAGAAGTTAATTTTTCAAGGCTTTTTTATAGCTAAAGTATACATGTTGTTGTTGTTAAGTTCTGTTGAGTCGTAGGCAACTCATAGCAATCCTATGAAGGAAAGTCCTCAACCCTTGTGTGTCTTTCATCCTCTCTCCTGGTTCATAGGGTTTCTGGAGACAAGCTATTATGGAAGCGGATGCCACTCCTGCTTACAAGATTGTTTTCACTGGAGAGCTTCATCAAACACTGTCCGCTATGAGTAACTGTTCACAGCGACCACAAGTTAGTTCTGTACAGCAAACGGACACACCAGGGCTATATGACCTAGAGGAATGTTTGAACAAAAACAAAGACAGGCAGGCCTGAGGGCGGTGGATTAAAAGTCACCCACCTTTGGCTTGGTAGCATCACTTTCTGTCCACTGGGCCAACTGATGACTCTGTATGTTGATGTTATTGTTGTTAAGTGCCGTTGAGTCATTGAGTCATAGGCGACTCATAGCGACCCTATGAAGGAAAGTCTTCAACACTTGCGTGACTTTCATCCTCTCTCCAGGTTCATAGGGTTTCCGGAGGCAAGCTATTATGGAAGTGGATGCCATTCCTGCTTCTAAGCTTGCTTCAACCGGGGAGCCCTTCCAAACACTGTCTGCCATGGGTAATCATGAATGCATCTGACACATCAGTGTGACAGTAAAGTATACATAGGTAACCTTAAACTTCACTCATAAGAAAATATTGATTAAAGATTCTGTTGGGATGAGAATGACAGACAGAAGTAGTGATAGGATCTTTCTAGCAATTTTGGTAGAATCTAGTAAAGAGGTTTCAGGTTTTTTGAGCATAAGCAGCAAAGAAAAAATTTTATCTGTAATTAGTCTCTCATCTTTATAGGAAACGGTCATTGACTGAAGAACCTAAGAACATAGTCTCAGACAAACTGAGGTCATCAAACACACATAAGTAATTTTTTTCCTATGTAACATGTTACAATGGATTTGTTTGAAACATACATATGGTATATACGTGCATATGTGTGAGCATTCATTTGTATAGTCATACACAATACAAGTGTTTGTTCATATATGTGTATTTATTTATAGTATACTTTCTTTTTTTTCAATCTACAACAAAAACCCTTTATATGACAATCCAATAGGTGTGTGGTTACAACAAGGCTATAAGAGGAGCAGAAGGACATACATGTTTTGGTCCAGTGGTGCAAATATTGTAGGGCTGAGGCTCTCTCTAGCAAAACTTGGGAGAACTCAGGACTTAAACCGGTCAGACAGATAGCACTCAGATGACTGATGTTAGTAAAGTGTGTCAAATCAGGCTCCAAAAACGTGCAATTTTTTATCCAGCGGGTCTCCAAGGGGTTCTGCAGGCACCTGAACAACTGGTCCAGGCGACCTTCAAGAAAGAGGACAGAACCCAGGTAGAGAGCTCCTGGAGTTGCTGCTGGCTGAGGAAGTGACAGATAAATTGGACTAGGTGAGGAGTTAATCTGGCCAGTGGGGATGACTCCCAAGTACAGTGCACTACCACCTTTTGGGCACATTGAAGGTGAGCCATTTTCAGCATCTCCACTACACACTGGAGTGGTATTGCAACAATCTTCAGCTTCGTGTGGCTCAGGTGTAGCAGCCTTTCCTTTGCGGGACCCCCTGAATGAGGAAAGCAGATTATTCATCCAGAAAGGCTTCCTTGAGGCACATATGTACAAGCATCTTCACATGGGCAGCAGTCTGCTGTTCTGCACCTATCCGTGATCCATCCACTTTCCTCATCTTAGTTCTGGTCCAAACAGTCTCTGGCTCCTGGTTCCCAGACCATCTGTTCCAGAATGTTGTATGAGCATTCTCCCTTAAATCTAGTATTTTCAGTTTTGATCTCCTGTGGTAAGTCTTCTGAGCAACCAGAACATCAAGCCCGTCCAGTACTCTCTGTAAGATCTCCCTGCAAGAGTGTTGAGCCTTTATCAGAGCGTCCCGAGGGAGACAGGTGAAAGACCAGGCCTGTACCATTGCCTTCAGCACGTGGCTGTGTCTCCCAGTGACGGCAGCCATGAACAAGTATGGAAAGAGTTCAGTGGGAAGCCACTCCAGAGTGGCAATGTTCCAGGTCTCATTCCTCAGCAGGCTCTGGTTTGCAAGGTCTAAGAGCCTGGCTGGACCATAGCTGTTCATGTTGATGAATCTTCCCCAAAGGGAATCCTGAAGCTTGTAGATTATCAAATCTATGATGGAAAGATTGATGGACGAAGACGACTCAGGGAAAAGACAAGATGATGCCTCCACCTGCGCAGGTTCTATAGTATACTTTCTTTCTGTTTTTTTTTTTTTCAAGGGCAAGAGGGAATTTATTTCAGATTCGAATCCGGGCCGCGTTCCAAACCGTGCCCATACAACAGGGAAGATGGCCGCGGCCCCGATTCTGGGCTGCCCTGCCTATTTAAAGGGGAAAGCCCGAGAGAACAGGGTGATACAGGATTGGCTGGTTCACAGGAAGGGCACAAAAACAGGGTGATACAGGATTGGCTGGTTCAAAGGAAAGCCCGCGAAAACAGGGTGATACAGGATTGGCTGATTCACAGGAAGGCCCGCGAAAACAGGGTGATACAGGATTGGCTGATTCACATATAGTATACTTTCTAAACATAATAAAATTTCAAAGACAACAATCTGAAAACACTAACTTTATGCATGTGCATTTATTGCTTTACATTTATATATAGCAAAATTTGGCTCAATTTGAATATTAATTTATTTTCAAAATTTCTAGCATGTAAGTTTTGATAAATATTTAACAAAATATTTTTATTTTCTGTGTATTTTTGTAGGAATAATGGACTGATGGATTCTCAATATCACATAATAAGACCCTTTTGAAGTAGTATCAGAGAAATTTTATTTTCCCCTTTAAAATAAATTTAATATATTTTACTATTTTTGGGGTTTTTAAAAAATTTCTTTGCTCACAAAGTTCATATACATTCTGCTTTCACTATTCTTTATTCTTATTTTGTTTCATACAATCACTGCCATGCACTATGTTTTATAAAATCAATCACCATTGGTCCTTACCCACCATTACCTAACCTTTTCAGGCCCCTGATGGATCCTTTCTCTTGCTCTACCAACTGAACTGTGCAACCCTGTGGTTTTGCCCCCACCCATCCTCATCCCTCTATTTTCACCCTCTCTCCATTTGGATCCCCATACATGTTTTACTAGTTATCCTTCTATGCTCTTATGCAGTATTTGTCCTTATGAGACTAAATTGGTTCACTCATACCCTCCAGACTCCCCCCAAGCTATGCAGTATTTTTCAAAATTGTTGCTCCTGAGTGCTACTTAATATTCCACTGTGTGAATATAACACAATTTCTCAATTCATTCAGTTGTAGTTGGACATTTGAGCTGTTTCCAAGATCTTGTGATAGGGAATAATACTGCTGTGAATATTGGTGTACAAATCTTCATTTGTGTCTCAGTTCCAATTTCCTTGATGTATATTCCTAGTACTAGAATAGCTGAGTCATATACAGAGATTCTAAGCTCAACTTTTTGAGCAAACACCAAACTGCTTTGCAGAGTTGTTCCCCCATTTGTCCAGCTTCTTGAATGAATTTTCAACACACAGACTGAATAGGACAGGTGTGGAGAAAGGATTCAACTCTGATGCATACCCTTTTGATCTTCAACCATCCAGTGTTCTCTTGTTCTTTTTGGATGCATACCTTTCTTGATTTTCAACCATAGTGTGTTTTCTTGTTCTGTTCAAGATTCACAACTTTCTTGATTTTAAACCATGCAATATTCCTTTATTCTGTTTCTTGGTCTGTGGAGAGGTTTCACATTGGCACACTGAATTTGTACAGCTACATTATATTAAAGCTACCTTTCTTCATGTGTGCAGATGACCCAGATTAATTGAAAACCTTCTATTACAGTGTTTATCTCAGAATGATCAGAGCATTGTGCCTTATTATACTTTCATACCTGAGATTAACTAAAGCCTGAGTAGTTTTATAAACTTAAGTTACTACTGTATTGCTCTTCTCATCTGTTGTTGCTGTTATGGGCCGTCGAGTCATTTCCAACTCATAGCGACCCTATGCACAACAGCTCTAAACCCTGCTCTATCCTGCGCCAACCGCACCACCACTGAAACACCCATCCCGATTACCCCAGTCACCGAATCAATCCATCTCATAGAGGGTCTTCCCCTCCTGCGCTGTCCCTCCACCGTCCCAAGCATGATGTCCCTCTACAAGGACCCGTCCCTCCTGACAACATATCCAAAGTATGTCAAACGAAGCCCCAGAATATTTGCCTTCAAGGAATACCTTGCTTTAATCCTCTCCAAGATGAATCTGTTAGTTTTCCTGGCAGTTCATGGTACATTCAGTACCCTTCTCCAGCACCACAGCTCAAAAGTATCCACTCTCCTTCTGTCCTCCCTAGTCATTGTCCAACTCTCTGATGCATAACAAGCGACTGCAAATACCATGACCTGTATCAGGCGCACCTTAGTCTCCAGAGAGACACTGTTGCTCTTGAGTACCTTTGAGAGGTCCCTAACAGCAGACTTTCCCATCGCGATACGCTTTTTGATTTCCTGACTGCTGGTACCAAGAGTGTTGACTGTGGAGCCGAGCAAACTGAAGCTGTCAACACTCTCAATCTCTTCGTCATCCATCCTGACGCTGCTAATTGGTCCAGTGGCGAGAATCTTTGTCTTCTTAACATTGAGCCTTAGTCCATACTGAAGGCTGCAGTCCTTGACCCTTCGCAGCAAGTGCATGAGGTCCTCCTCAGTTTCAGCAAGCAAGGTTGTGTCATCTGCATAACGGAGATTGTTAATAGATCTTCCACCAATCCTGATGCCACAATTCTCCTCATAGAGCCCAGCCTCTCAGATAATCTGCTCTGCATACATGTTGAAAAGGTATGGAGACAGGATGCATCCCTGGCGTACACCCTTCCCAATTTTGAACCATGCAGTGTTACCCTGCTCTGTTCTGACTACTGCCTCTTGATCCAAGTACAGGTTTCGCATTAGCACAATTAAATGTTCTGGGATTCCCATTCTTCTCAGAGTCAGCCACAGTTTGTTATGATCCACACAGTCAAATGCCTTTGCATAATCAATGAAACACAGACATTCTTCTGGTATTCCCTGCTTTCAGCCAAGATCCATCTAACATCAGCAACAATATCCCTAGTCTAGGATGGAATTTAGTCCAATTAAAGAGAGAGAGGAAGCAATAGGAAGACCCAAAATAGCTTTCTTTCAGGCTTTTTCCATTCAAATATTTCCTCTGGGATTTATATCCTGTTATTCTCTTGTGTCTAGGCCTTTCTTTCATTCAAACAACTGAATATGGAGTATTTAGAACAAATAGACCAAAACAACAACAACAACAACAACAACAAAAAAACCCACCCAAAATCAAACCAAACATGTCTTACGTGGTATTGATCCAAGAACTCAGTTCTAGTTTCTTCCAGGCACACAGAACAGAACAATAACTGAGCCTCTGAGGATTCTGAGAAGGTGTTGGAGCTGGAAATAATCCAGCTCTTCTTACTGGACTGTGTTTACACTCGTCCTCAGCAGAGATTACATACTAAGGAAAAAAAATCTTTTCTCTTCTCACTGGATACTCAGTAGACAAAACACTAATTCTCCTGGTTCCTTCTACCCTTTGTAGGTTTTAATTGATGGGGATGGTACACAGAATAAAGCTATTTTGGCATAAATGACATGTCATTGACATATGAAAAAATATGGCTATTTCAATTTTATTTTCTTCCTCTCAAGTTAGAAAGGGGGTGGAGAACAAAGATTTAAAAAAAATCCACAACCCACCCCCCGAAAACAATGAAACAAAACCTGCACACCCACAAACAAACCGACCTGTTGTTTTATGAAATGAAAGTAGTGTGTGTTTGATGTGTTTGGGTTGTCCCTCCCCCCTTAAACCCCCCCTCCCATTTCCAGGAATAAGGAAACAAAACGAAACTTGCTTATATCCTTTTTAAAGTGGTTGGTTAATAAGCTTTGGCTCACAATTTCAATCCAGAATTTCCCCAGACTCCCCTTTTAATGATAGAGGCTGGAGTTTACAGGGAATTTTATGTGCCGTCTCTACATTTTAAAGCCCAGCCCTGTTGTTTAGAAACAGAAATGGACACAATTTAATTCTGTTTATTATAGAAATCAAGTGCTTTTGGAGAGAGACTTGTGAGCAGTTGTTTAATATTGTCATTCTGTTAATATAGAGCTTTATTGCACTTTCCCTGTGAGGAAAAGGCAATTCGTGCAAATTCTGTGAGATTTTTTTCCTGCAGTAATACAAATTTGTGACCAGATTTTAGCAAAAAAAAAAATACTATAAATGGTAGGGATGTCTTTGACAGGTGCCAATTTTAGGATTATAGTAGCTGGATTTCTGGGGATGTATGGAATACATCAGTATTCAAAATGGGGGAGGGGGAAATAATATATTATTGTAGACTTGTCCAGCTAGCTTGAAAAAGTCATATACCTATAGAATGGACCGATAGCTGGCCCTCCAGTGGGTTTACAGAGGCAGTTAATCTCACAGGAGGAGATTGCCTGTCCTTCTCCCATAATACATATATAAAACACAATGAAATATGAAAAGAATTGTTAGAATAATAATGGAGATGTATTATTTCTACTTTCTTCAGAGACATGTTCAATAATTAAAGAAATTTTCTTTTGAAAATAATATCATTTGAAAAGACAGAGCAAGCTTTTAGGTCAGCTGATTGAATTATTCATACTTAGAATAATTTAAAAAATTAAATTCATAGTTTGTTGTGATGGGCTTTTGAATATAGAATGTAATGCTTAATCCATAGGGAGCTGCACTGCTAACACAAATAATATGCCTCACTGTGGATTCTATTCTGCAAGTGTCCCTGAAGCAAAAAAATGGACGTTCTTCTCCCCTGGTGTTTACAGCCTAGGAAACCCAAGGGAGGATTAGCTAAAAAATTGAACAGGACTTAAAGTCACAAGGAGAGAGGAAAGTTGGGGGAAGGAGGGAGGGAGGAAGAGAAAGAGTCAAAGAAGAGAGGAGAGAGATGGAGGGAGCAAAGGAAGAGGATGGAGGAAGAGAGAGACAGAAGAGGAAGGAGAGAGAAGAGAGATGGGGAAGAGGAGTAGAGGACAGGGGAGTAGAGAGAGTATGAGAGAGAGAGTGTGTTAGATATGCTGAGTTAAGCTTTTCAGCTGCTAGAGTAAAAACATGACACTAAAATGAAACGTTCTTAAAAAAATCTATTCTGACTGTATCCACTATTTAAAATCTTAGCATTACTCTTTAAAAATGCTAAGAAAATGACAGTCAACTGTCAGTAATATTACAGTGTACTTAATAATATCAATATACAGATAATTTCTTATCTTAAATCAAACTCTATGAATATAAACTATATTTGAATGACTTTGACAGCTGGAATAACATTGAGGAATAATCAAATGGAGTAGAATTTGTTCCATACATAAATTTAGGACCAAATACATATTCAAAATGTGTCTTTTTTTTCTATATTTTATTAATTTTCATAAACATTTACAGAGATTTTGGGTTTCCATTCATTCATTGTTGCACTATTCTCTCTACCCTCCTCCCAGTTTGTTCTTGTCCAAACGCCTCAGTGCTTGTCAAAGCCAGTTCTGATTAATCTTCTTTGTCAGTGTGTCCTTTGCCATTCCCTATCACTCCTCCCTGAGAGAGACTTCACCCTGAGTCATAAGGAAAAGGGGATGGCGTATTCTCTTAGCTAATTGCTGCTGAAAAGGGACGCTGTTGGTTTCAGGGTGAAGATCTTCTCTCACTACTCTAAAGGGCCCCTTTGGCAGTAGGAAACACATAGACTATTATGGAGATTGATTTTGGAATTTAGATGCACTCTTATTGATTGTGCTTGGCCGTACATGTTCATATCCTTGAAGATGTATCATGGGGGTGTTGCAACCTAGAAGACACAAATTTGACTAACAAATTATAAGTACATGAGTCAAAAATTATGGAAAAGTAAAAGAAAAGATTCTTTCATTGTTTTACAAACCCTCCCCCAGGTCCCCTCCACCATGTAGCCCTCGCTCTAGTCTCCTGTGATGACAGAAATACCTAGTTATATATCTCTCAAAATGTGTCTTGAGGCATGTGCCCCAGAGGATTTTTAAAAAGCATGCGGGTGACTTGTAGGTGATGTCCTCTGCATTAAGACTCTATGGGGTATGACTATTTCTTCCAATATTCTGTGATTTTTTTAAAAAATGTGATTTTAGAAAAACTTTTCCCATATATTAGTTTCTTTCTGTAGAAAAATATAATTTTCAAATTTATTTCAGGAAATCCACTTTCTTGATTGATTTGTGTAAAATAATTCGGAAGTAAAGTATTTAAGAGTCATATAGTATTTGTCACTAGCCTGCCTAAAAAGCTAATACGTTTGAGTACAGATTTTATTTCTTCCTGTGGTAGAACTCTGTGAATCTGCATTCCAAAAAGACTTGCTTTCAGCTTGAATAGAGAGTATTATTGAGTTAGGCAGTGAGGTAATATAGAATGACACCTTATAAACTTGATTTGAGAAGAAAGATCTCTGGAATAAGATTATAAGTCTGCATTTATATTATTTTATATAAAAAAGATAATGTTGGATAACAAATTTCAGTCTGGGGTGTTTTTGCTTTTTTTTTGGTCCTAAGTAATCATTCAAACTCAAACACAAGCCAAGCATGTTGGAAAAAACTTAGACAAAAGAAATTTAGGGACCAGATGACTATGATGAAAATCTTCTCTTGATTGTTTCATAGAGAAAATAAATTTTATTTTATTTAAACTCTGTTAAGCTCAATGTGTTTATAAATTTGGTTTTTTATTGTTTGTTACATAAAGGTGAACCAAATTTTAGCCAACCTTCACTTAATTTTTTTTAAACAAGTTGTCATGACCACCCTGAGTATTTTTATATACTTTATCTTCCTCTTTGCCTTTCTTTTGGAATAGAAGGGAAAATATTATCTAGATATATCTATAAATACACATTATAGACTGAATTGTTTACCCTAAAAGATATGATGAAGTCCTAACTCCCAAAAGCTGTCACTCACTGTGAACCATTTTGGAAATAGTGCCTTTTCAGATATAATTAATCTTAATGAAATCATAAGTCAGAAGAACAGTTGCTAATGTGGTTGGTGTCTTTTTTAAAAGATGAGAAGAGACAAAGACAAATAGAGAGAAGATGGGCATGTGAAGATGGGGCAAGAAGTTGGAGTAAGGAATCTACAAGCCAAGGAATTCCAAGGATTGCCAGAAATCACCAGAAGCTAGGAAGAAGAGAGGAAGGATGTTCTCCCTAGAGCCTCCCAAGAGAGCATAGATGTGCTGACACCTTCATTGACTCCAGCCTCCAGAACTGTGAGACAATCGATTTCTGTTCTTCAAAGGCATACAGTTTATGGTGCATTGATATAACAGCCCTGAAAACCAATATAAAAGGTCATATATATACAGATGAAAAAAAATACTATTAGCATAGAAGAAAATAAAGTTTGATTTCTAAGTTTGTGGACCTGTTTTCACATGCTTTACTTATGGAATAGGAGTTTTAATTGTATTTACCGTTTATGTGCATGATTTTGTGGTCTCTTTAGCAAAGATTATATTGTGGGTGAATGAACAAAATAATATGGGGAGAACCCCAAACTTGACAGAGTGACAGTAAAAAATTTATTTTTACTTTTTTAGTTTCCTTGAGAGAAAAAGGCAGTGGTTTATTACACATAGGAATTGTGAGCACATTTTAGATTTTCAAAGTCATGTTTCCCTGGTTTATGCTTAAAAAATTAATAGAAAATAAGGTATAGTTATCCTGTGAAAACCAATTTAGAAAAAGATAAATTAAATTTCTATGCTGCATCTCTGGAAGCAGGAGTGGCATCCACTTCCGAAATGGCTTGCCTCTGGAAACTATGTACGAACAGTGCTCAGGCCTTTCATTCATAGGGTCACTATGAGTCATCTATAATTCGACGGCACCTAGCAACAACAACAACATGATATGTCTGCAAGTGTGTTATCCTCATTTGAATAGAAACTAAGATCAAATTAGTCAATGTCTTTTTATACATATACTTATATATTAAACACAAAGATATATATTCCTGTTATTATTTTTACATAAGAAATGGCACCACTCTTTTATTTAATTTAAACAAAGTGATGACTTGATTTTCTTGGCTTTGTTAATCTGATTTTGCAATGTAATTTATGAGAGTTTAGGAGAACATGATTGCTGAACCTTTCACTTTTTACCCCCTGAACTGCCACAGGGGAATGCATTTAAAAAAAATGAAAAGAAAAAAACCAACAAACCCAAACCCTGACTTTTATACAGAAGCATGATTCAACTTTTGTCCTGTCTTGTATTTCAAAAAAATGTGAGTAATTTTCCTAAATTCCTTTTACATATGTTTCTGGCCCTCTGGTATGATTATACCAAGAGACAGCACTCTTGGAAATAATACTAGACAATGATTCTGTTCTAATATGATTTTTTATCTAATGATATGTATTCTTAAGGATCAAATAACATTTGGATCAACAGCCAAATTTTTTTGATACTTAGTTGAACTGAACTTCTGAACTTCCACTTTCAACTTTTCAGTGATTGAAAGATTGCTATGCAGAAAGGGAATCCCTCAATGATTGAAAGATTGTTCCAGAGCAAGTGAATCCTTTGGTCTGGCGAAAAGTTATTTTTACTTTTTAGTATTACTCTGTGCTATGTGACCTCCTTGTACATTTTCCAATTCTCTTACTAATTATAAATATTAATGTAAATATCACTTTTAGTAAATAGCAGGTATTTTTTCTAAGGTAGTAAATGCATATTTTTAATTGTATATTGTTATGTCAACCTGAAAAAAACAAGAAACTGCTGTGGTTTTTTTTGTTGTTGTTGTTGTTTGTTTTACTCTTGCTATTTACATTAAATTAAGCTTGTGACCAAATAATGTCAACTCTGATTATGAGTGATAATGCTTTCCATACGGTAATGATAACCAAGTTTCCCATAGATTTTATAAAATCTCTCCTTTATTTTCAGATACATGGTGAAATTTCAAACCCTGGTGACATTTCTTGTTAACTTTGCTATACAGGAAAAGAAAAAGTCTTAAAACAATAGTGAGTGGCTGGATCTCTGAGTTCTTAAACTGAGATTTACTGACATTTCCCCCTTATTCATTCTGATGTGCTACCAGAACCTGGATACACAAGTGATTAGCTTTTTCTTCTAAAAGAAAGACAAAAAAAAATTCCATATAAACAGCTAAATTTTATTTGTTGCATACAAAGTAACAAATTTAAGCAGAGGTGGAACCTGAAATAGCTAAACCACATGTAAACTGAAGTTATATGGGAACAAAATACATGACTCAGAGGAAGTAACTCCAGATAGATGGGAAGAGTAGCTCCAATTTCGCACTTTACAGTGTGGGCAGTGTGGTAATGAATGTATCTGACCTATACTAGCTCCACAAAGGGGAACTGTTTCCATCAACAGCATCCACATTATAAAATTAATACTAATAAGATCAATACTTCTTACTTGGGAAGGAAACCCATAATCATGAAGGTGGTTTTTCCAGGGTGAACCTCCCCTCTATTGCACGACTTGTGTGTTGACCTCTAAAATTCCCCCAAATGTTTGAAAGTCAACTGCATAATTTATGGTAGTTGAGGGTTGCTTTCTCATTATCCCCTGAAAAAAAACCCAACACAATAAAACTCCCCTAGTTCCTATAAGGTCAAACATAATCTCTCATGCTTCTACACCCACTTCTACAAATTCCAACACCAAGCTTACTTCTCTACTGTGTTTAAAATCCATCGCAGTGACTACACACATCTCACCAAACCATATACACTCAGAGTTTTGGGGTTTATTAGGAAAATTAACAGGCTGCACTTGAGGTTGCCTCGACCCAGACAACCTCTCTAGTGTGTTTCCAGACCCTTTGACCTTCAGCCTCATGGCTTACGTCAGTGTTTCAATGGTCTCCTGGTCCTGCCAATTATGTCATCTTCCCTGAGTCCTCCTGCAACTTGAGTGAAGGCCTCTGACTCTGACTCCGTGGGGCAGCAGCCCCAAGTCTGTTTCTTGTTGGTCTGCAGTTCTCTGCTGAGACTGCTGCTGTTTTTGTGTTGATCCCATCTGACTGGTGCAGGAATAGTTGATTTCAAAGGAAATGTGCTACACTGGTTCATCTTCCTTACTGGTAGTGTAATGTCCCCCTTTATTGCTAAATACATTCAATTTAACAAGGCAGGATGGGAAATATGGTACAATCCCATAACATTATTTTATATGCACCGGGTTTTCACTCATGTGGTAAAAGTAAAAATTAATGGTGAAGAAAGCTATTTTGAACAATAAACCCTGATATCACACTGACTGTGTTACTTCTTGGTCCACATGAAAC
The DNA here is from genome assembly GCF_000299155.1 of Elephantulus edwardii. Classification (NCBI taxonomy): domain Eukaryota; kingdom Metazoa; phylum Chordata; class Mammalia; order Macroscelidea; family Macroscelididae; genus Elephantulus; species Elephantulus edwardii. Next base: position 9,482,520 of record NW_006399857.1, read on the forward strand.
ATGAGACACCTTTTTATTACTCTTTGATAATGAGACAAACAAACACACAAACAAAAAACCAAAACAAAACCCAAAAAATCCCCAAAACAACCCAACACTTAAAAAAGCCAACTTCACAAGAAGGCAATACATTGAAAATATTTTTTTAATCAATTTTGTTTTATTTCTTAGAGGATGAAAATATAGTTCTGTTTCTTCTGTAAATATCTACATATACACAAAATAAATCACAGTTCCAAAAATATTTCAATTATTCTGGAAGCATAGAAAGAAAATAATTATCCAATAGCTGTGATGCATTTTTCTATCATTATATTGAAGCATTTCATTGTCAATATTCAGCTTTATGGCTGTATTATAAATTGGTACACTTTATTAATTACTTTAATTATTTTAAAAACATTTCCTGGCTTATTCTAATTACTTAAGAGACTCTGAAGACTAAACTCAGAGATCTGTTTTTTCTACCCTGAGAGTTATACTGAAATCACATAAGGACCTTACTAGGAAATAACAAAAAGGAAAGTTGGAGGGGGGAATCATTGTCACAATTCAAGAACTCAAAGGTTCTTGAATCAAAGGTTCTCAGAAGATACCAAAGGTTTAAAGGAATTCTTCAGGAACTGAAATCACAATGAAAGAACTGAGAAAGAAAGGAAAAATATCTCTAATCCTGGGCAGTAGATAGAAATAATAGACCTTTAGAAACTCCAAAGTCAAAGTCAACATGTACAAAAACATGAGAATGGACCAAGAAGTAATCAACACAGAAATTCATTAAAGAACTGCTTTTGGAAATATCTTCTCTGTCCCTTTCAAATAAATAGGCTGACAGCAATTACTTCAACTCTTATACTAAATCAAATTGCTCCAGAAAGAATTTGCAATAGGCCGAAGGGGTGAGGACTTTGGGTACTGAGAGAGATGTACAGCAGAAGTAGATATGCATACTGATTTCCACAATGAAATAAGCAAAATAAATTCACAATCTTTAAATTTAAATCATCTGTAATTTGTGAAATGTTGGACTAAGTAAGATGGTCATCCTTTAGTTGTGTGCCTAATTATTCTTTATTTACCCCAGATATACAATACTGCTGGAGCTGTTGCTAGATCTCATCAAAAATAATCAAAAACAATCTGTTAATCTGTTCCATTCAAGTATTCTGTCCTATCATATATGAAATTTTCTTCCAAGAAGTTGACTCCATCCCTGGAAATGTTGATGAGAGAACTGTCTTAATCTTCTCAATGAGAGAGTTTGAGTAAAGAACACAGGATTTCCATTAATTCCTGGAAAGATCCTTAAATGGTTTATTGATTAAAATGTTTACAAGTTATCTGTCCACTTACATACATATGCTAGAAGAGAAAAAGAACAAATAAAAAATCACAGTTAGTGACAACTTAGCTATAGCTAGTTAATTCAAACACTTTTGCTAATAGCATATTGTAAAATGCCACTATTGTGTGATATACGCAGATGGACATATTCCAGCACACAGATGCTGGGTTGGATGCTTTCACCAGGGTATGCCAAGAAATGCAGAGGACAATTTCCTGGTCAATTGACTGGAAGCAATCTGTAGTATTTATTCCCATTCCAAATAAGGGGACCCAACAGAGTATAGAATAGCACTAATATCACACGCAAGCAAGATCCTGCTGAAGTTTATCCAGAGACTACTGGAGCAGTACATTAGCAGAGAACCACCAGTTGTGCATGCTGAGTTTAGAAGAGCCATAGCACTAGGGACATCATAGACATTAGATCTTGGCTGAAAGTGGAGAGTAACAGAGATATGTCTTTCTGTATTTCATTGCCTATGCAAAGACATGTGACTGTGGATCACAACAAATTGTGGCTAATCTTGAGAAGAATGGGGATCCCAGAACACTTAATGTGTTCTTGTGAAACCTATACTTGTACCAGGAAGCAGTAGTTAGAACAGAACAGAGAAACACTGCGTGGTTTAGGATCAGGAAAGATGATAGGAATGCATTTGATGCATCAGGGAAGTGTCTTGTCACATACCTTTTCTATCTATCACCAGAAAAGATCATTTGGAAGGCTGGATTTTATGAGGGGGAATTTGGCATCAGAATTGGAGAAAGACTCATCAACAACTTGCATTATGCAGGTGACACAACCTTGCTTGCTGAAACTGTAGAGGACACGTTTACTGCAGAAGGTCAAGTACTATAATCTTCAGTATATTGAAGCTCAACATAAAAAACAACAACAACAAAACCCCCACAAATAAAGATTTTCACCACTGAGCCAATTGGCAGCTTTACTCATGAACAGAGAAGAGACTGAGATTGTTGATAACTTCAGTTGCTTGGTTTCACAATCAGTATCTTGTTACCAGAAATCAGAAAATCAAAAGACAAATTGCATTGGGAAAATCATCTGTCAGGGACCTCTCTAGAGTACCGCAGAGCAACTAAGTTGTACCTGATTAAGGTTATGGTCTTCACAATTATTTGCTGTGCTTTAGAGAGCTGGACAATAATTAAGGATGATGGGGGAAGGATCTATGCCTTTGAGTTGTGGTGTTCATGAAGAGTTTTGAAAAAATTTTGGACTACCAGGAGAACAAACAAGTCTGTCCTATAGAAGGTGAAACCCAGCTGCTCCCTGGGGGCAAGGATTTTGAAGCTCCAGCTCACATATTTTGGTCTTGTGGCCAGGAGGGACCAGCCCTTTGAGAGTGGGATCATGCTTGAAAGGGTGGAGGTACAGCGCAGGACTGGAAGACCTAGGATGAGATGCATAGATTCAGGGACTTGAGAAATGCAATTAGGTCTGTCAGATGATGAGATTGGTTCAAGATCGGGCAGGTTTTAGAGCTAATATACATATAGTCACTATGAGTCATAGGGTACTCATTGGCACATAACAATAACAACAACAACTGATATATCTCAGAGATTTTACAGTGTGAAAATATATGAAATAAAATATATACACACATTTGTATATGTGTGCCTGTATGCATATGGGTGTATTTGTGTTATAACAATGTCTGGCAAATCCAGCATATTAATTTCCCATTTCAAAGGCACCAATTCTTCTTCTGTCATGCCTTTGCATTGTCTAACTTTCAAATGCACTGGAAGCAATTGAAAATACCAAGACATGGATCAGCTTGTATTAGTCTTTCCATGGACGTCCTTGCTCTTTAGCATTTTAGAGATGTCTTTGACAATAGATTTCCTCAAAGCAACAAATCTTTAGATTTCTTTGTTTTTATTATTTATTTTTCATTTGAGTGAAGGTTTACAAATCATTTTGATTTTTTTCATATGTTCACAGATAATTTGTTTTATAACATTATCATCGATTAATTAAATTAATGAATTATAATATATAATAAACCCTCATTTTGTATTGCTTTTCCCGTCACTCAACTTACTGATTTATTAGATTTTACTTCCATTTCCCTCCCTTCATAAACATGTTAATTGCTAAGATTAATTATATCTGTATGTAAACTTTTCCTTAGCTTTTTTAATAGTGATCTTATACAATAATTGTCCTTTTGTGACTAACGTATGCCACTCAGTAGAATTTGTTTTAAATTTGCCCATGTTGTACAGTATTTCACAAATTCTTATTTTTTTATAAAATTAATGATCATTGATCTATAATCACTATTATTTTATCTTTTTAGATCGCCACTTGATTTTTTTTAATCTCCACTTGATCTTTCCTAATTCTTTCACCTTTTCTATCCACTCACCAAATGCTGACTCAGTGATTGTCCTTTCTCCCCACTTTAGGCCCCATGCATCCTCCTGCATTGAGAAATTGTAATACTCAGAAGCAATGATTTTTTAAAAATGCAATGTTACATGGAAGAAACTAGAGAGCATTATGCTGAATGAACTATCTCAGGCTCTTAAGGACAAATACTGCATAAGACCATTATTGTTAAAGCAAAAAGATAACTAGTAAAATGTGCATATTTTGATTTCTTAACTGCTGCTACAATGAGTGTTGATTGTAAATCCAAGCAGTGAACTGAAAACCTCAATATTTTCGCTGTCTATCATGATATTGCCTGTTAGTCTAGTAGTCATGATTTTGTTTCCTTGATGTTAAGATATCGCTCAGATTGAAGGCTGTAGTCTTTGATCTCCTTTAGTAATACTTCAAGTCTTCTTCATGTTCAGCAAAAATGTGTCAATTCTAAAGCCATATTTTTTCATGTAGTCCAGCTTCTTCATAGATTTACTATGCATACAAAATGAACAGTACTGAGAAAAGATACAACTCTGACACACACCTTTTCTCATTTTAAAACATACATTGTTTCCTTGTTCTTGGTCTATGTATAAATTTTGCATGAGCACAAGTAAGAGTTCTGAGAATCCCATTCTTTTTGATGGTAGACATACTTTGTTATGATCTACACAGTTAAATACCTTTGCTTAATCAATAAAACACTAGTAAACATCTTCTTGATGTTCTCTGGATAGGAGTTATATCATATCCATTTCTGTCTGTCTAAACCATGCCTATAGTCATTTAAATCATTCTATAGACAGAACTTGAAAATTTTAACTTTGTTATTATAATGTGAGCATATAAAATACGACAAACTTATAAAAATGGTAACATTTGTGAGACTATGACTGGATGTAAATGAGATGTATTTTAAATTTCTTCTGTAGAATAAAAAGTTGTTGTTATTAGGTGCTGTCGAGTTGGGTATGACTCTATGAACAAAAGATCGGAAATCAATCCTGTCCTGCACCATCCTCACACTTCCCGACACACAAGCGCCTATCGCAGCAATCATCTTGTCAATTCACCTGGTTGAGGGCCTTCCTCTTCTTCATTGACCCTCCACCCTTCCCAACATCATGTCATCTCCATATTCCTCTCCAAGGAATAGCACCTCCTAGAAATATGTCCAAAGTATGTTAGGTCAGGTTTGGGTTTATGTGTGTGTGTGTGTGTGTTGTACATAGGGTTTTCAGAGGCCTGCCATTTCAGAAGTGGATGGCCAATCCTTCTTCCTAGTCTGTCTTAGTCTGAATGTTTAGACCTAGAGGAGTATCTGACAGACAGCAATTTGTGGAGTAGTGAAAGATAAATCCCTCATTTTGGAATTGACCATTAGTTACAGTGTAGTCCCTGCCCTTAGCCCAGTGCCTTGACACACTTATTTCCCAGCTCCACCCTCCAGCAGGATACCACTTCACTTCTACCAAATGCCTTCAGAATTAATGTCCCATTGTCCGACCCATGACTTGACAGCTTGTCAGAGATATTTTTTTTTCGGCACATAACAACATGTTAGGTAAAGCCTCATCATTTTTGTCTCCAAAGAGCAATATGGCTTCATCTTCTCCAAAATATATCTATTAGTTCTCTTGACCATCCAGGAATTGTTCATTGTTCTTCTTCCACACCACATCTCAAAGGCATAAATTCTTTTTCTGTCATCCTTATTCATTGTCCAGGGTTAAGATGCAAAACTAGTAATTGGAAAGACCATCGCCTGAATCAGACTCACCTTAGTCCTCAAACTGATATCATTACTCCTCAATAATTTGGAAAGGTCCCTAACCATAGATTTTTCCAATTGCAATGTATCTCCTTATTTCTTGACTGCTGGTACCAAGGGTGTGAATTGTGGATCCAAGCAAAATGAAGCTGTTGACAGTTTCAATCTCCTCTTCCTCCATCATGACATGGCCTATTGTTCCAGTGGTAAGAATCTTTATTTTCCTGCTATTGAGACAAAATCCATACTGAAGGCTGCATGTCTTCATCTTCTACAACAAGTGTTTCCAATCTTCCTCACTTTCAGCAAGCAAGGCTGTGTCATCTGCATAACGCAAGTTATCGATGAGTCCTCCTCCAATACTGTTGCCACACTCCTTTTCAGAGTCCAGCTTCCTGGATAATTTGCTCTGCATATAGATTGAACAGGTATGGAGACACACTCCCTTTTCAATTCCAAACCATGCACTGCTCCCCTGCTCTATTCATACAACAGCCTATGAAGACCCTAGGAACATTAAACAAAGAGGCTATTTATAGTAGTGTAGTAGTAGATCCCAGATTTGAAGTTAGTTGAAATGAGGAAAATCAATAACAAATATAGTTTAACATTTAGTACATTAAATGTTCATAGCTTGAATGTTGGAAAATTGGATATTATTAAAAATGAAATGGAACACATGAGTATTTACATACTAGGCAATTATGATATACAATGGACCATCTATGGGCACTTTAAATCAGATAATCATATGATATACTATACAGGGAATGCAAAACAGAAGAATGGTGTTGCATTCATAGTGGAAAAGTAAATTTCACGTTCTATCCTGAAATACAATATTGTGAGTGACAGAATAATATCTATACACACACAGGGAAGACTCATTAATAAGACTATTATTTAAGTATATGCTCCTATATCTAGTGCCAAAGAGGAAGAAATTGATAATAATTTTTACCAGATTTTGCAGTCTGAACTTGACCGAACATGCAATCAGTATGCATTAATGATAATTGGTAGCTGGAATGCAAAAGTAGGAAACAATGAAGAAGGAATAGAAGTTGGAAAATATGGGCTTGGTGATAGAAATGAGGCTAGAAAGAGAATGACTGAATTTTGTATTTACAATGATTTATTCATTGCAAATACTTTTTCTTAAAAACATAAAAAATGACTTTACATGTGGATTTCAGCTAATGGGCTGCATAGGAATCAGATTGACATTTGTGGAAGAAATCACTGGAGAAAATAGCAACACTTAAAACTAGGCCAGGGGCAGACTGTGTGTTTGATCATCAATTACCCATATGCAAGTTCAAATTGAAGCTGAAGAAAATGAAAATAAGCCCACAAGAACCAAGATGTGATCTTGAATAAATTCCATTGGAATTTCATGATCAACTTAAGAATAGGTTTGAGGCATTGAACACCAATAATAAAAGACCAGATAAGTTGTGGGAAGATATCAAGTATATCATCCATGAAGAAAGCAAAAGGTCATTGTAAAAACGGAGTAAAAAAAGAAAAAAAAACCCAAAATGGATGTCAGGAGAGATTCTAAAAATTTCCTTCAATGGAATGTCAGGAAGCCAAGTTTAAAGGAAAACATGTCGAAGTAAAAGAGCTGAACAGATGGTTTTAAAAGGCAGCTCAGGAAGACAAAGCAAAGTATATAATCAAATGTGCAGAGAGTTGTAACTGGAGAAAAATGGGAAGAACTTTCTCTGCATTTCTCAAGCTGAAAGAACTGAAAAATAAATTTAGACCTCACGTAGCAATGTTGAAAGATGCTATAGGTCTTGAATGACCCAAAAAAGCACCAAAAGAAAATGGAGGGATTACACAGAATCACTGTACCAGAAATAATTGATTGACATTTAAAAATTTCAGAAAGTATCATATGAACAGAAGCCAATGTTAATGAAAGAGGACGTGGAAGCTACATTGAAGGCATTGGCAAAAAATAAGGCCCTAGGAATTGGTGGACTACCAAATGACTTATTTCAAGTAACACATGCAGCCTTAGATGCACTCACCAGTCTATGCCAGGAAATTTGGAAGATGCCTGTATCAGCAATGGATTCAAAAAGGTTTATATTTGTTCCTATCCCCAAGAAGGATGACCCAATTAAATGTGGAAATTATGGAACAATATCACTGATATTATGTGCTAGCAAAAACTGCTAAGGATCATTAAAAAATGCTGGAACAGTGCATAGATAGAGAACTGCCAGAAGTTCAAGCCGAATTTAGAAGAGGTCGTGGCACCAAGAATATCCTTGCTGATGTCAGTTCGGTCCTGGGTAAAAGTAAGAATACCAGAAGAATGTCTATTTATGCTTTATTGACTAGGCAAAGGCATTTGACTTTGTGGATCATGACAAGTTGTGGCTGACATGAAGAAGAATGGAAATCATAGAGGACTTTATAGTGTTCATGAGAAACCTATTCCTGGACCAGGAGAATAGGAGAAAATATGATCAAATGAGACATACACATATATGATAAACAAAAAGTGATGAGGGACTATTTTAATTTTTGTCTAATCTTACATAATGTACACTTGTCTAGTCTCATTCATATCATTCTATATAGAAGCATTTGCCTTGGTTCATTATTACCTGAATAGCTCATGTTTCTACAGTATTTATGACTTGCCTCATGTTGGGTTGTGTTTTTTTTTTTTTTCTTTTGGTAGGAAAATACTCTCTACTTAGGCTCCACAATTCTCTTCTTTCTTCATCTTTACTCTGACTTTGCTTAATCATGGTTTTTAATATCCCACGTTCATCCAACTAAAAACAGTAAAATAATAACTTTGAGTTGTGGTGCTAGAGAAGAATACTGATTGCTAGAACAAACAGGTTTGTCCTAGATAGTGTAAAACCAGGCTGCTCCTAGGAGACAAGGATTCTGAAGCTCCAACTGACACACTCTGGGCATATTGCCAGGAGGGATCAGTCCCTGGGGAGGGACAGCATGCTTAGGAGGGTGGAGGGACAGAAGATCCTGGATGAGATAGATTGACTCAGTGACTGAGATAACAGTGGTGGGTGTGTTGGAGATGAGGAGGTTGACACAGGATAGAGCAGGACCCAGAGCTATTGCACATAGGGTTGCTATGCGTCGCAAGTGACTTGATGGCACTTAACAGAATAATCCTATAAAATAATTGAATTGTATAGATTTTGAGTTTTAAATATCTCTCCTAGACACAAGGTATAAATCTATTTTTCATAGAATTGCTGATTCAGAGTTAACTCAATAGCACCTAACAATAATCCATCACCACCAACAACAATAGTAGGACAAATTGAACCTTATTAATTTTTCTAATTGTTGTTCTCTCTAGACAGACTAGGTATATAGTTATTGCTTTTAGGTGCTGAAGAGTACAGTTTATGATCAAGAGATTGAAATCTTGCCTTATCTCATCCTATTCTCATGTTCTTCCACATGCTCAAGACCTTTGTTATAGAGTCCCTTTGTCAATCTATGTTGTAAAGAGTCTTCCATTCTTTTTCAGTTTCCCCACTTTTCCCCACATGATGCCTTTTCCCCCAAGATTGATCCTTCCTGACAACATGGTTAAAGCATATGAGACAGTTTCAACATCCTTGCTTCTAAGGAACAATGTGGTTACATTTCCCCCAAGAGAGACTTGTTTGATCTTTTGACAGTCCATTGGATGTTCAATATTCTTTGCCAATACCAAAAGTCAGAGGCATCAAATTTTCTTTGATTTTCCTTGTCATTGTATAACTTTCTATAGTATGAAAATCTGAATGACTATAAGTTTGCTACGGATACACAGTCATTGATAACTCATAATTGTCTAATGGACAAAATTATGCAGCTTTATTATTAATTTGATCAGAACTGTGCTTTAATTTAAATTCTAAAATGATATTGTTGTTTTTAGGTGTTATTGAACTGTCTACAACTCATAAAACCACAGATTTGAGCTTTACCCTCTCCTATACCATCCTCACAATCTTTGATATAGTTGAGCCCATTGCTACAGACACTGTGTCAATTCATCTGTGGTAGGTCCTTTGCTTTTTCTCTGGCCTTCAATTTTTCCCAGCAGGTTGTCTTTGTCCAGGGGCTAGCCCCTTGTGACAACATGTCTAAAGTATATGAGACAAAGTTTCACTATGTATATGAGACAAAGTTTCACTATCCTTGCTGCTAAAAAGCATCTTGAAATAAAATGAGTCTACAAGCTAACAACAATAACAATTTTGGCAGTCAAATTTAGTTTAACCATGCTTTCAAAGAGATTCTAGCTATCCTGTTGATCATTCCATATATCCATCTTGATTCTTTTTTACATACCATCTGGAATATTCATCCCTAAATAGAAATTATTTTTTCTGTATTTTGTTTTCTGAAACCACCTTATGATTCTTAACATCTGCCTAATATAAAGTCATGCTAAGCTCACTTATGTTAACTAAAATTTCTCCAGTAGAATGCAGAGTATATATTTAATAATGCATTTAAATAATTCAATTGATAGCAACCTTGTTTAGCTATCCCACGGAGAATAGATATTACATTTTTTGTTTGCTTCTCATTTTTTTTTTTTTATTGAGAGTAAGATTTTTAAAGAATTATTTCAATAAACAGATGTTGAGGGTTTGCTGACCCTTTCAAATTGTTAACAGCAGAAACCATAACATGGAAGGCCCTATCTTTGTACTAAACACTTAAGCTTGGAAAAATTTTACTGATAGAACAAAAAAATATTTGAACAAAAGAAACGGCATCATTTTTTTTCTTTTTCTTTTTAGTTTGTTTAAATTTGACGCACAAGTACCCTATGGCCAACAGAATGGAACACTGCCTGGTCCTGTACCAACTTGCTAATTACAGCTGTGCTAGCGTATTGTTATGGCTACTGCATTAATCCATCTCCTTGAGGAACTTCCTCTTTTTTGTTGACCCTCCACTTTGCCAAACATGATGTTCCTCTACAAGGACTAATCGCTCCTGATAAGATATTTAAGATGATGCTCTACTCTCTTGACTTATAAAGAGCATTTTGTTTTTCCTATTTACAAGACATATTTGGTTGTCTGGCAGCTCATGATATGTTTCATATTCATGGCCAACATCATAATTTAAACTGTTAATCATTTAACTGTAGAAAATCGAGCTCCATTTTTTAAATGTATTTTGTTAACTTTGAATTTTTACTTTAAAAAGACTTGCAGAATTTTCTTTCCTACCTCAGCATGCATCACATAAATGAGCAATTAAAAAATCCAGAGTTTTGCATAAAAGTGGTGACAGTGAATATCTAATTACTTAGAACCTTTTACTATTAATGTGTCCTGAGGCTGCCAGATAAATAATTTCTCAAATAAAGCATTATTTCTACTGAAAAGGTTGTTGAAGTGTTTTACTTTTTTACCTAGTATCAAATGTCTTTTGTTTTTCTGTGGTTATTTAAAGCAAAAGCATGTATAGAATAGTCAAAGGAAAATTTGTCAAAAGTACAAATGCTATAAATAATTATTTTTCCCATTTCATCTATCTTCCTTAACCTTTCACAATGAATAAAATTTCATATGCAATAGGCTTCAAATTTTGGTATCTGCTACTGAATACCTCATGGACTGCCAAAAGAACAAATTTATGTATCTCAGAGAAAGTGCAGCCAGGGTGTTCCTTAGAGACAAAGATAGTGAACCTTTGTGTCACATATCTTGGGAATGTTTTTAAGCGTGACCACTCCCTGGAAAAAAACATATCATTCTTAGAAAATGGAGGGTCAATGAGGGAGAGGGAGACCCTACCGCAGAACAAAGAAAAGGACAAGGTCTAAATTTGTTCTTCATAGGGCTGTCATAGTTGACTCAAAATCACCTAAGAATAACAACAACAAAATGGTGCTATATAGCCAATAAACTAAACTCCAAAAGTAAAAAAAATTCTTGTACTTCTCCTCAAAATAAGTACATTTCCTAGATTTTCCATTTCTAAACAGAATCTTGATAATATTATTAACCTGTTTGGTGGGATAAAGTATTGGTTGAAACAGATCAATTCTTGTTTCTATATAGTCAATATTTTTGAGTGATTTTTAACTACTTAGTTGTTGTTGTTAAGTGTCCTTGACTTCCTGTGACTCATAGTGAACCTTTGTACAATAGCTTTAAAACCTGTGCTGCCCTGAGACAATTTCACCGTCTCTGACACAAAATCTAAACAATTCAATGATTTTATGGGTTGTTGTTAAGTGCCACCAAGTAGCTTGCAACTTATAGGGACAACGTGTACAAAAGCTCTGAACCTTGCTCTATCTTGTGCCAACCTCATCATCTCTGACATCCTCACCCTCATTACCCCAGTCATTGAGTCAATCCATCTCATCCAGGGTCTTCTTCTTTCGTACTATGTCTCCATCTTTCCAAGAGTGATGTCCTTTTCCAAGGACTGGTCCTTCCTTGCAACATGCCCAAAGTATGTGAGACGAGGCTTCAGAATCCTTGACTTCAAGGATCAGCTCAGTTTCACTCTCTCCAGCGTATATATGTTTATTCTCTTAGCAGTCCATAGTATGTTCAATACTCTTCTTCAGTGCCACAACTCAAAGCATCAATTATTCTTCTTCTTTCATCCTTAGTCATTTTCCAGGTCTTTGATGTTTAGAAATTAATTCCAAAGATCATTGCTCAGGCAGTACTTGTAAGTATCTGTTATATGCCTTCTTGCATGGTTTGGAAAGTGATTTTTAATCCCTGGATTTGTACTCATACAATGTATTCAAACATGATATAATTCTGTTCTTTGAGCAACAGATACTTTGTAAATAATTTGAGTTTTAGATTGGGGTCACTTGAGGTCTCTTGGAAGCAGAAGTGGCGAGTGAGCTCACCACCTAGTAGCTACCACTAATACCACATTTGGGAGATTTTGCTGTGGCAGCTGAATCAACAGCTGGGATTCTAAAATCCCTAACTTGCACATAGGATTTAGTTTTCTCACCCACAAATTATGGTCCTATATTTACCATCTGTGTGTCACTTTATATTTATGAAATTATATAAAAAAATTATTGAGAGAGTAAAAATATATTTTTTTCAGACAAAACAATTTAAAAGCATGGATCATTGATTTAGAAAAAAAAGCCTAGATAAGACATGTTCTATTAGGCATAACAATAGCTCACTAACAAAGAATAGCAAATAGGTACCAACTTTTGAAAGGTATCATAGCAATTAAAAACAAAACAAAAAACCTACAGAAACTAGAAAGCTGCTGAAAAGGCTATCCTCATTATCAACAATAGCAGGAAGTCATTTTAAATTGCTACGAAGTTCAACTAACACTTTCTTCTCCTTAATTGTATCAATTTTAAAGCATGGTAGAAAGAAAAAAGTTAACCTGTGGCACCTTTGTATGTCTGCTGTTTTTGCCTTATATGTAAAGGGTGCTTGCAGTTGGCTACCAGGTTTGTTGAGATTCAAGGAATGACGGTCAAAATATAGATCACTTTTGTCTGTCAACTGCAGGGCAGACTGAGGAACAGAGAAACCTGATTTTTACTATGCTGATAATATAAGAGGTGACATGCAAATCTTAAACTAACTGTTCCTGTTGGTGTCATTACCTTTCTGTCCATAAATAAATGGTATCTATGATAAACAGCTTCAAGTTATTGTGCTGGTGCTTCTGAATATTAGCCTGCAGAAGAAGAAAGAATAATCAGAAAGAAATTGTTCGCCAAACAGGCTATGATAGAGGGCAGCATTGTGTTAGTCTAGGGAAAAAGGACTTGATCTCTGTGTGCTTTCATTTAACACTCACTTATTCTCTTTGAATGAAAAGTAATTAGTTACTTATTTTTATGTCTTTGCAACACTTTCATTTTAAGTTCATTGCTTCTAATATTTTGCACCTAGATGAGACCTTATAGAAGGACCTTTACAGATGAGAACCATTTTATGTATGCCTTTTTATAGAACTCTAAAAGAACATACTTATCTTTTCTTCTTAACAATAAAATTTGGGTTTGTGTGAATATGTGTATTTTTAAATTTGTTTGACATATTATCTATTAAAATATATTACTTAGATTTTATAAGACAGAAAATTATGTAGATACTTTTTAAAATGCCTGATTGCTCTTTTCTCCAGATTTTATAAAAAGCTTTGCACAAACTTTAGCAAAGACATTTTTGTTCTTTTAATATGGCTTCAGACTATTAATCTGATTTTACTTAAAGTGTCATAATCAGAGACAATTTTGTTTGTATGTCTTAAAATGTATCCAGTGTCAATAACCCAGTAACTACAATACTCCTAAATGAAAATAATTGTACAGGAGTAAAAAGTAAGGACTTTTTAAACTGTGAGGTTTTAAAGGAGAAGACAGTGTCCTGAACCAATTATAAACAAATTGACCCTCAAGATTCCCTTCTTATCTAAAAACCCATAGGTTGCCAGTCATCCTCACCACTTTTTATGTCTAGGAAAGCAGAGTTCTTAATGGCCCATTATCCTCAGCCTTCTGAACTAGACGTGGAAATGCAAGCCCATGCTTCATGAAGAATGATTGATATACTTACAGGGGCATAATTGGTCTATTAGGAAGACTCATTTTGTTAGTGCTTAGGGAAATGAGTCAGTTAGGGGTGAAGTTGGCTAGACTTACCTTGACACGGAGACAGTCAAGTAAAAGGGATCAACTGACATCTAGTTAATACCTTATAATATGTGAAAAATAACTCATGAAATTAAGTTGCATTTTCCTTTTTTCCCCTCTAAAAATTAAGTCAAGTACTTATAGTTAAAATATATAGATAACCTATGAACAATCAAAAAATAAGATCCCATTTATATTTTTGAAGTATTTAAATATTTATATTTTTATACTATTTAATGGAGAGAGGATGAAAGGCAACCAAGTGTCGAGGACTCTCCTTCACAGGGTCGCTATGAGTCGCCTGCGACTCCACGGCACTTAACAACAATAGCATCAACAGAGAGAGAAAGAGAGAGAGATCAGCTGGCCCAGTGATGAGAAAACGATGTGACCAAGACCAAGGTGGGTGACTTTAATCCGCGGCCCTCAGGTCAGTCTTTCATTGTTTTTGTTCAGACATTCCTCTAGATGGTACAGCCCTGGTGTACAAGTTGCCGTACAGCGGTCACTTGTGGTTGCTGTGAGGCTGAACACTGTGACACTGATGTGTCAAATGCGTTAATGGTTGGCACCCCAATTCGGATTGCGAGTGAGGTGGAGCTCCCCGATTAAAACAAGCATGGAAGGAGAAGTGGTATCCACTTCCAGAATAGCTTGCCTCCTGAATCGCTATGAACCTGGAGAGAGGATGAAAGGCACCCAAGCGTCGAGGACTCTCCTTCATAGGGTCGCTATGAGTCGCCTCTGATTCGACTGCACTTAGCAACAACAATAACATACTATTTAATATGTTAATTCTTTTCTCTATGATATCTAAATCTTGTACTATAATTTGAAAAAAAAATACTTCCAAATTTATAAAAATATATCATATATATCTTTTGTGAGGGAACTCTACTGGTCTATTGGATAAAGAGCTGCAATGACAATAAAAAAAAAGGTAAGGTACTTCTAGTCTACCGGCAACTCTGAGGGAGAAAAATAGGCAATTTCCTTCCATATGATTTTCAACCTTTAAAAAACCTCACTGGAGAGTTAGCTATCAGTTGGTTTTGACCTACATAACAACAAAAACATCAACAAAATATCTTTCATGTGGTCAACTGCTAAAACTATAAGTATTTGTATTTAGATATAACATAGATATACATTTTGTTACATTTTGCCCTCAGTTATTCTAATTAATAAAATAAACTATGCTTTCTCCAGTGGTTTCAAAGGTCAACTTAATAATATCTGTCTTCTTTTTTTCTATGGTGAATCTATTTCTGGAGTCTTTCTACCTGTGCAATTTTTCTGTTTTCCACTGATTCACTTGCCTATATTTATTTACAATACTTCACAGCCCTATGAACATTAAATCTGAATTCTGACCTATCCTGTGACATTCTAGCTATCTCTGACACACTTAAGTTCATGGCTATACTCATTGTGTCAATTAATTTTGTTGTGGGACTTCCTTTCTTTCATTGACTCTTCATTTTGCAAAGCATGATATTAATTTTCAGTAAATAGCCTCTCCTAGCAACATGCACAAAATATGAGAGACAATGTTTCACCATCCTTGCTGTGAAGGAACATTCCAGCTACACTTTTGGTCAATTTCTTTTGAAGTCAATAGGATATTCAGGGTATTAGGATTTGGTGTTCTCCTCCAACACCAAAACTCAAAGACAACAGTTCTTCTTTCTTATTCATTGTTCAGCTTTGGGATGCACAAGAACTGATCTTATTGCCTACCTTATGTTATTGTTGTTGTTTATCCTGGTGTTGGAGCCGACCTGTAGCTGAACCTACATCAGGTTTTCAGAGGCAGTTAATCTCATGGGAGGAGAGTGCCCATCCTTCTCCTAAAGTGCAGCTAGTAGACCAAAAACGTATGCCTTTGGGATTGTAGTGCAGCTTCTTGTCACTAGGCCACCAGAACTCCCTAACCTTATGTTATTGTTGTTGTTGTGTTGTTAAGTGCCGTAGAGTCATAGATGACCCATAGTGACCCTAGGAATGAAAGTCTTGAATGCAAAACTTTCATCTTTTCTCCAAATTCATAGAGTTTCCGGTGACAAGCTTTTTTCCTGGAAGTGGCAGTGTATGTTTTTGAGGGAGTGTGCTCTGTGTGTGTGTGTGTGTGTGTGTTTCAGTCAGTTTCACAGGTCTATTATTCAGAACGTAAGTTTTGGAAATGTTTTGTAAGTTCTGTTCCTAGAAATTTTACAGTTTGAATCTTTTTTCTCTTACATCTGGGTTACTGGTATTTATTTTAGAATAATTATTTCTACCATTGATTAGTATTGTTTTCAGGTTCTGTCGAGTTGATTATAACTCACAGTGATGCTATGGACAACAAATCCGAACCCTGTCCTATCCTTTGCCATCCCTATCATCTCTGACACTTTCAAGCCCATTGCTTCAGTCACTGTGTCAAGCCACCTTGCAGAGTATCTTCCTCTCTATGGTCCCTCACCTTTCCAAGCACGATGTTTCTTTCCAAGGACATGTGGCCTAGTGGTAGGAAGATATCCTGCAATTCCATAGACATGTAGTTTGAATCCACCAACTGCCCTTTGGAAAAAGGCTGAACAATCTCTTTCTGAGTGATTTAGTGCCTCTGAAAACACACTGAAGGATCAGCTATGGGTTGTTTCCAACTTGCCAGCACAAAATAACAACATAAAACATGCCCAAAATATATGAATTGAAGCTTTGTCATCCTCGCCTCCTTGATTAACATAACTTAGTGGTAAGGAATTGAGCTGAGATGCAAATGTATGCAGTTCTAATCTACCAGCTACTCTGCAGAAGAAGGATGAGTAACTTCTTCCTGTGCTATTTATTGCCTCTTAAAACCTGCTGGAGAATCAGCTATTGGACAGTTACAACTCCATGACGCACAACATTGACATAATTCATAGGTCAACTTAATCGATTGTTGTTGTTGTTTTTATGTGCTGTAGAGTCGTTTGCAACTCATAGTGACCCTATGTACAAGAGCCCTAAACCCTACTCTATCCTGTGCCAACCTCGCCATCTCAAACACACTCATTCCCACTACTCCACTTACAGAATCAATCCATCTCTTTGAGGGTCTTCCTCTCCTGCATTGTCCCTCCACTCTCCCAAACATGAAGTCCCTCTTCAAGGGCTAGTTCCTCCTTGCAACATGCCCAAAGTATGTCAGACGAAGCTTCAGAATCCTTGACTCCAAGGAGTGCTCCAGCTTCACCCTCTCCAGGACAAACCTGTTTGTTCTCCTAGCATTCCATGGTATATTCAACACTCTTCTCCAACACCACAGCTCAAAGGCATCAATTCTCTTTCTATCATCCCTAGTCACTGTCTAACTCTCTGATGCATAGTATGCAATTGCAAAGACTATAGCCCAATCAGGTGCATCTTAGTCTCCAGACTGCTGCTGTTGCTCTTCAGTACTCTGGAGAGGTCCCAATGCAATTCATCTCTTGCTTTTCTGGCTGCTGGTATCAAGAATGTTGACCGTGGAGCCAAACACAATACAACTATTAACTATCTTAATCTCTTCACCATCCATATTGATGCTGCCAATTGGTCCAGTGGTAAGAATCTTTGTCTTCTTGATATTGAGCCTCAATCCATATTGAAGGTTGCAGTCCTTGACCCTCTACAGCAAGCACTTCAGGTCCTCTGCATAACACAGGTTGTTGATAAATCTTCCACCAATCCTGATGCCACTTTCTTCCTCATAAAACCCAGTGTGCTAGATGTGCTAATGATTTTTCCATTTGTGTTTTATATTTTAACTGGCCAACTGACTGGAAGAGGTCTATTTTTGTTCCCATTCCAAAGAAAAGTTACTCAACAGAGTGCAGAAATGATTGAACAATATCATTTATATCACATGCAAGCAAGATTCTGATGAAAAATTATCCAAAAATTACTGGAGCACATCAACAAGGAACTGCCAGATGCGCAGGCTGGGTTTAGTAGAGGCCATGGTAATAGGGATATAATAGCTAATATTAGATGAATCTTGGTTGAAAGCAGAGAGTACCAGAGGACTGTCTATCTGTGTTTCATTGACTATGCAAAAGCATTTGTCTGTGTAAATCAAAACAAACTGTGGCTGACTGGGAAGAATGGGAATCCAGGAAAGTTTGACTGTGCTTATTCAAAACCTATACTTTGACCTGGAGGTATTAATCAGAACAGAGCAAGGAAACACTGCATGGTTCAAAATAAGGAAGAGTGCACACCAAGGATTTATTCTGTCTCCATACCTTTTCAATCTATGTGCAGAACAGATTATCCAGGAGACTGGGCTGTATGAGGAGAAATGTGGCATCAAGATTGGAGGAGGAGTCGTTAACAATCTGTATTGTGCTGATGACACAACCTTACTTACTGAAACCAAGGAGGACCTGAAGTGCTTGAGGCAGATGATCAAGGACTGCAGCCTTCACTATGGATTGAAGTTCAACATCAAGAAAACAAAGATTCTCACCACTAGGCCAATTGTCAGCATTATAAAAGACAGTGAAGAGGTCAATATTGTTAACAACTTTGGTTTGTTGGGCTGCACAGTCAACACTCTTGGTACCAGCAGCCAGGAAATCAAGAGACCAATTGCATTGGGAAAGTCTACTGTCACGGACCTCTCCAGAGTACTGAAAAGCAACAACATCAGTCTGGAGACTAAATTGCATCTGATCCAGGCCATAGTCTTTTCAATTGCTTGTTATTCATCAGAAATCTGGACAATAACTAGGGGTGATAGAAAGAGAACTTATGTCTTTGAGCTGTAGTGTTGGAGAAGAGTGTTGAATATACCATGGATTGCCATGAGAACAAACTGGTTCATCATAGAGAATTTGAAACCAGGCTGTTCCTTGGAGGCAAGGATTCTGAAGCTTTGTCTGACATACTTTGGGCGTGTTGAAAGGAGGGACCGGTCCGTAGAGAGGGACATCATGCTTGTAAGGGTGGAGGGACAGAGAGAGACTATCAATGAGATGAGTTGATTCAGTGACTAGGGTAATAAAGGGTACATGTGTCAGAGACAGTAAAGTAGGCACAATATAGAGCAGATTTCAGGGCTGTTGTGCATAGGGTTGCTGTGAGTTACAAGTGACTCTATGGCACATAACAACAACAACAACAACAACAACAACAACTGGAATATTATATTGATCATCTGCAAAAATGAGTCATGTTTTTCTTTTAAGTATTCATATTTAAAAGTTTTATCAGTATACATATATTGACTAAAGTTTCATTGTATTGCTCTCAAATATAATGAAAGACTTTTATTTTAATACTATCTTTGTTCTCTGTTTTTGGTGAAGACTCACTCTCAGAAAAAGGTGAAATATTCTCTACTTATAAATAAAAATAGATATTAAGGGTTTTTTCCCTTTTGCTTTACTTTGAGTGAGTTTGCAAAACGAATTGGTTTTCTATTTAACCATTCATATGTGTTTCATATTTTTTAGATTCATTACAATACCTTCAATGTAGCCTTATTTTTTATTTATTCCTTGTATTTCCCATTTTTGTTAATTTTTCTATCTTACCTTTTCCTGCCTCCTAGGATTTATTCCTGAGAAAATGCTGGAGGTATTGAGTTTTATGAATATGAGGTTTTAAAATTTCATCCTTATTTGCAAATGTTTCAGTGATATAATTTATGTAAAATTATAATTTTATAGAAATTATAAAATTCTTTATGATAATTTATAATCTCCATTGAATCTCCATTCATATTTGTACTGCTACCCATCAATCTTTATGCTATTAAGAGTCTGTTATGAGTGAGAAAAGCCTTAATGGCAGTAAGAGACAGGGAGACTTAAAGAGAAAGAGAAAGAGAGAGAATAGGAGAGAGAGGAGCAAGGCAGGTGAAGGTTGGTATCACTTTCCCCAGATCTTTATCTATTGTTGTTGTTATGTGCCGTTAGCTCGACTACAACATAGTGACCCAATGAACGATGCTCTGGACCTTCTCTCTCTCATGAGCCAACTTCACCATCTCTGACACACCTGACTGCATTGCCACAGTCACTCTGTTGGTTCACCTCATCCAATTTTTCCTTTCTGATACTGATCCTTCACCATTCCAAGCATGATGCTTTCCAAGTACCTAAAGTATGATCATGATACATTTATGCATTTTTTATATTTTGTAGGAGAAGGTTGGTCAGTCTCCTCCCTTGCAATTATCAGCCTCTGAAAACCAGCTGGATGGTGAGTTATGTGTACAAAGGAATTTCACTTCTCAGAGAAATTTTACATTATAAGCAAAAGTAGGAAATATACAAATTGAGTCTAGGACACATTTAATCAGAAAATAAGACAGTGAAGACTAATGGAATCATATCAAAAATACTTAAGAATTAGCGAGGAGAGGTTTCCAGTCCCACATGTCCTGGTCGGCTGAACATGATCACTATCAAATCTGTATAGCTGGTTATGTCTAATGTAAGGAGTGATGATCTAACTTCTTTTCTTTCTCTCCCATAGAAAAGTCTATGTGACAGCCATCCACTTAACCGAGTTGATGAACATGCCTGTCCTGAGGACAAATTCAGTTGCCTTCACTTTGATTTTAACAAATGTGTGGCTTTGTCAACCACACTCTAGCCTTTCAGATAAACATCTGATTGCTATGAAAGCTATACATATGGTATCTCTTTAAAATAAACCTTTTCTTCTACACTAGGTTCTTGTTAGATGTCATAGAATTGAATACAACTCATAGAAACCCTACGAACGACAGACCTGAACCCTGTTCTATCCTGTGTCATCCTCATCATCTCTGACACACCTGAGCCCATTGCTACAGTACCTTCAGCTTTTCAACTACACTATCAACTTCCAAGGAATAGCTTCTCCTAACAATGTGTCCAAAGTATGAGATAAAGTCTTCTTATTAGGAGAATATAGAGAAAACTTTAGTGGCACTGTGGTTAAGTAGTCAGCTGTTAAAGGCTGAAGGCCCCTAAGCTACACTACAGAAGAAAACGGTGGTGATATTCTTCCATAAATGGAAACATTTTGGAAACGGTATTGTGTAGTTTTACTCTGTCCTATATAATTGCTATGAGTTAGAATTGACTCAAGGTTTATTATTGACTGTGTTCACCCAGGAGGTACCAGACCTTGGAAGAGGACATCATGCTTATAGAAGTAGATACAGAGAGGAGAGGAAGACTCTCAATGAGGAGAATTTGGTATAGTGTTTTCCTGGTTTAAACACTGCAGAGATTGTAAGGAAGGTGCACAATTAGGCAATCTCCTATGCATAGGGCCAATTTGAGTTAAAGTTGATGGCACTTAACAACAACAATAACAACAACAACATTTTCTATAATTTCAATGTTCTTATTTCCTCCTGGTCAACCATGGTTCTATGTTATTTTCAATACCTCATCTTGTATCTGTGTCAATGAAACTGGAAAAGTGTAATTTTCCAATATGAGATTTTAAAAAACCGAAGAAAACAAACAACAATAAAAACAATAAAAGTCTCTCCTGCTCCCGATTCCTTTCTTGGCTTGGTGGGTGGGCTATTTTTTTTTTTCAAACCTCCATCTTTCATGCAATATTTGTTTTTTAAATTATGACTGAGCTGTGGTGGAATCTCTCATAGTATACTTCACTGCTCACCCAAAGGCTGTAGGTATCTTGGTGAATGGAATCGACCAACAGTGCTACTGGAGAAAGATGGGGAGTCTCTT
This sequence comes from Elephantulus edwardii, assembly GCF_000299155.1. NCBI lineage: Eukaryota > Metazoa > Chordata > Mammalia > Macroscelidea > Macroscelididae > Elephantulus > Elephantulus edwardii. Next base: position 9,504,407 of record NW_006399857.1, read on the forward strand.
CCTGCCTTGGAAACCTAATAGAAGACTGTTATGAGTTGAAACTGATTGGTCAGCAATCAGTTTGGGGTTTGTTTTTTATTACATGCTGTGGTATCGGATTAATTCCCTGGTTTTAATACATCTGCTCAAAGTTGAACCAATTTGTATCCATGATGAGGTAGCCTATGCTTCTTGTGTGGGTCTGAAAATACGAAAAAGGTGGAATTGAGGACTCTGGATTACTGGCTAAAAACCCATGTGCAATCTTTCAGATCCAATCATAGGCAATTATGAAGGTTTTCCCTGGGAGGCTTCATAAGGGAAATTTATCCTCTTCACCCCAAACTTGGTGCACAGCAAATTTGTAATCTATGAAGGGAGTTGAAGTTAAGGCCACCAGTCCCAACTGGATGACTGTGTTCTTTTGCATATGGTACTGAATTCCTAGAACAAGCACCTCCATAAATAAACATTTTATTGGGAGAAGAATGTTGGCAGAGACCTACTTCAAATGCCTCTTCTTAGATATCCTTACAGAGTAGAGGGTGGAAAACTTGAAGATCATTTTCCACACTCTCAATACTAAGTATATTTCCATGTCTAGCCCTTTCCTTGAAATCCCAATGGGTCCAAATCCAATGCAGGAGATCTATTCGGAGTTCCTTTGGCAGGGAGATGAACACGATGTCTATATTGATCAGCCGACTCACTGGTGCCATTCCATGTAGAAAAACAATTGTTGGAAGGAGTTGGTGCTGTCTCCATCTTAATCTTCTTTCTTCCTGTTTTAGTAAGTGATTAAAGCTTTGACTGTTAATTTTCATTTGGTTTGTTGTCTTAATCAGCTACTTGGACACCTGGCAGCTCAGTTCAACTTTCTCAGCTCACTTCAGCTCTTGAAAGTGTTCCAGTGTAGTCATTTTTGCCAACTCTACATAAACTGTTCATTTCCTTAAAACCTCAAGTTTGAATCTTAGGGATTATTGTTCTGAACAATTTTTTGTGGATATTAAAAATGTTTATGTAAACCTGTCAATGCCATTTCTTCTTTTCTTGGAATCACTGTTACTGCATTTTGCCTACTTTTCACTTAAAAAATATAAATAAATATATCCTTCTCCCTTCTTAGAGTAATTTTTGTGCTTTGTTGTATTTCTTTCATTTTGGAACAAAATTTCTCTTAAATTAAACATATTTCCATTATCTTATGCAATTAAGTGAAATAAATATTGATATGCTGTGATATTTATAAATGAAAAGTATAGTATTTTGTGTTTAGTGATTGATAAATAGTTGAATAGATGTGCCTAGGATAGGTTTAGAGATTGTTTTTTCAAAGCTGCTTAACATTGGAATGAGTTCCAAATCTCACTTCAGTTGTTCAGACTGAACATATGTATATTTGAATATATGAAGTTCAAAGAGTAATTTTCAGTGGAAAATACTGATTTTGTTATCTGCCATAGAGTTGGAACTGACCCTCTAGTGGGTTTTCAGACCCTGCAGTGGTTTTCAGAGGCAGTTAATAACATGGAGATTGCCTGTATTTTTCCTGCAGAGCACTTGGTGGATTCAAACTGCATGCCTTAGGACCAGAAGCACAATTCCTTACCACTAAGCCACAAGAACTCCTTATAGTAACTACTAGTCTTCTTTAAAGCAGTTTAAGTTGCCATGTTGAAATAGATTTCATTTGACTTAAATAATTGAGGATATGGTCTTGTTTCATATTTGAACCAAGTATAAAACTGGTTTGCTTTTTTCTAAACTATTCTAGTTAAACAAGATGACAAAAAAAAAATACAGACACTAGAAGATATTTTTTAAATTTTTTAAAATGGAATAGAATTATTTTTAGTACATTGTATTTCATTCCCGTACATTGTGATTCACATATTTCTTCATTCACATTGTGTTTCATACAATCATTCATATAAACTGTGGTGGTTTTTTTTTTTAATTTATATTGGCTTACATTAAAAAGTCGTATATATACTGTTTAGTTTATGCACAATGTGCTTCATGCATTCCTTCATTCACACTGTGTTTCACAATAGCATTCCAATTCATTGTGTTTTATAAAGTTAATAATCATTGATCCACATCTACCATTACCCCACTTTTTCAGGTCTGCACTGGATCTTTTCTAACTCCTTCTCCTTCATTCTTCCCACTAAACTCTATGACCTCAAGATCACCGCCCCCCAGCTTCCCTCTCCCTTCCTCTTTCCACTTTGGGCTTTGGTACACATTTTACAAGTCATCCTTCTATTTTGCAGATATACTTAAAATGTGATGAAGTATAAAAATATGTTTTTCTTTTTAATTGAAACTTATCAATATGTTTAATTTAAATTTATGGTATTCCTTTTTAACTGTATTTAAAATAGACTTGTACTATATTAATATAAAAAGAGCAAGGACCATGTGGGGAGAGCTGTATCTGACCTTAATGAATTTCACAGAGGAGAATCATCCCTGTCCACAGCATCAATAACACAAAACCAGTTCCTAAGAGGTCAGACATGTCTCTTTCACTCCCATGGCTCTTTCTTCTCATCTCAACAGCAAAATTACTGCTTTGGTGGGTCCAAAATCCAATATGATAGCTCAAAACCCATACAGAACCATACTGAAGAAGTCAGAAGATTATAATTCAGACTAATAACAGAACACAGTTGTGAAAGCTCTGAAATGTCCACACAGGTACCTCAGCTGGCTGAGGAGGATTCTATCCCTGCAATTAGAGCTCCTCAATTTATTGGTGAAAGCAGCCAATCCTCTTGTAGATTGTTGAAACTAGCCATTCCTCTTTTGGAATGGTAGACAGCCAATACCTTTGTAGATAACCCAGCATGCTCCAGTCTCATAGTTTTGCCTGTGCACATAGCAAAATATAATAATGGCTGAAAAAACCATGTTGAAAGATAAACTTTATCATTGACATAGGTGAAGTGATTTTCTGGCTTTAACATATTTCTAATCACTAACCCCAAAAGCCATTCTTCTAGGTCGTATAGCACTGGTCTGTGTGTTGCTGTAGAGAGGTAACTGGTGATTGCTGTGATGCTGAAGACTGTGACAGTGATGTACCAATTGTGGTAATGGGTACCCTCGGTGGAGGTGTTGGCTGGAGCCTCCCGACTAAAACAAGCCTGGAAGCAGCAGCGGCATCCACTTCCGAAATGGCTTGCCTCCGGAAACTCTATGTATGAACAGTGCTCAGGCTGTTCCTTCATAGGGTCGCTATGAGTCGTCTACGACTGGACGGCACCAAAAAACAACAACAACAACAACCCCAAAGGCAACGTCTCTCTGGCAATTCAAATCCACAAGTGGCTCTGTGGGAAAATGATGGACAAGCTTTTTTCAGCCTCCCAAAACCCTTTGAAGTGTCATCTGTGAGTTGATTCCAACTTGATATAAATGTGTTTTCAGAGTTTATCACTGAAGAACAACCATTTTTGGACCATTGTGGTAGCCACCGATGATTCTTGCCTTTTTTCTCTATCCCTAAACTTCAGTGAATTCTGCTGAATTAGTGAACTTTTAACTTCATTTTATATTAATTGTATCACTTCTTACGGTGTTTATGTAGATTAATAACTGTCAATACTATAACTTAGGTTTTATTTATTTGGTTTCTCAATAAATGTTCATCTCAAGAAAAATAGTTAAAGTACTAAATTAACTTTTTTAAGGACACTTTATAAGTGACTAATAAGGGTGTATTTTATACTAGAACTTCTCAAGGTAGAAGAAATAGATTAAAAGGTTTGTATTGTGTCAGTGTACTAGCACTAAGAGAAGAAAAAGTTTATAAAAATACATCTTAGCCATATGTGGATCTGAAGAGACTTTTTAAAAAATGCTTACCAGTTTGATGACCTAGCTGTGTGATATCCTTAGGCCACAGTTTCAAAAATGCCCGCAGTTGAACTACTTTGATTATTTAGCATTTAACAAATTATATTGGTATCTCTTTGTAGCTAATTAGTTTCCCAGCTAGAACATAATTTCACATAGATTGTATTTATTAGACCATCTATCTTTTTCTTCAAAATCAATATTCTCACCTCTAGTTCCTCCAAATCTGATCATCTAGTTATGTAAATATTTGCACAAAGTTATAAACAGGATTCTATGGCAAACAGCATCAATAGGATGGGTAGACAGAAAGATAGACTTATTTTAAGGAATTGTCCATATGTTTGTATGGCAAGTCCAAAGTCAATAGGTCAGGAAATACTGTCAGAATTAGGTTCTAAATCCATGCTTTAGTCTGAAAACTCTAGAAAAAGAAGTACATCTACATTTTTAGGTGATATTTCTGCTAATTGGGAAGTCCTGAATTTACTATTTAAAGAATACTATAAATATCATAATAGAGTAGGGTGAGTTCCAGTCACATATATAGTTATTGTTATGTGGCACAGAGTTGGCTAAGACTTCTAGTGATCAAAGATGAAGGAGCAGACGGTCAGAATATTGCCTTATCCTACACCATTCTAATGCTATTTGACATACTCAAATCTATTGCTAGAGTCACTGTGTCAATCTTTTTGAGGATCTTCTGTTTTTCTGATCCTCAACTGTTTCCAGTATGGTGTCTTTTTTTCAAACACTATCTCCTGATTGTTGTTGCTGAGCACCTTCAATTGGAACTGACCCATAGCAGACCTAACAGCACATTTTCAGAGACAATAAATCACATGGGAGAGGATCGCCCATCCTTTTCCTGTGGAACAGCTAGTGGATTCAAACCATAGGCCAATCTCATGTGGGACTGAAGTGCAGTTTCTTGCCACTAGGTCACCAGAGCCCCTGGACTCCTCCTGATAATATGTCCAAAATATACGAGAAGGAATTTCACCATCCTTGCCACTAAGCAGCAGCTCAGTCACACTTAATCTAAGACAGATTTGACTGTTCTTTTGGAATTTTATGTGATATTCACTACTCTACTTCAGCACCACAGTTCAAAGGGATCAATTCTTTCTCTCTCTTCTCATTCATTATCTAGCTTTCAAATGTGTAGTAAAAAACTATGGCTTGGTCGTGGCATAATTTAATCTTTAATCCGACAGTATTCATTAACACTCCAAAGATTCTTGACAGCAGATTTTCCAAATACCCACCAACAACTTGAATTGTACTGATGGCACAGACTTGCTTTCAGAAAGTGAAGAAAGCTTGAAGCACTTATTACAGAAGATCAAAGACTATACCCTTCAATGTGGATTATGTCAATAACGAGAAAACAAAAATTCTCACCACTGAAACAATAGGCAATATCATATTAGGTGGAGACTTTTCTTTAAAGTTTTCAACAATTTAATTTTATTTGGTTCAAAAATCATCAGTCATAGTAATAGCAGTCAAGAAATCAAAATATGTGTTGCATGCAGAAAAATCCAATAGAAGAGGCATTTGGCTATGTCGATCATAACAAATTATAGCTAACATTGACAAGAATGGAAATCCCTAGATCAGGAGGCTGTTGTGTGAACAGAGAAAGGGAACACTCAAT
>NW_006399857.1:9511132-9512956 GCF_000299155.1 Elephantulus edwardii
GGGCTGTTGTGCATAGGGTCGCTATGAGTCGCAAACGACTCGACGGCACATAACAACAACAACAACACAACCTTGCTTGCTGAAAGTGAGGAAGACTTGAAGTACTTGTTGTAGTAGATAAAAAAATATGGGCTTCAATATGGATTGCATCTCAACATCAAGAAAATAAAGATTCATACCACTGGACTGATATGCAACATCATAACAGATGGAGAAAAGATTGAAACTGTCAACAGCTTTATCTTACTTGGATCCACAATTAACACCCTTGGTTCCAGCAGTCAGAAAATAGGGAGACGTATTGAACTAGGAAAGTATGCAGTCAGGGATCTGTCCAAATTATTGAAAAGCAATGATGTCAATTTGAGGACTAGGGTGCGTCTCTTTCAGGCCATAGTATTTCCAATCATTTTATATGCATCTAAGTGCTGGACAATGAATAAGGATGACAGAAAAAGAATTGATGCCTTTCAGATGTGGTGCTGGAGAAGAGTACTGAACATCCCACAGACTACCAAATGAACACACAAGTATGTCTTCGAGGAAGCACAGACTGCTCTTTGGAGGCAAGTATGATGAAGCTTTGCCTCACATACTTCAGGAATGTTGCTAGGAGGGGGTATTCCTTGGAGAGGGACATGATGCTGAAAAGAAAGGACACCTCCCAACCAGATGAATTGACACAGAGACTGCCACAATGGGGTCTAGTGTATCAAAGAAGTGTTAGAATAGCAGACGATAGGACAAGATTCAGATCTGTTGTTCATAGGGTGTTTATGGATTATTCTCAACTTAATAGCACCTAACAACAACACCAGCATTTAAAAGAAGTGAAACAGAAACAGACAGAAGGTAATCATGTGAAGAAAGAAGTAGTTATTTTAAGTGCTGTACCTAAAAAAGCTAAGGAAGACTAGGATTGTCAGAACGAGGATGAAACAAAGATAAATCTTTACTTGGTGCCTGCAGGAAAAGTATGCTCTCCTAGCACTTTGAATGTGTATTTCAAGACTGTAGAACTATGAAATTATAATTTTATAAAATTTCTTTGAACAATTCAATTTATGGTCTTTACAATGGAGTCTTAGTCTCTGGGTAAAACAAATAGTCAACTACTGGACTCTTGTGTAAAAAATCAGAAGTTCAAATCCATTAGATGCAACTTGGAAGACAATCCTAACAATCTATTTTTTACACAGTTGTGTTGTATTCCATTGTGTGAATATACCACAGCTTCTCCACTCATTTGTTGATGGACGCTTAGGTTGCTTCCATCTCTTCGCTATTGTGAACAACACAGCAATAAACATGAGTGTGCATATATCTGTTTGGATGGCAGTTCTGGTTTCTATAGGGTATATTCCCAGTAGTGGAATTGCTAGGTCAAATGGTATTTCTACTTCCATCATTTTAAGAAAGTGCTGTACTGCCTTCTAGAATGTTTACACCATTTTACACTCCCCAAAAACAGTGAATAAGGGTTCCACTTTCTCTACAACTTCACCAGCATTTGTTGTTTGCTGCTCTGTCGAACTTTTCTATTGTTACTTAGGTGAGATGATATCTCATAATTGTTTCGATTTGAATCTCTCTGAGAGCTAGGGATTTTAAATATTTCTTCATATGTTTGTTCACCGCCTGGCTATTTTCTTTGGTGAAGTGTCTGTTCATATTCTGTGCCAATTTTGTGATGGGGTTGTTTAATTTTATCTTGTGATGCTCGAGTGTTTTATATATTCTACACATAAGTCCCTTTTCATATATGTCATTACCAAATAATTTTTCCCAGTCTGTGACTTTCCTCTTCATCTTGGTGGAGAAGGG
>NW_006399857.1:9513861-9519029 GCF_000299155.1 Elephantulus edwardii
ACTGAGTCTTCTACGTATACTATCATATATCTGTATATAGAGATAATTTTAAATCTTCTTTGCCAATTTAGAAATCTTTTATTTCCTTCTCTTGTCTTACTGCTCTCACTAAGACTTCCAATACAATATTAACTAGGAGAGGTGATAGTGTTAATCCTTGCCCAGTTTCTATTCTCAACAAGAATGCCTCCATTGATAACAATGTTGGCTTTTGGATTTGAGTATATACTTTTTACTATGTTGAGGAAATTCCCCTCTATTACTATTTTGCTGAGTGTTTTAATCAGGAAAGAGTGGTGGATTTTTTCAAAGGCCTTTTCTGTATCAATTGATAGGATTATGGTGTTCTTGTTCTTTGCTTTGTTAATTTGATGACTCAAACTGATTGTTTTGCTTAAGTTGAATCATCCTTGCATACCTATTATGAATCCCATTTGGTCACAGTGAATTATTTTTTTTATGTACTGTTGGATTCTATTGGCCAGGATTTTATTCATTATTTTTGCATCTATGTCCATGAGAGATATAGGCCTATACAGTTCTATTTTGGTGGTGTCTTTACCTGACTTTGGTATCAAGTTTGCTTCATAGAATGAGTTTGCGAAAATGCCATCTTTTACTATTTTCTGAAATACTACGTAGCACTGAAAAGCAACACATAAAATATTATACAAAATGGGTGACACCTAGGATATTTTGCTGGGTGAAATATCTTAGTCACAAAGGGACAAATATTGCATAATGCCACTGTTATAAAACAGGATTGGCATGAAGGTTGGAGGAATACTATGAAAGGGGACAAATAATGAACACTGCATTGGAACAGATGAGGGAAAGAATTTTCAAAGGAATATATGATTAGGCATTATTTGCATGACAACAGTCCAGAATAAGAGATGCATAGCAAAGTGGACTTGGGTGTGAAGCAAGAAAATTGTGCAACAATGAATGAATTTTTTAAAGAGAAAAACACACTTGGGCATACGTGCAACACAGAATGAAGAGAAATTCAGGTTTCCTGTAAACTTTAGTTAAAATCACAGTAAAAATTATTTTATAAAATAATGGGGGGAAGAGAAAGTGAGACAAATATATAAAAAGGAAATAGTTATATTTTTATTTAAGGCCATCGAGTTGAGTATGATTCACAGTGGTCCTATGAACAACAGATCTGAACTATATCCTATCTTTTACCATTCTCACAATCTCTGGTGCACTTGAGCCCATTGTTAGAACCACTGTGTCAATTCACCAGTTTGATGTATTCCTCTCCTTCACTGCCCCTACACCTTCAACATGATTCGCCTCTTCAATGATTAGCCTCTTCTAGCAGCAAGGCCAAAATATATGAGATGAAATTTTAGCATCTTTGCCTCCAAGAAGCACTCTGGCTGCACCGTCTCCAAAATATTTGTTTGTTCTTTTAGCAGTGCTTAGGATGTTCAGTGCTCTTCTTCAACACTTCATCTCAAAGGCATCAATTCTTCTCTCATTCTTCATCATTATCCAGCTCTTAACAGCATAGCAAGTGATTGAAATTACCATAGCCTAGCTCAGGTGTACCTTAGTCCTCATACAAATATCACGGATCCTTAATAATTTGGAGAGGTCCCTGACTACAGACTTTCCTTATGCAATATGTCTCCTGATTTCTAGACTGCTGATACCAAGGGTATTAATTATAGGTCCACGTAAGATGAAAACGTTGACAACTCCAATCTTTTCTCTATATATCATGGTGTTGTCTATATGTCTAGTGGAGAGAAATTTTGTTTTCTTGACTTTGAGATATTGAAGGCTATAGTCATTGATATTCTGTGGCAAGTGTTTGAAGTCTTCCTCATTTTCTGCAAGCAAGGTTGTTTCAGTTGCATAATGAAGGTTATTAATGAGTCTTCCTTCAATTCTGATACCACATTCCTTTTTTATAGAACCCAGCTTCTCAATCAATTTTCTCAGCCCCTACACTGAATAGGTATGGAGAAAGGATACAACCCTGATATACACCTTTCTTAATTGTAAACAATATAGTGTTCCCTTGCTCTGTTTTAATAATAGCCTCTTGATCTAGGTATAGTTTTCACATGAGCACAATTAAGTGGGACTCCTATTCTTCTTTGAAATGGTTACACTCTTGAAATGGCTACAGTCCTAAAAACCCTGAAGAAAACTTTTGTTCAGCAAATGTGGGGTTACCATGAGCCAGAATAGTCTTGTCAGCAACTAACAATGGAAGACTAAAACAAACACCATCCCTCTCATACTAATGACAGAAACACGTGAGTGATTCTTAATATTTGACTATCCCTTAAATTTCATCCTGTTCATTGAAACATTTCAGGATTATACCTAAACTATAACTCATAGATGTCCCGTCTGATCATAACTTCATTGCTATAGCTTTAAGTTAGAAACTGAACATGTGTGTTCTAAACTATTAAAACATCATTTTGACTCTTTCATATCTAGAACGTGCTATGTTAATTGCAAATTTGATCCTTAAATGGCTCTTATGACAATCTCTTCTCCAGTCTTACATAAATATTTAATTCTTCTGTTCTTCTCTGCTGTTGAGTGGGAACTGACCTATAGCTGACCATCCAGTGGGTTTTAAAAGACAGTAAATCACAAGGGATAGATTGTTTATTGTTTATCTTTTCCCTATGGAGTAGCTTGTGGATCTGAACTCTGTGTCTTTGGATTGGCAGCATAGTTCCTTTCCATTAGGACACAAGAGCATTATCTAAAAGTAAGAAACCAACTGCTTATATGTCATGTTCACTTGTTCTTCTTTTTTCCCCCCTTAGTGTTATGAGTTTTTAACAGGTGACAATAGTGCTAAAATACAAGACATTTGCTATAGGAGAGGACCTTATAATCAAGTTACTTACTTTAAATGGAGAATAAATCATTGCTTTCATAAGAATTATGCTTCATTATGAGGATTCATATTCAAGAAATTTGCTGGTACCACGAGCTAAGAAATTGCAGACAATAACATATAAATATACAAACACACACACACAAACACACACAGAGATTGACTATATTAAAAAGTGACCTCTAGCAGTATAGTACATAGAGATTTTTTGATGTTAATCTTCTCCCTGATTAAAACAAGCTTGGAAGCAGGAGTAGTATCCACTTCTGAAATAGCTTGCCTCTGGAAACTCTATGAACTTGGAGAAATGATGAAAGTTACACAAGTGTTCAGGTCTTTTGTTCATAGGCTCGCTATGAGTCGTCCACGACGTGACAGCATTTAACAACAACAACAATCTTAAGTAATTCAAAACCCCCTAAGATGGGCCATCTCTTCCTGTATGTTTTATAACCTGGGAAACTCAATGAAGGATCATCTGTGAGTTAGTTATGACTTAGTGACAGTGAGTATCAGGTAATTACGGGGTAGGACAGGGTTCAGATCTATTGTTTATAGGATAGCTATGTATGAACGTTCTGGTAACTTAATGGTAAGGAGTGCTGTCACCCAAAATACGTAATCTGAATCCAGCTGTTTCATAGAAAAAAAGATGGATAATCTCTTTCTGTGTGGTTTACATCCTCTAAAAACCCACTAGAGAACCATCTATCCCCTCTAGTGGCCATAAACCCACTAGAGTTGGTTCTAACTTGACAGTCCTTAACAACATCCTTGTTTTATGTCAGCTTTTCTGGAGAATTTTAATTTACTCACTCAATGTAGTTTTATTGGTAGGATTTTTGGTTTTGTGCCAATCACTAATCTTCTCTTTTTTGATATAGAAGAATTTGAAAAAAAAATTAAGCAAATAAATAAAAAATAAAAAAGAAGAATTTAGAAATTCACTCTTCTTAATTTATCGTGAAACTTTCAAAGTAATTACTTTGAGCAGATGTCTCTTTTGAGATCAATAACTAATGGAGCACCACTATGATTTAATCCACTGGTGATTTGCATGATATTATTTTAGTTCAATATACAAAGTTCATCAGTGCAGTGTCCAAAGCAGCAGGAACTGACTTGCAAGCATAGGTGCTTTTCAGCACTGTAGGTATTAGCTCCATTTGTCAATATGGAGAAATGAAGGCTAAGAAAGATTAATCAGGTTTGCCAAGGTTACAAAACATTGGAGTGACATAAGCAGAAAAAGACACCAAAATCCCAGCTCAGAGCCGTACATAATATTGCCTCTGGCTAAATGCTACAAGTTTGGTGAATAGTAGGCTCAATGCTATGCTTTTTATTGTGACTTTTATATAATTAATGACTAGGGGTGCTGTTTCTTTTCTTTCTGAGGTGTTAAACTGTTTTTCAGTGAGTTCTCAGCCATGAATCTCTGTTCTGAACTTGCCTATATTTTTCACCCCATTGACTTCACAGAGAGATGGAATACGGGAAAGATGTACAGCTTCTGCCCTTTTTTCCATTAGTGACAATATTTTTCAGTTCAGTTACAGGTTTAAACATAGTCTCTTTATTAGCCAATTTATCTAACACCTCACTGAAACAGAGTCCAAAACATAGAAATGTCTCCTAAATCTAATGTGCTATTATTGTATTCTATTAATTTTGGAGACAATGTAAGTGGCCTTTTCCTATTTATGTTACATGTTTTTATCATGAAATAGAGGAAATCTGCCATAATTTAGTAATATGATAGTTCTCAAGGATTATTGATTAAATCATATTCCTATCAGAGCAACTACTTTCTCATGACTGGCTTTTGCATCATAAATTAGATTTGCCTTTGTGAGGTTTGGTAATATTTTGAGAAAAGCAAATAATGACCTTGAAATCTTCCAGTCAAGAGCATTGTATAATGTTGTCGTTGTTGTTGTTATCTGCCGCAGAGTCGTTTGCGACTAATAGTGACCCTATGTACAACAGCCCTAAACCCTGCTCTATCCTGTGCCAATCACATTGCCTCTGACACACCCATCCCAATTACCTCAGTCACTGAATCAATCCACCTCATAGAGGGCCTTCCCCTCCTGCACTGTCCCTCCACCCTACCAAGCATGATATCACTCTCCAAGGACCTGTCTCTCCTTACAACATTGTATAATACATTTAATTAATTTCCTAACTACATCTAAAAAGGCAATTGAAAATAAAAGACTTTTTCTCTTCAAAGTGTCTTCTGTATATTTGCAATAGTATATTTTGGTAAATAAAACTTTGACAA
>NW_006399857.1:9521145-9522114 GCF_000299155.1 Elephantulus edwardii
TAACTGTTAAAGGGTTAACATCTAATCTAAAGGATTTTCTCCCTCCTTTGATTGATGGACAGTTTTAAAAGAATGTAGTTTGTCAAGAAACCTTTTCCTTTTGCTTCCTGAGATCCCTGTTTCAGACTAGTGGAAATAATTTCCTGTTTGCAATGGCATTCAGGATATGAGATATCCTTGTCTTTGACAGCAAAGGACATTTGTTTTGTTTGAGATCCACTCTTAACACTGACAACAATAAAATTGTCAAGTGTGTAATATGAAACATCAAATTCAATAGGAATTTTTGTCTAAGTAAGGGACATTGATATTGTATTCATGCTTTCTTAAGTATAAATCGTACAGCTAGCCTATAGAGTATTTGTGTAGTAAATTATAAATAATGTAGAGTAAAATAAAAAAAATAAGGACAATTTCAATTGAAAATTTACAAAAAATTCAAGGAGAGGACAATACTTTGAAATATCTATTTTAGATATCTATAAAGAGAGTTGAATATGTTACTGCCACTAAAAAACAAACAAACAAAATAACAAAAATTGGACTTCCGTATATCCCTTTCTGTAGAAGAACTTACTATCAATAACATATAAAATTTACTTATTCTTCATATGGTTGAATCCCTTTCATTTTGACCCATTTTTCACTCATATTTCTTAAGAGATTTAATTATTATAAATAAAATTGTCTTGTGATACATTGAAGTAAGTTAGATAAGAGCAAGATTAAAGATTAAATTTAAAATCTGCAACTTTTAGGACTTATGATTTATACTCCTAGTCCTTGATATTGAATCTTGGAAAGAATTGTAGTCAGAATGAAACAGAGTTTGAAGATTTGGAAATGTTCTATCAATTTTAAATAATGATTATTATGCTACTATATATTTTCTGGGCAGTATGCTATTAAAACCATCACCAGCAAACCGGGTGGCTCCTTGGAGGCAAGGATTCTGAGGCTCCGTCTAAC
>NW_006399857.1:9523549-9524049 GCF_000299155.1 Elephantulus edwardii
CTCAGGAGGACAAAACAAAGTTTCATAATGGAATGTGCAGAGAGTTGGAATTGGAGAAAAAAGGGAAGGACTCGCTCTGCATTTCTCAAGCTGAGAGAACGGAAAAACAAATAAAAGCCTCATGTCACAATATTGAAATATGCTAAGGGCAATATATTGAATGATCCAGAAAGTATCAAAAGAAGATGTAGGGAATTCACAGGATCACTGTACCAGGAAAACTTGATTGACATTGAAAAACTTCAAGAAGGACCATATGAACAAAGGTAATGAAAGGGGAAGTAGAAACGCATTGAAAGCATCAGCAAAAATAAAACCCCAAGAATCAATAGGATATCAACTGAATTATTTCAATTAACAGATAAATCCTTGGATGCACTCAGCAGCCTGTGATAAGAAATTTGGAGGACACCAGTCAGGCCAGAAATTAAAGCAGGGTTAGATGGATATGCTGTTGTTGTTATGTGCCATCCAGTCACTTGCAACTCATAGCGACCCTA
>NW_006399857.1:9526474-9531064 GCF_000299155.1 Elephantulus edwardii
TTCATTGTAGTATTTTGCTTTGTCATTCTGTGCTGCCTTTTGGAATCTTCTGTTCAGCTCTTTAGTGTCTTGGATTCTTCCTTGTGCTTTGGCTTCTCTTCATTCCAGTGCAATCTTCAGAGTTTCTTCTGGAAGCCAATAAATCATGATTGAGTATGGAAATAAAATTTCCCTTTTGAAAAAGTGAGACTTCATCTCCTATTCTTTTGCCATGTCAGCAGGAAGAGTAAAAATCTTGAATGATCCAGGAAGCATCAAACGAAGATAGAAGGAGTATACAGAATTATTGTCCCAACAAGAATTCACTGACACTGAAAAATTTCAGCAACGACCATATGAAAAAACACAAATTGCAAAGAAGTATGGTCAAGCTGCAAAGAAAGCATGGAATAACAATTGACATATTTCAACCAACAGATGCAGTCCTGAACATGCTCACTAGTCTATGACAGGACCTTTGGAGGATAGTTTCCTGGTCAACTGATCAGAAGAGATCCAAATTTATCCTCTTTCCCAAGAAAGGTGATCTAAAAGAATGTGTAAATTATCAAACAATATCATTATTATCCAATGCTTGAAAAATATTCCTGAGAATCATCCAAATACGGCTAGAATAAAATAAGTGAAGATTATGATAAGTGAAAGGGAAGGCAATACACAATTACGGGTTGCTCAGAACAATGTTGCTAAAGAAAGGAGAGGTACAGAAAAGTGTAGAAAAGGGTTCATGAAAATCAATATTACAGTGCTGATATTAAAATTAATACTATAGGGCAAAATGTATATGAATGGTTGAATAGAAAGATAGTTTGTTTTGTAAAAAAACCCCTAAAACTACAAAAACAAAAACCACTCAAGAAAACAAAAAAGGCTAGAACAGTACATTGACAATAAACTCCCAGAAGTTCAAGGTGAATTTAAAAGAGATTGTGGAACCAAGCATACAATTGCTGATGTCAGATGGATACTGGCTAAAAGTAGAGAATATCATAAGAATGTCTATTTGTATTCTATTGCCTATGCAAAGGAATGTGACTATGTGAACCACCACAAATTATAACTAACCTTGAGAGGAATGGGAATTCTTCTTAAGTCCAGTAGACTTAATTATGCTCATGAGAAAACTATAACTAGGTCAAGGAACAATTGTAATCGGGAAGAGTGTATTTCAAATATGTTTTTTCTCCACGTCTATTCATCTGTATGCTGCACAAATAGTTCACAAAGCTACATCCTACGAAGAGAAAGTTGACATCAGAATTAGAGGAAGCCTCACAAATAACTTTCACTATACAGGTGACACAAATTTGCTAGCTGAAAGTTTTAAGGACTTGAAATGCTTACTGCTGAAGGTCAAGGACTACAGCCTTCAGTATGGATTACATCTCATCATCAAGAAAGCAAAAGTCCTCACCACAGGGCTACCAGTCAACATTATGGTAGATGGAGAAAATATTGAAGCTGTCAATTATTTAATCTTGCTTGGATGAAATCAGCACTCTTGGTATCAACAGTCAGAAAATCAGGAGAAATAGTGCATGGGGTAAATCCTCTGCAAAATGACTAAATTGTGCCTAATTTCAGCCATTGTCTTCTCAATATCCTGTTATGCATCAGAGAGCTGGACAATGAACAAAGATGAAAGAAGAATTGATGCATTTGAGTAATGTGCTGGAGATGAGTACTGAATATCTTGTGGACTGCCAAAAGAATATGTCTTGGAAAGAGTGCATCTTACTGACAAAGATGGTGAAATTTCATCTCTCATATATTGAACATGTAGCTAGATGAGGCTATTCCATGGAAAGATGGGGGCGGGGGTGTGGAGCAGTCAGCAAAAGAGTGGAAGACAATCAATGAAAGAGATTGACACAATGACTTTAACAATGGGCTCTAGTGTGTCAGAGATGAGGTTGGCTCAAGATAGGAAGTGTTTAGATTGACTGTTCATAGGGTCGTTATGAGTTGTATTCCCCTGGACTAAACTGAACTGAAAAACAGTAACACGTGATTTTCAGGTTTTTATACCAGATTTATCTCCTTTAGAATTTCCAATAATTTGCAGGGAATATATGTACTCTGCTTTGGTTACAGTCTGCCACAATAAGCCACTCTCTGGCTCTAGAATTCTGCTTTCAGTTCAACTCACAGTTTCCTGAGTGGTAACTAGCATGTCATATCATTTTTTTCTATTAAGACTAACTTTTGTCAGGTCACTGTTGCTATCACAAACTACTGAATTTGGACAGAAAATCAGATTTAAGCTTCTCACAGAAATCTTGGAGAACAGTTTATAATGCTTAACAAGATTTTACTGAAACTTGAGAAAAATAGAAGAGAAACATGATACAAAGAGCTTGAAAAAGTATGCTTAGTGGGCCCCCTTTCAGTCACAACCAGGACTATTTAAAAATCTATTCCTGTCTATTTCAAAGTCTGATGCACAAAGTTGCATAGAAGTATGTTTCTTTGGATTTAATTAATTAATTAATGGAACATAGATATTCAAACATCCTTACGGAATTTTTGAAGAAGTTTCTCTCCTTCTAGTCTACCAATGAGGGTTAGGATTTTGCTAACATTCCATAAACGAAAACAACTATGAAAATGTCTGGTCTCCATGAAATCTCAACTTCCATTATTATTAAATTAGAAGAAAGTAAGCATGGTACCAACAGCCAGGAGATCAAAAGATGATTGGTAGAGTCTGCTGTCTGCTGTTTGTCAGGGACCTCTCCAGAGTACTGCAGAGCAATGTTGTTAGTCTTGAGACGAAGGTGTACTTGATTCAGGCCATGGTCTTTGCAATTACTTGCTATGAATCAGAAAACTGGACAAAGACTAGGGATGATAAAAGTAGAATAGACACCTTTAAATTGACACCGTTCTCTATCTACCATAATGTGGTGCTGGAGAAGGGTATTGAATATATACCATGGGCTGCTGGGAGAACAAAAAAGTTCATTCTGGAAAGGGTGAAAACAGGCTGCTCCTTGAATGCAAGGATTCTGAAGCTCTGCCTAACATATTTTGAGCATGTTTCAAGGAGTGACTAGTCCTTAGAGAGGCACATCATGCTTGGGAGGGTGGAAGGACAGCACAAAAGAGGAAGACCTTCAATGAGATGCACTGACTTAATGACTGCTGTAATGGGGTAGGAGTGTCAGAGACAATATGGTTGACTCAGGATAGCGCAGGGTTCTGAGCTGTTGTATTATGAGTTTTAGATGATTTTATGGGGCATAACAAAAGTAGCAAAACCAATAGGAACAAGCAGTTTTATCTTTAAAGTTGCTGTTGGGTGACGTTGAAAAAACTATGACTCAAAGCCATACTATGAACAGATCAAAACTTTGCCCAGTAATGCATTGTCTTCATGATATTTACCAGATTTAAGCACATTGTGGCCATTACTGTGTCAATCCTTCCCACTGAGGATCTTCCTCTTTTGATGGCTCTCCACCTTTCACAGTATAAGGCCCCTTTTCAAGGACTGATGCCTCCTGACAAAATTTTCAAAGTGTGCACAATTAAGATTCACTACCCTTGTTTATAAGGACTATCATGGTTGCATTTCCTTTAAGATTGTTGTTTTTGATTTCCTTTTAGTCGAGCATGATTCTAAGGCCCGAAGCCCCTCTATAACTATTGACGTTTATCAAAGTCCATAGAGTTTACAGAGGCATGTTGTTTAGGAAGTTGATTAAGATAAATTTGTTTCTAAAACTGGGAAATATCTTTAATTTGCTCTTCTCTATAAAATGCTTGTCTGTCAGATATGTTCCAAATCTGATTAATCAAATGAAGACAGATAAGGAAGAAGGATTGGCTATACGCTTCTGAATTAGCAGGTCTTTGAAAACCCTATGTACAACAACAGAGCATACTTAGACTAGCAGATATGGCTGCTGAGGCTGAGGCTTCAAGTATGGAAACACATAGGAGGAGGAGACACTAGTGACTGGAACATGGAATGTAAGAACCATAAATGCAGAAAAATTGGATATTGTTAAGAAGGAAATGTAATGCATAAATATTGACATACGAGGTATTGGGGCAATGAGATGGACTGGCATGGGACATTTTGAGTCAGAGGGAAAAGGTGAAGAAAAATGGGCTTGCTTTCATAGTTGAAAAAGTAATTTCTCAATTTGTCTTGAAATACAATGTTGTGACAGGATAATATTCATCTGCATACAAGGAAGTCCAGTGACTACCACCATCATTCAAATATATGCACCAACAACCATAGCCAAAGAGGAGGAAATAGAATATTTCTACCAACTTTGATCGATATGCAATCAAGAAGCATTAGTATATTTTCCCTGTCATTTGCTCCCCTCTGGACTGCAAAGTGTTTTCCCAGGTGGGTCCAGTGGGGATGGCTGGTTGAACCTAGAGACTCCATCCTCCTTTGCTTCCTTAGCTGGCAGTTGTATTTCCTTTTTGTCACTGACACTGGGTTCGGGGTCAGGTCTGAAGTAAAACTCAGTGGTAAGGTTACCTATAGGAAAGGGAGCAAACCTAGAGAGAACAAACTTGTGAGTTACAAATAGAGGGGTTTTGGGGGTGTTGCTTTCAGGTTTACTG
>NW_006399857.1:9531723-9533555 GCF_000299155.1 Elephantulus edwardii
GCTGGGAGGCGTGCACCATCTCCTTGTGCAGGCGGCCGCCAGGTGCGTGCCATCTTTTGCATGGGTGGCTGGTGGGCACGAGCCATCTCCCACACAGGCAGCTGGCAGGTGTGCATCATCTCGTGCGCAGGCAGCAGGTGGGCGCATATCATCCCCCAGCACGGGCGGCTGGCAGGTGCGCACCATCTTGTGCACAGGCAGCCAGCGGGTGCCCGCCATCCCCCCACCTGGGTGGCTACTGGGTGAGTGCCGTCTTCCACATGGGTGGCTGGCGGGTGCAAGCCATCTCCCGCAAGTCATCTCCCACACAGGCGGCTGGCAGTCGCGCTTCATCTCGCGCACGGGAGGCCAGTGGCCGCCTGCTTCCCCTGCTGCCACTAGCTTGGCTCCAAGAATTCTCCCCAGAACCAGTCCACTTTGCCACAGTGTGGTGGCTCTGCTGCACCAGTCCTGGGGAGGCCCAGTGCCCACTCTCCATGCTGGGTAAGGGATTCCATAACTTCCAGCTGTGGGAGCTTCATGGAGCTGAGGCTTTGGTGCAGTGCAGTGCAGGCTCTGCGGGAGGGGGTTGGAAGCTACGGCACTCACCCATTCTTCCTTGTGAATCTTTGAATTTCTGTTGTTGAGCCTCAATCCTCACTGAAGACCAGTCATCAACTGTTTAACTGTTCAATTATCAATAAACAGAAGTCTGTAGGAGGCCATAGTGCTCCTGTTCCAAGTGGTCCGCTGCTCCCGCAGATCACCACATTGTCTCTGCCTCTACAGCCATCTTGATTTTCCCTCTAATGTGATTTTCAGATTCTCTTCTGACATCTATTTTTTTTTCTTTTTCTGTTTGTTTGTAATTATCCTTTGCTGTCTTCATGGATGATATTCTTGGTATCATCCCACAATTATCTGGTCTTTGATCATTGGTTTTCAATGTCTCAAACCTATTCCTAAGATGGTCTTGTAATTCAGATGGAATAGATTCAAGATCATATCTTGGTTCTTCTGTACTTATTTTAATTTTCTTTGGCCTCAGTTTGAACTTGAATATAAGTAATTGGTAGTCTGACTCAGTTCACTTTCACCTAATTTTGACTGCCAATATTGAGCTTCTCCAATGATTTCTTCCACAGACATAGCTTATCTGATTCTTATTGCAGCCTATTAGATGAGATTCATGTGTAAAGTCATAGTTTGTGCTTCTAAAAAAGGTGTTCTCAGTGGATTAATTATTGAAGATATAAAATCTGATCATTCTATTTCCAGCCCTATTTCTGTCATCAAGCCCATATTTTTCAATTACTTTTTCTTTTTCTCCCATGGATGACCAAAAGAATAAACAGCTATGCCTTAGAGAGAGTGCAGCTGGAGTGCTTTTTGGAAGACAAGAATGAAGAGGCTTCAGCTCACATACCAGGGGCATGTTGCTAAAAGGGGCTATTCCTTGAAGAAGAACATGGTGCTGGGAAGGGTGGAGGGTCGGCAAAGGAGAGGAAGACCCTCAACTAAGTGGATTTACACGGTGACTGCTGCAATGGATTCTTCTGTGTCAGAAAGGATGAGGATGGCCCAGGATAGAACAAGATTCACATCTTTTGTTCATAGGGTCGTTATGAGTCGTACTCAAGTTGATAGCATCTAAAAACAACAACAATTCCTGCTTTGAGCAACACTGGTGGCCTAGTGGCAAGAAGCTGTACTGCAATCCTGCAAACCAGAAGATATAGAGATAAAATTCACCAGCTTCTCTGTAAGAAAAGGATGAGTAATCTCCTGTGCAATTAACTGCCTCTGAAAAATCACTAGAGGCTTAGCTACAGGTTGGTCTTGACTCAACAGTA
>NW_006399857.1:9533830-9535508 GCF_000299155.1 Elephantulus edwardii
GTAGAACTTGAAGTTGACTTATTCACTATGAATTCAACACCACTCTTTTTCCATTTTTCATTTCCAGAATAGTATACCATACAATTATTTGATTCAAAGTGGCCAGAACCGTTCAATCTCATCTCACTTATGCCTGGTTTGTTGATGTTCATAATTTCCATTTCATTTTTTAAAATTTCCAGTTTCCCAACATTCAAGTTATGTACATTCCATGTTCCAATTATAAAATAATGTCAGTTTTTCCTTATTTCAAAACACTTTCATTGTGGGCTCTAGCACTATACTTCTAAAACTATCCTTATTTCTCTAGAATTCACAGGGTTTTCAAAGGCCTGCTATTTAAGAAGTGAATGGCCAATCCTGCTTCCTAGTCTGTCTTAATATGGGAAGTTTACTGAAACCTCACTATGGGTAACCCTTACCACATTTAACACTCCAGTGGCACAGCTTTAGTACCGCAGCAACAAGTTATCTCAGTCCAGGAAACTGACGTAAGGTGCTCTACCAATTAGAATGATGTTCTCACCATAAACAACAAACTGCCAATTTTGTTCAGTCTTCACACCAGGCCCAAGCGCCAGAGCTTCACTAGATCATAATTTATTTAAACAGGCTTCCAGCCCACAACTTATTTTTAATTATATTAAACAGCAGTTTATACATTATTGTTAATGAAATCAAAACAAAACAAAAAACAATGTTAAGTAGTATTAGGAGAGACTGGAGAATATTACGCTGACTAACCGAATTCTGTCTCATAATGATACATACTGCATAAGATCACTATTGTAAAAATAGAATCACAACTAGTAAAATAAGTGTGGGACATTAAAAGGGCTCTTGAGTGGGGGTAGGTAGGGGGAAAGCCACAGGGTTGTACAGTTTGGTGTGTGGAAGGGGAGGATGAAGGAATTGAGGAGGATTTGGTGGGGACCTGAAAAGACAGGGCAATGATGGGCAAGGTCCAATGGTGTTTAACATTATAAAATATAAAACACGGGAATGAGCGTATGAAACATAATGCGAATGAAGAAGAGTGTAAAATACAGCGTGTGTGGATTTTGTAAGCAAACTAATATAAAATTAAAAAAACAAACAAACAAAACAACTCCATTACTTGGGATAGTACTCAGAGTGAAAACTTTATTTTTTAACAATTTAGAGAATTCTTTTACAATATAATTACTATTTACAATTTGATTTCTTGCATTTTATTTCTTAAATGATGCTCTAAAGGTAAATGGTTATAGATTCAAGTAAATTGAAATGATAGTTTAATTTTTTTCCTCTGCTGATCATGATATTGCATGTTGATCCATTTGTGAATTTCCCCTCCTTTATGTTGTAATTTGAACCATACTTACTAGAAGGTTGTATTCTCCACCCCCCCAATATACCTAATACTCAATTTGTATGCCCTGAAATTAATTCCTGAAACTAGACTTCAAGAAGAAGATGACCTAAACGTCAAAGGTAAAAAGGATTCTTTTTTAGGGGCAGTACAGTGAATTGCTTGACCAAGTTAGAAGTGATATTGAAAGGTAACATGAAGTTTGATTAGGAGAGTTTGCAATTTATAGTTCATAAAAATTTTTATATTAACAAAAGCAAGAAATAGTGAATTAAATACATAATTTGAGGTAGACCTTTTTTTTTGTTAATTATGTGGATACTATAG
>NW_006399857.1:9537453-9541590 GCF_000299155.1 Elephantulus edwardii
AAATTAAGGTGGGATAGACTTAAAGTTATATTTTGGATATAATCAATAAAATTATCACAGTGTTGATTTTTCCCCCAACCCAAGCAAAAGAAATAAGAATCTCTGCCTTCTGTCCATTGTAGCATCTAAATTGTTATGACTTAACATATTACTCACTCGTGATATATTTTGTTGTTAGGTGCTATCATATGCTCATATGAACAACAGACCTGAACCATGTCCTATCCTGTACCATTCTTATTATCTGACACATTTGAGCTCACTTCTACTGTCACTGTGTCAATCCATTTCATTAAGATTCTTCCTCTTCTTTGCTGATCTTCTATCTATTCAAGCATGATGTCTATTTCCAAGGAATAGCTTCTCTTAGCAACATGCCGAAAGTATGAGAAACGATGCTTCAGCTTTACCTCCAAGGAGCACTCTAGCTGCATTTTCTCCAAGTTGTTCTTTTGGCTGTCCAGGGAGTATTCAGTACTCTTCTCCAACATCACAGTCCAAAGACATCAGTTTTTCTGGTATGCACAGCAAGTTACTGAAAAGAAATGGCCTGAATCAGGTTCACGTTAGTCTTCAATCTGACACCATTGGTCAGTAAAATATGTCTCTTGATCTCTTGACTTTTTGTATCAAATATAATGACTGTTGATCAAAGTGAGGTGAATTAAGTAAGTAATTTTATCCAAGTAAGTTTGAATTCTTTCTCTGTCTGTCATGATGTTGCATATTGGTCCAATGAGGAGGACCTTTTCTTCTCCTGATATCGAGATGCAATTAATATAGAACATGGTGGTTCTATCTTAAACAGCAAGTTCACCTCACTTTCAGCAAACAAAATTGCATCATATGCATAATGTAGGTTGTTGTCTAATCTTCTTCCTATTCCGGTGCCACACTCCTCATCATAGAGTCCAGCTTCATGAATTATTTGCTCAGCATACAGACTGAATAGATTTGGAGAGAAAATACAACTCTGACTCATGATATTTCCCCAATTTTATGCAGTATTGTTCCCTTTCTCTATTTAGATCACTGCTTCTTGGTCAAGGTTTAGCTTGCATATGAGAATAATCTAATAAAATAATGGCAACCAAATTAAAAAACAAAATGAACCATTTCAAAGGAAAAATATAAATCTCTGAAGTAAAACAGAAGTGACAATGTTTTAAGAAAGAAATCTGGAGTGCAGAATTTTCCTGTGAAGTAAAATATTCTTAATAGTTTCCAAACATTTAGTAGAAGCTGTGAATTTCTTTTGTGAATGTTCAAAAAACAAATTTAATAATTTACTGAGAGCAACTAAAATTTAGTATCTATTTGTTATTATTATGTGCTTCAAGTTGACTTCAACTCATAGCGACCCTATGTACAATAGCTCTGAACCTTTTGCTGTATCCTGAGCCATTCTACCATAGTTATTATGTCAATCCATTTCATCTGCAGTCTTCCTCTCTTACACTGACCCTCAATCTTTCCAAACATGATATCCTTCTGCAAATACGGGTCCTTTCTATCTACTTAGTATATAAGACATGGTCTCAAAATCCTTGCCTCCAAGGAACAGCTTGGTTTCATTCTGCTTTATATGTGTGTATGTTGTTGTTGTTCATTTTTTGTCAAGATTGCACCGACTCATAGTTTACCTTTGATTGGGTTTACAGAGGCAGCGAATTGAACAGGGAGAGATTGCCCATTCTTCTTCCAGGGAGCAGCTGGTATATTGGAACTGTGTGCCTTTAGGGTTAAAATGCAGCTTCTTAACACTATGCCACCAGAGTGTTATATATATGTATATAATAATATATGGTATATAGTATATAGTATATGTATAATTGTTGTTGGTAAATACAACAGCTATTAGCCCTACACTACCCCGAGCCAACCTTATTGATTCCCACACACCCAACCATTATGCCAGTCACTGAGTCAATTCATCTCAGCCAGGGTCTTTCTTGTACTGTCTCTATCTCAGTGAAGAGATTGAGATTTTTAACAGCTTGAGTTTGCTTGGATCCACAATAAACACTTTTGGTACCAGCAGTCTGAAATCAAAAGTTGACTTGCATTGGGAAAATCTTCTGGGACTTTACCAGAATACTGAAGAGCAATGATGTTAGTCTAGAAACTAAGGTGCACTCAGTCCAGGCCATGGTGTTCACAGTTACTTGTAGGCATCAGGAAAATGGACAATGATTAAAAAAAATTAAAAATGGACAATGACTAACACACACACACACACACACACACACACATACAATTTGAGGGTATGCTGCATTACTTCTTGTATTAACTTCATTAAGAGAAAGACACAAACTTTGAGCATATGATTGTATAAACTCTATGACAAATACTATTGCAGATGCCAAGAGAGGTGCAAATTTCCAAATTATCACCTTATTTATTAGAAATAAGAGAAATCTTCACATTGCTTAGGAGGAAAGTGGTACATTGTAATTTTCATACCTGCATCCTGTGAAAGACAAACCCTTAAACTTGATAATTTGTGGTGATGTCACACTTCATTGAGAAAAATCTGTGCTAGTTGTGTAGGTAAGTACAATCCAGAATAAAGTGATCCTATAGTTCTTAGACTAATTGCATTGGGAAAGTCTGCTGTCAGAGAACTATCCAAAGAACTGAAAAATAACAGTGTTAGTCTGGACACAAAGGTGTGCCTGATACAGGCCATAGTCTTTACAATTACTTGCTCTGCTTCAGAAAACTTGATAATTACTAGGGATATTGGAAGGAGGATGAATGTCTTTGAGCTGTAGTACTGGGTAAAAGTATTGAATATACCATGGACTGCTAGGATAACAAACAGATTCATCCTGCAGAATGTGAAACCAGGCTGCTCCTTGGAAGCAAGGATTCTGAAGCTTCATCTGACCTACTCTAGGTGTTGCAAGGCAGGACCGGTCCTTGGAGAGGGATGTTATGCTCTGAAGGATGGAGAGACAGTGCAAGAGAGGAAGACCCTAGATGAGATAAATTTATTGAATGACTGGGATAATGGGGGTAGGTGTGTCAGGAACAATAAAATTGGCACAGGATAGAGCTTGTTTTAGGGCTGTTATATATAAAGTTGCTATGAGTCAAAGGCGACTCAATAGCACAAAGCAACAACCTCAATAGTTCTTCAAAGATTATAGTTTAAACAAAAGCCACAATTTCAGAAAATATGATTTCATTTTTGCTTATTTATTGGGAGGGTTTGTTATCAGAAGTGTATATTTTAAATCAAAAGTGTAACCTCTCTATATTTTTTCTTCAGATATATTTTTCTTTAAGATATTTCCTGTAAAAAATGTCATTGTTGTTAAGAAATATTAAATGGAAGCTGATTCAAAGGTGACCCTGCAAGAGGTTTTCAGAGGCAGTAAATGACCGGAGAGAAAATTGCCCATCTTTCTCCCATGAAGCAGTTGGTGGATTTGAACCACATGCCTGTGAGTTGACAGTTAGCTTCTTACACTAGGTCACTTGTATAAATTATTTTATTTACTCATTTATACTGATTTATCTCCCTTTTACCTCCCCTTCTTGCTATATTACATGTCTTATTCCATATTTAGTTGCAACACACTTAGAGAAGACTACCAGTATTGTAACTGAGGCCGAGACCTCAAATTTGGAAACACAAAGGAGGAGAAACAGCTGTAAGAATAAACTAGTGATTGGTACATGGAATATGGGAACCATAAATGTATGAAAACTAGACATTATTAAGAAAGAAATGGAACACATACATACTGACATATTAGGTATTTGTGAAATGAAATGGATTAGCATGGGACATTTTGAATCCCAGGATCATATCATCTACTATGTTGGAGATGAAAAGGTGAGAAAAATGAGGCCAGTTTCATAGTTAAAAAGGCCCTTTCTGGATACATCTTGAAATATAATATTGTAAGTCACAGTATAATATCCATATGCATATAAGGAAGACCTGTTAATACCACTATCATTCAAATTTATGCACCACCAACTAAAGACAAAAAGGAGGAGATAGAGAATTTCTACCAACTGTTGCAGTCAGATATTGATTGAATGTGTAACCAAGATGCATTAACAATAATGGGTGACTGGAATGCAAAAGTGGGGAACCAGAAAGAAGGATCAATAGTCAGAAAA
>NW_006399857.1:9545450-9547421 GCF_000299155.1 Elephantulus edwardii
GTGCATGAGGTCCTCCTCAGTTTCAGCGAGCAAAGTTGTGTCATCTGCATAATGCAGATTGTTGAACAAGGTATATTTTTTAATTTATCTAGACCTATTTTTGTTTGTATCTTGTCTCTACTTATATTATCCTTAAATGATTTATTTTGTGGTTGGCTATTGAAATTTGCATTGTTTTCCTTTCTTCCTCTTCTATGTTCTTTTTGCTACCATGGAGAAATCCACATGATTTGTATATATTGACCTTGTATCCTGCCAATTTACTGAATTATTCTACTAGCTCCAGCAATTTTGTTCCTGAGTCATTGGGGATTTTCTACATATACTATCATATTATCCACATATAGAGAGTTTGACTCCCTCTTTGCCAATTTGGATGTCTCTTATTTCCTCATCTTACATTATCTCTCTCACTAGGACTTCCAATGTGATATTGAACAGAAGTAGTAGAAACATTGCAAAATATATTCCAAGATGACAATATTATATTATAAATTTAGAAATCAACAAGAGGATAAAGAAGGGGAGGGGAAATGTATTTTCAAGGTAAATAATAGCCTGCTAGATCACTATTTGGTTATGAAAGCAATTTAAAAAGTAAGTTAAAAGTTTTAGAAACAAATGATAATGAAAACACAACTAGCAAACTTCTGGGATACAGTAAATGCAGTGTTCATAGGTCAGTTCATAGCAATAAGCCAATATATCACAAAGGAAATAAGAACCAAAGTAATTTATTATATTCTAGCATCTTCAACAAAAAGAAACAGAATAACAAATTTCCTTCATAGTCAATAGAAGGAATAAAATGATAATAAGGGAAGAAATAAATGGATAGAAAATATAAAAAATAAAAACTATCAATGAAACCACTTTCCTCTGCTGTTTATAGGGTTCCCAAAGGGCTGTTATTTAAGAAGTGAAAGCCCATCTTGCTTCCTTGCCTTCAGTATGAATTGCACCTCAATATTAAGAAAACAACAATTCTTACTATTAGACCTATAGTCAACATCATGTTGTTGTTATATGCCATCAAGTTGCCTGTGACTTATAACCACCCTATGTACAGCAGCTCTGCACCCCACCCTATCCTGAGCCAGTCTCACTGATTCTGACACATCTAGTCTCATTGTTCCAGTTATCATGTCAACCCATCTCATCCAAACTATATAGCCTGATATTCCTTATTAATATAAATGCAAACTTCCTTACAAAATCCTTGTCAATAGAATACAACAGCATTTCAAATGAATAATTTATCATGATCAAGTGAGATTCATAATAGCCATGCAAAGATTATTCAACAGAAGGAAAACATTTAATGCAATCCAGCACGTCTATGAAACAAAGGACAAGAACCATATGATCTCAATTGGTATCAAAAAGGCTTTTCACAGGCAATGGAATAGCTAGCTGAGTCATATGGAATTTCTATATTCAGCTTTTTCAGGAAGTGACAAACTGTTTTCCAGAGAGGTTATACCATTATACAATCCCACCAACAATGTAAAAGAGTTCCTATCTCACCACATCCTCTCCAACATTTATTACTTGCTGTCCTGTTAAACTTTGCCACTGCTACTCGAGTGAGACGGTATTTCATTGTGATTTTGATTTGCATCTCTCTAATTGCCACTGTTTTGGAGCATTTCTTCATATGTCTGTTGACCATTTGAATATCTTCCTCTGTTAAAATTCTTTCTACGTCTTTTGTTCTTTTTGTAGTTATGTTATTAGTTTGTGGGTTGTTTCATTGTTTGTTTGGTGGTTTTTTTTTTTTCTTGTGGAGGCCCAGGAAGAAAATGAGAACTGAGGCTCAAACGGAAACTAGTACACCAATGTTCATAGCAACATTATTCACCATTGCAAGAACATGGAAACAGCCCAGATGTCCAACCACAAATGAATGGATTGAGAAGTGGTATATTCATACAATGGAATACTACAAATGCTAGAACAATGACTTTGTAA
>NW_006399857.1:9547947-9553303 GCF_000299155.1 Elephantulus edwardii
AGAGCACTCAAAAAAATACAAATAGAAAATTTCCTTAACATAGTTTAGAGCCATATAGCTAAACTAATAGCTGACCTCATACTCAAAAGGAAATATTTTAAAGATTTTTTATTTCTTTAGATCAAGTTTTTGGTTTAATTTCAATACACATGGGAATAAAATAATTCCATTTCAAAACTCAACTTAAATCAAGTGCATATAGAAGGATAAGAGATTGACATTGCATTATTAATAATTTTATTTAAATGTATTTTGCTTCTTTACCTTAATTACTTATTTAATGGTTAATGAACTATCTTAAAAATACTAATGGAGGCTGTATGGATGGGATTGAGCTATAAATTGACAAAATGATGGTTCCAACCTACCCAAAGGCACCTTGAACATCAGGGTTAGTGATTTATTTCAGAAATTTCCCAATTTTGAAAAATCTCATAAAGCAGTTATACTCTTTCCACATGAATTTGGCTTGCATTACAATAAACTACTGAATAATAACAAATCTCCCTTTTCAGAGTGTTGTTTTTTTAATATTCAGCTGTGTCAGTGTAAGTAAGAACTAGAGGCCTATGGGTATTTACTGCTCCATCAACATACTGTTTTCAGAAACAAAGCTGCAAATTCATTACAAATCAGGATAAAATTCTGTGAATTCCTACAAGAGTTTGCAGGTCAAAATAATACTTCATTTACCTCAGGAAATGTATGTTCAGACTGATAGAAGCAGAAGGAATTTCGTGTTTGAAAATCCATGTAACCTGTATGGAGGCTGGCTACCCATGCACAGTCTCCATATTGTTAATTATCCTTTTTTTCTCTCAGTTGATTCCCTAATGACATTTCAGAGTTCACAATCACAACTATCTCTAAATTCAATACTACTTCTACTCATTCCCTCTTATTAAAACGTCATATTATTTTTGGATTAGGTCTGTGGTTTGCTTTATTTTTCCTCATTTGTGTTTCTCCTATGGCTTCATTTATTGCAAGCTCCATTCTTTGCCCTATTTTTTTCTTTTATAATCTTCTAATAAATATTCAGTACTAAATAAACTAGCTGTCTGGGTGTACAGGGGTCAATATTTGGAAGTCAACACAAATTAGGGTTTTAGGATCTAAATTCCAGTAACTCAAACCCTTGTAACATTTCAGTTAGATTGACATGGTGTTTAAATTATAGCATACATATTTGTGTTTTAAAAGTACTGCCATGAGATTATCATAGTAGGAGCAAAATACGTACTTCCACATTTTAATTTTTTTTTTCTTCATATCTTTTTTCACCTACTGCATCATGACAACTGGGGCACATAGTTGTATATTCAGATCACTCAATGACTTGGAGATGGATTCCTTATTATGCAATGGAAAAGAGAACAGAATTTCTTAAAATCATTAAACAAGAGGTTGGAAGCATGAATTTATTCCGTGAATATCTTGAATATCTATTTTATAAAAAGCATACTTTAGTTTTATCAACTACACTTATCAGTTATCTCATTATTTGGTATCTTTAATTTATGACAATATTAAAAATTACACTATTCCACGATTTTATGCATTAGCAATTATATCTGTTAGGAACAAACACGAGATAAGCATAACTCTGTGGTGTAAGGTTATATGTCAATGTAGCTAGGCTAGGTCATGATTCTCAGTAGTTTGGCAATTACATAATGGTGTAATTTGGCAGTTATGTAAAGTTATCCCTCATTTTGTAATCTGATGTTGTCATTTTCCATAAAATCACTTTTGCATAATGATGTGGTTATGCCAATAAGTGAGGATGGATGTGGTTTACAGATACATAAATCTGATGAGCTCTAAGGAATTCTGATGCAGTTCAGAGAGTTTTGCTGCTAACCCAAAGTCAAATGGTTTCAATCTACCTGATGCTCTTGGGAGAATTATGGGCAGTCTCTTATTGTGCTATTTATGTCCTCTGAAAACCTGATGCAGAGTCAGCTATGACCTAGGTTTGAATTAATGGCAATGTGTTGTCATTAGGTGCTGTCTAGTCAAGTACAACTCATAGTGACTTTATGTACAACATCTTACCTTGTCCTTTCCTTGTCTGTGCCATCCTCATCATCTGCAGTTTCTCTCTCTCTCTCTCTCTCTCTCTCTCTCTCTCTCTCTTTCTCTCTTCTGGGGACCTTGTGTATATAGAGTTACACTGTTGTTGTTATATGCCATAGAGTTGCTTACAACTCATAATGATCCTATGTACAACAGCCCTAAATACTGCCCTACCCTGAGCCAATCTTATTGTCTCTGACACACCTGTCCACACCATTATCCAAGTCACTGAATCAATCCATCTCATCTAGGATCTTCCTCCCCTGCGCTGTCCCTCCACCCTCCCAAGCATGACATCCCTCTCCAAGGACTGGTCCCTCTTTGCAACATGTCCAAAGTACGTCAGACGAAGTTTCAGAATCCTTGCCTCCAAGGATCAGCATGGCTTCACCCTCTCCAGGACAAGCCTGTTCATTCTTTTAGCAGTCCATGGTATATTCAATATTCTTCTCCAACACCACAGCTCAAAAGTATCAATACTCCTATCTTCCCTAGTCACTGTACAGCTCTCTGATGCACAGCAAGTGGATGCAAAGTCCATGGCCTGTATCAGGCACAGCTTAGTCTCCAGACTGACATCATTGCTTGTCAGTATTTTAGAGATTTCTCTAACTGCAGACTTTCTCATCGCAGTATGTCTTTCAATTTCCTGGCTGCTTGTGCAAAGAATGCTCATTGTGTAGCCAATCAAACTAAAGCTGTGTAGAATCTCAATCTCTTCACCATCCATCATGATGCTGCCAATTGGCCCAGTGGTAAGAATCTTTGCTTTCTTGATATTGAGCCTCAATCCATACTGAAGGCTGCAATCCCTGACCTTCCACAGCAAGTGCTTCAGGTCCTCCTCAGTTTCAGCAAGCAGGATCGTGTCATCTGAATAACACAGACTATTGATGAGTCTTCCTCCAATCCTGTGCTGCCACATTTCTTCTTATAGAGCCCAGCCTCCTGAATAATCTGTTCTGCATATATATTGAAAAGGTATGGAGATACAAGTTGCCCTACCAACACAAGACAATGATTTGAATCCACCAGCGGCTATTTGGAAGGAAGATAGATAATCTCTGGCTGTGCTGTTTAAAACTCGGTAAACCTAAAGGAAGGTCAGTTTATAAGTCAGTTCCAACTCAAAAGCACATACCAACATACTAGTAACTATGAGATCCCTGGATGGTGCAAGTTGTTTGCAATTATCTACTGTCATATGGTTTGTGGTATAACTCACGTAGTTGTATTACAGAAGAGAGGGTTGGTGAACTTTTTGTAATGATTACAACCATGAGAATTCTCTCAAGCTGTTCTATGCTGTAATAGGATTGCCATGAGAAAGTCAACACTGTAGCGACCAGTTTGATTTTGGTTTTGGTTTTTGTGCTATCGAACGGGAATGACAGGGAGCTCTACTAGCCGGGAACTCTGCTGCTAACCTGAAAGTCATGCCTCTTTGTTAGGTATAATCCACCAGGGTCTTTGATGGGCGCAAGATGAACAATCTCCTCCTGTAAGATTTATTTATTTATTTTTTAAATAAAATTTTAATGGTGATTTTTAACAAACCTTTACAGAGAAGTTAGATTTTTATTCATTCATTGTCACATTTTTAACCCCTCTCCATCCCTTCCACTTCCCATAGATCACTTTAAAAAAAAACCAAAAGCATATTCATTAGAAGTTTGAGATTTTATCAGGCTTGGTCACAGGACTAACTCAGGATTTCAAGCAGGAATCTGGGCTTTCCTCTTAATTCATCAATTAGGCAACATTTCATAAATATCTTGGGAGAATAAGATTTATTTGTAACCCTAACTATCATTCCATTACATCAACTTTCTCCAGTTTCACTATAAACATATTAACTCATTTCTTATCTGGATAACTATGGAGATTTCATAAATATTGTTTCTGTCATTGTTCCAGTTTTAAGTCATTTCAGTTAATGCTTAATTCAACCACAAGAATAAGTTTTACACAATAAAATGTAAGTGACTTTGCATTGAACACAGGATTCTTTTTATGCTACAATCAACATTATTGGTACTAGTAGCAAGAAAATCAAAAGATGAATTGCATTGGGAAAGTCTGCTGTCAGGGATCTCTCCATAGTACTGAAAAGCAGCAATGTGAATCTGGAAACTAGGGTGCGCCTGATCCAGGCCATAATCTTCACAATTACTTGCTATGCATCAGAAAGCTGCACGATGACTAGGGATGATGTAAAGAGGATTGAGCCTTTCAGCTATGGTGCTGGACAAGAGTATTGAATATACCATGAACTGCTAGGAGAACAAATGGATTTGTCCTCGAGAAGGTGGAAACCTGCTGATCCTTAGAGGCAAGGATTCTGAGGCTCCCTCTCATATTTTAGTCATGTTGCAAGGAGACACCAGTCCTTGGAGAGGGATGTCATGCTTGGAAAAGTGGAAGAACAGTTCAAGAGAGGAAGGCCCTCAAGGAGATGGATTGATTCACTGACTAGGGTAATGAGGGTAGGTGTGTCAGAGAAACTAAGGTTGGCACAGGACAGAGCAGGGTTCAAGACTGTTGCACATAGGGTCGCCAGGGTCGCTATGAGTTGCAAAAGATTCAGCAGCACATAACAACAGATGGCTTGTTAAGGTTTTCAGTGTTCTTTCTGCCTCCTCACTTCTACTCCCTTCTATCTTTTCTAATTATCTCTTAGGTATGCTTAGAGTACTCTGAAGTATTATAATGAAATGTACAAATAGCTACAGTCTGAAAAGAAAAAAGAATAAACTCACTCAGCTTTTCTTTCTTCAATTATATATTTTTATTAATTTTAATGAAACTTTACAGAAACTTTAGATTTCCATTCATTAATTGTTGCACTTTTCTCCCTCCCCAACCTCCTCCCCAGTTTGCTCTTTGAAAAGTAAAAGAAAAATTTTTTCGTTGTTATACAATCCCTCCCCCCAATTCCATTCCACTATGCAGCCTTTGTTTTGAAAAGTAAAATCCTTTCATTGTTATACAAATCCTCCCCTCAAGTCCACTCCACTGTGCAGCTGTTGTTGTGGACTCCTGTCATGACAATAATACCTAATCATATGTCCCTTTTAAACAGTTCGCTCCCTCATCTGTTTCAATACAGTATACATAATCTATCCCATCTTTCTCAGTACCCCCCAACCTCAATGTCAGTCCCATTTTACAACAGTGGCATTATGCAGTGTTTGTCCTTTTGTGACTAAGATATTTCACTCAGCATAATGTTATCCAGGGCCACCAATTTTGTATAATATTTCCCTAGTTTTTTTTT
>NW_006399857.1:9553403-9567527 GCF_000299155.1 Elephantulus edwardii
CATATTCATTAGAAGTTTGAGATTTTATCAGGCTTGGTCACAAGACTAACTCAGGATTTCAAGCAGGAATCTGGGCTTTCCTCTTAATTCATCAATTAGGCAACATTTCATAAATATCTTGGGAGAATAAGATTTATTTGTAACCCTAACTATCATTCCATTACATCAACTTTCTCCAGTTTCACTATAAACATATTAACTCATTTCTTATCTGGATAACTATGGAGATTTCATAAATATTGTTTCTGTCATTGTTCCAGTTTTAAGTCATTTCAGTTAATGCTTAATTCAACCACAAGAATAAGTTTTACACAATAAAATGTAAGTGACTTTGCATTGAACACAGGATTCTTTTTATGCTACAATCAACATTATTGGTACTAGTAGCAAGAAAATCAAAAGATGAATTGCATTGGGAAAGTCTGCTGTCAGGGATCTCTCCATAGTACTGAAAAGCAGCAATGTGAATCTGGAAACTAGGGTGCGCCTGATCCAGGCCATAATCTTCACAATTACTTGCTATGCATCAGAAAGCTGCACGATGACTAGGGATGATGTAAAGAGGATTGAGCCTTTCAGCTATGGTGCTGGACAAGAGTATTGAATATACCATGAACTGCTAGGAGAACAAATGGATTTGTCCTCGAGAAGGTGGAAACCTGCTGATCCTTAGAGGCAAGGATTCTGAGGCTCCCTCTCATATTTTAGTCATGTTGCAAGGAGACACCAGTCCTTGGAGAGGGATGTCATGCTTGGAAAAGTGGAAGAACAGTTCAAGAGAGGAAGGCCCTCAAGGAGATGGATTGATTCACTGACTAGGGTAATGAGGGTAGGTGTGTCAGAGAAACTAAGGTTGGCACAGGACAGAGCAGGGTTCAAGACTGTTGCACATAGGGTCGCCAGGGTCGCTATGAGTTGCAAAAGATTCAGCAGCACATAACAACAGATGGCTTGTTAAGGTTTTCAGTGTTCTTTCTGCCTCCTCACTTCTACTCCCTTCTATCTTTTCTAATTATCTCTTAGGTATGCTTAGAGTACTCTGAAGTATTATAATGAAATGTACAAATAGCTACAGTCTGAAAAGAAAAAAGAATAAACTCACTCAGCTTTTCTTTCTTCAATTATATATTTTTATTAATTTTAATGAAACTTTACAGAAACTTTAGATTTCCATTCATTAATTGTTGCACTTTTCTCCCTCCCCAACCTCCTCCCCAGTTTGCTCTTTGAAAAGTAAAAGAAAAATTTTTTCGTTGTTATACAATCCCTCCCCCCAATTCCATTCCACTATGCAGCCTTTGTTTTGAAAAGTAAAATCCTTTCATTGTTATACAAATCCTCCCCTCAAGTCCACTCCACTGTGCAGCTGTTGTTGTGGACTCCTGTCATGACAATAATACCTAATCATATGTCCCTTTTAAACAGTTCGCTCCCTCATCTGTTTCAATACAGTATACATAATCTATCCCATCTTTCTCAGTACCCCCCAACCTCAATGTCAGTCCCATTTTACAACAGTGGCATTATGCAGTGTTTGTCCTTTTGTGACTAAGATATTTCACTCAGCATAATGTTATCCAGGGCCACCAATTTTGTATAATATTTCCCTAGTTTTTTTTTGGTTTTAGTTTTTCCAATACAGCATAGTATTCCATTCTGTGAATATACCAGAGCTTCTCTATCCATTCATTTGTTAATGGGTATTTAGGTTGTTTCCAACTCTTTGCTATTGTGAACAAAGCCGCGATAAACATGGGTGTACATATATCTGCTTGGGTGGCAGTTATGGTCTCTTTGTGGTATATTCCAAGTAGTGGAATTGCTGGGTCAAATGATATTTCTATTTGCAACTTTTTGAGAAGGTGCCATACTGTCTTAAGCTAAAGGAACTGAAAAATTCAAGCCTTGAGTTGCAATACTTAAGGATCTTGTGAGTAGAATATTAAATGGCCTGGAAAGCATCAAAAGAAGATGGGAAAAGTACACAGCATCACCATAACAAAAAGAATTGTCTGACAGAGAAGAATGTCATGAAACAGCATATAGTCAAGAGGCAATGATGATGAAGGAGAAAAGTTAAGCTGCTCTGAAGGAATTGGAAAAAAAAGACCTCAGGAATAGATTAACATATTTCAACAAACACGTGTTGCCCTGGATGTGCTCACCAGGTTGTGCCAAGAAAACTGGAGGACAACTACCTGGCCAACTGACTGGAAGAGATCCATATTTATACTCAACCAAGGAAGGAAGGAAGGAAAGAAGGAGGAAGGGAGGGAGAAAAAAAGGAATGAAGATGATCTAACAGAGAGTGGAAATTATACAACAATATCACACACAAGAAGAATCCTGCTTAAGATTATCCAAAAATGAGTAGAACAACACACCAACAGAGAACTGCCACAAGTGGAAGCTGGATTTAAAAGATGCTGTGACACAGCATAGCCAACGTCAGGTGGATCTGACTGAAAGCAGAGTACCAAAGGAAGGAGTATCTATTAGTGTTTCATGAGTTATGCAAAGGCATTTGACTTGTGAATCACAAAAACTGAGGCTAACATTGATGAGAATTAGAATTCCAGAACACCTTAATGTGCTGATGCAAAACCTATACTTGGGTCTGGAAACAGTTGTCAGAAGAACATGGAAACATGGCATGAATCAAAATAGAAAACTATTTCATAAAGGATGACTCATGTTTCCATACCTTTTCAATCTATATGCAGAACAGATCAGTTGAGAGACTGGACTCCATGAAGAGAAATTCACATCAGGATTTGAGGAAGATTCATCATTAACCTGCATTTTGCAGAGGTCATAAACGTACTTGCTGAAACTGAAGAGGACCTGAAGTGTTTGCTGCAGAAGGTCAGGGACATTAGTCCTTAATATGGCTTGAAGATCAACATAAAGAGAACAAAAATTCTCACCACTGGGCAATTAATTTGTAGCACCATGATAGAAGGAGAAGAGATTGATATTTTAAACAATTTCCTTTTGCTCAGATTAAAAATCAATTCTCTTGGCATCAGAAGTCAGAAAATCAAAAGATAAATGGCATTAGGAAAATCTGCTGTCAGAGACTTCTCCATAGTACTAAGGAGCAATGATGCCAGTCTAGAGACTAAGGTGCACCTGATCCGAGCCACAGTCTTTGGAATTACCTGCCATGAATTGGAGATCTAGACAATGATTAAGGGTGACAGATGAAGAATAGATGCCTTTGAATTGTGATGCTGGAGAAAGTATTGAACATATCTTGGACTGTAAATAGAAACAAACAAATGTTTCCTGGAGAAGGTGAAACCAAGTTGCTCCTTAGAGACAAGTATTTTGAAGCTTTGTTTAACATACTTGGGGCAGGTTGCCAGGAGGGACCCATTCCTGGAGAGAAATATCATGCTTGGAACAGTAGAGGGACAACACAAAAGAAGAAGACCCTAGATAAGATTGGGTAACACAGTAATGAGGTAATGGGGATAGGCATGTCAGAGGCAGTGAGAATGGCTCAGAATAGGGCAGGCTCAGAGCTATTGTGTGTAGAGTCATTACGAGTTGTAGCAGACTCAATGGCACATAAAAACAACAGTGTGCTTTCATCTTCACCCAGAGTTTGTTTGTATTTCCTGAAAGACAGAACGTTCTCTTGCCTTTGAACCTTTCTGTATGCTAAAATTTTAGCCTGTAAAGACTCCTTCCATTGCCACAAAGTCAATTCCAAATCTATGACCCTATAGGAGAAAGTAGCACAGTTCTATTGAGTTTACAGGGCTGTAAATCTTTATCAGAGTAGAATGTCACTTCTCTCAAGGAGGAACTAGTAGGTTTGAACTGCCAAACTTTTGCTTAGTAGTACTGAGCACTTTAACACTCAGTTTAGAAATCACTTCCTCTAGAAAAACTTCTTCAATACTGGGAGAAGTGGTCTTTCTAGTGCCCATATTGTTGTTATGGTTGGACTGACTCATATCTGACCCTCCAGAGGGTTTTCAGATAGGATGAGATTACTTATCTTTCTCCCATGTAGCAACTCTTGGATTTGAACCAGGAACCTCTGGGTTGTGAGAGAAACCCCTTACCACCAAGCCACCAGAGTTCTGAGATACCATAGAGAACTTTATTCGGTCATTTCATACTTGTCTCATAATATTATTTTCACGCTACATTTGACTTATATTTATACCTTTATACATTTACCACTAAAATAGAGGTTCCTTAAAAAGTAGGAATTGATCTTACTCACTGTTCTAATCCGATACTATTGTATGCCCTTGTACATAGCAATTAGCTGGATTGAAGTTTCAATAGCTAGAGTATAGAAGATATTCTAACACATAATTTTCAATAAATGATGTTTTAATGATTGGATACTTGTACCCAAATGATAAGCTTTATTGCATTATATTTATTTTGCTGTTTTCATCATAACCATTTATGCTATATCTATTTATCCAGAGTTCTTTGAGGATTTTCAATGCTTTTGCTCCTAAGAATCAGGTCACTTCTCATATTTTTTTTTCTATTGCAAAATACAAAGAAAAGCTTGAAAGATGCTGATATATTGTACAAGCTGACTACTGGAATGAATTGAAAAGTGAAGCGCAGAGGCCAAATTATCAGACAGGAAAAGAGTAAAAGAACAGTCTGGATGACACAGTGAATGCTTTAGGATAGCTGAGGCTGCTGTCATCAAGTTTCTGACTGATAACAGAGCTGGTGGCTATCATTACTTGATTGCTTTTCAAAAGACAAGATTCACTCTGTAGCAGCACCCGTGAATGTGTTTGTGTGTGTGTACGTGTACGTGTACGTGTGTGCTTTAAGAGAAGAAATCTTCACCCAAATATTCATGTTGTAGAGTGTTTATGTTGATGAATTAGGTCTTTATTCTACAAACAATGAAGCTAAAATGTGATTGAAATGAGTACAGCGTGAACAAAAGAACTCAAGACATAAAAAGACCTCCCAGGAAAAAGAATCCCTGTGTAATGACTATGTTAAAAGGTATCACTTCTAAATATATAGTATTAGTTTCACCAGGAATTAGGCCCAATTTTTAAACATTTAGTCAAATACTTTATTTCAAAACAAAACTACCTTTTAATCTAGATAGAGGCTTTGATAATATGATTACATCAAGAAATTCTTGTAGTTTTCTTTTTTATTTATTTTCAGCTATACTCAGTTCTTTAGAAACCTTTATAACATATTAATTGTGTGTCCTTTTATACACAGTACATTTGAGTATATCAAGTATTCTGGAAGTGCCAAAAAAGCATATTTACAAATTCTGCTGCTTCAGTGAATATAAAGAGACTGCTTTGTTGCACCTAAGAGGAATGTTTTCCTTTCATACAATGTGAGAAGAGTCCCTGTTACTGAAAAAAACAAACAAACAAACAAAAAAAAAACAAACAAAAAGAAATAGTACTACTATACAGGGAGAAACAGATGATTAAATTATATTTGCTCAATTGGAAGAAACAGACCAATAATTCAAATCTTTCCTTAATGAACTAGATTACAACAAAGATTTGAGTGATGTTGACTTTTGTCTATTGAATTCATAAGTATTTTGAAAAGAATAATTATTAACATATTTTTGAGTAGTTACCATAATCTCTAGGATAGTGTTGGGCAATGGAAATAAAAATTAAGAATGTAAATAACATTCTAGCCTTCAGTTGCTTACAGATTAAAATTTTTTTAGTATTACTGTGAAATTTAAAAATGTTGAATCTCGTCATGATACTTTATTTTTAAACATCCAATGTGTTCCATTATATCTAAAATAATTTTAAACTAGAATCTGTGCCCCAAAGTCTCCAAATGACAAGGATGAATTTCCTTATTTCTTCTTAAACCATGATCTCTCATCAGACTGTTTCCATTGCTCAGACTATCTCTCAGATTTTTGTATGGCTCATTTCTTTTCATTCTATTGCCTATTTATTCATACGTTCTTTTTCTCAGTATGATCCTCTCTGACTGCAATATTTATCAATCTCTATACACCATTCCATCAATTCCCATCTTCTTAATGTTATTTATGAAGTCATTGACAACTTCAATCTCTTCCATCTATCATGATGTTGTCTGCTGGTCCAGTGGTGAGAATCTTTGTTTTCTTGATGTTGAGATGCAATCCATATTGAAGGCTATAGTTTTTGCTCTTCTGTAGCAAGTGTTTCAAGTCCTTCTCACATTCAGAAAACAAGGTTGTATCGACTGCATAACAAAGATTGTTAATTATTCTTCCTCTGATCTTGATGTCACATTCTTTTTGATAAAGGCCAGCTTCTTTGGTTTGTTCAGCACAAAAATTTACAGGTATGGACAAAGGATATAGCACTAGTCCTACCTTTCTTGACTTTAAGTCGTGCAGTGTGCCCTTGTTTTGTTCAGACAACATTTTTTTTTTCTTTTTGTCTATGTATAGGTTTCATAGGAGTCTCCCTCCTCTCTGGAAGTCAGCTGGATACTCTGGTGGGATGACTGGCATCTCCCTGGCGGCTCCTCTTGGTGGCAGTCAGGCACGGGACGTTTTGGGGGTCTTTTTCGTTGTGTGTTATGGTTCTTTTTGGCCTTCAAAGGTGGATGGACGGCCCTGATCCTTAGAATAATGAGACGTAAAGGTGGGTCGAGCCTACCGAGCATGCTCCAGGCTCTGGCTTAAAATCCTTCACGAGGTTTGGGGACTGGAGTCGCCCTCCACTCTGGAAGTCAGCCGAATACTCTGGTGGAATGTCTGGCGTCTCCATGGCAGCTCCTCTTGGTGGCAGTCAGGCAAGGGAAGTTTCTGGGTTTTGTTTTTGTTGTTGTTGTTGTGTGCTCCCTATCCAAAGATGGGTGACTCTACTCTGCGACCCTCAAGCCTGTCTTTAATTATTTTTAGTGAAACATTCTTCTAGGTCATGTCACCCTGGTATGTCCACTTGCTGTACAGAGGTAACTCCTGGTAGCTGTGAAGCCGAACACTGATGAGTCAAATGCAAGAATGGTTACCCATGGTGGACAGTGTTTGGTGGAGGTCCTCGATTAAAACAAGTTTGGAAGCAGGCGTGGCATCCACTTCCATAATAGCTTGCCTCTGAAAACCCTATTAACCTGAGAAAGGATGAAAGTTATACACGTGTCCAGGACTTTAGTTCATAGGGTCGCTATGAGTCTCCTATGACTTGGCAACACTTAACAACAAATAACACAGGTTTTATACAAGCCAGTAAGTGTCCTGGTATCCCATTCTCCATAATGTTAACCATAGTTATGATTTACCTGGTCAAATATTTTTTGCATAGTAAATAAAACACAAATAGACATTCTTCTGGTATTGTCTTCTTTCAGCTAGGATTGATTCATCTGACATCAGCAATGACATTCCTGGTGCCATAGCCTCTTCTAAATCCAGCTTGAACTCCTGAAAATTGTCTGTCAATGTGCTATTCTAGTTGTGTTTGGATTCAGCAATATTTTATTTGCACGTGAAATTAGCAATATTGATCGATAATTTCCACATTCTGTTGGATCACTGTTTCTTGGAAATGAGAACAAATACACAGATAACTTCTAGTCTATCAAGTTTCCTGGCACAGATTTACTTGGATCCACAATTAATACCATTTGTACCAGCAGTGAATAACTTGAAAGACATATTGCACTGGGGAAGCCTACTGCCAGGGACCTCTCCAAATTACTAAAGAATGATAATTTCAGCTTAAAGAATAAGGTGCACTTGATTAAAACCATAGTCTTCAATCATCTGCTGATTTTCTGAGAGGTGGGAAATGAACATGAATGACAGAAGAAATATCAAATCTTTTGAGTTGTGGTGTTGGAGAAGAGTGCTGAATATCCCATGGAATGCCAAAAGTACAAGTAAATATGTCTTTAACAAACTGCAGCCAGATTGCTTCTTGGAACAAGCATGGTGAAATTTTGTCTTATGTATTCTAGGAATGTTGTTTAGAAAGACTGTTCCTTGGGAAGGAGGACATAATGCTTGGAGATGTAAAGGGTCAGTGAAAGAGAGGAAGTCTCTCAATGAGATGAATCAACAGTGGGTGAAGCAATGGGCTAAATCAAGTATATCAGAGATGATAAGGATGGGACAAGGTAGAAGAGTTCATATCTGTTGTTCACAATGTCTCTAGTAGTTGTACTTGACTCAATGGCACTTAACAACAACAACATTCTTTAGAGAGCTTCGTGGTATAGTCTGTAAAGAGCTGCACTGCTAACACAAAGATAGTGCTTTTTCTATGACAGTTAGAATCCATCAGCTGTTCTGAGGGAGAAAAATGGACAATCTCCTCCTTAGTGATTTGCACCCTCAGAAAACCAACGGAGGGCCAGTTATGAGTTGGAACCAGATTGCAGACAATGAATTTTGATTATTTTTTTTTATTTGCTCAATACTTACTTAGGGAGCTCTAGTGGGATAATGGTAAGAAGCTGTGGTACAATCCCAAAGATAAGTAATTAGAATCCACCAGCTGCTTCTTGGGAGAAGGATGGGAAATCTCTTCTCTAATATCCTGAGTGTGAAAACCCTCTGGAGGGTCAGCTATGACTCAGTTACAACAACAACAGCAGCAACAATATTAATTAATGGCTACCTAAAATACATTTTTTAACATTTTAAAATATTTTAAAACATTATATTACATGGGGAAAAGTTCATTTTTGTCTGCTGGAAACGGAATTTTTTCACATACAAATAAATAGTAAATGCTTACTAAGTATGTGTTCCACAAGCAAGTTAAAGTCTGGAGAGGCTTTCTTACTTAAGCTATGATGTCTATGTCAGGGATAGTTCTTAAAATTATTTTCCTGAAAATACATATATTCCAAAGAATTTTATTGTAAAATTGACTTCTGTAGAAAAAGGATTATTAACTTTGAAAATAACACAATTTTATTACTAACAGTGTTGATTTTTAAAAGAACAGAAAGCATTAATAAATATTAAATAGCTTTTATTAAAATACTTCGGTATTTAGAAAACTACATAGATATTTGTACGTAGGGTCGCTATGAGTCGCAGACGACTCAACGGCACATAACAACAACAACAACAACAACATATAGATATTTACAAGCTACATTTTCATATATGGATATCTTAGATAAAATACATATTTTTGTTGTTTTAAAAGTATCACTTCAGATTAACTTAAAAAAGAGTATCACTTCTGCTTATTTTTTTTTACTTCTGCTTCTTTTAAAATGGACTAGGTTTTTACCTTTATAAAATGTTTACACGGTGTGCTGAGGAAGACAGCCAATTAAAATGCATTTAAAAAATAGTAAATCAACACACATTTTAGGCTATGCACAACAGTACTTAAACTGCATCTGTTTTATTGTAGAGACCGCACTTGCACAAAATAAGGGTGCATTGAGAATGTTTATTATCTACCAATTTCCTTTTTAGCTTGAGAGACAGTACTCAATATGATGAATGACCTTCCTGGTAGAAAATCCATTCCAGAAAATCTCTCTGAAATGAATACCTGTTAAACTAGAGGAACTCTAAAATGAATACATTTTATAATGAGAAAAAGAAATTGAAAGACGAAGCACAGAATGAAAATGCCTAATGCTCATATAAAAAAGAACCAGATAGCATGTAATATTTAACACTTTCAGCCACAGCTTATTAATATATAGGTATATAATATTTACATGTTTGCCTCATATATAAATAAAATATGATAACAAATGTTATGTATGCTTAAGATGTATTTTTGCAAATAATTATGCTCTTTTCATTTATATGGTTAATCTACAAGGATTGTAGTCTGTTCTGCCTTTAAGTGTGCTGTAATCTGAATTTATGGTAAAACATAATTCATGGGAGAAAAGTATCAAGCTGTACCATTGAACAATGTTCAGAT
This sequence comes from Elephantulus edwardii, assembly GCF_000299155.1. Classification (NCBI taxonomy): domain Eukaryota; kingdom Metazoa; phylum Chordata; class Mammalia; order Macroscelidea; family Macroscelididae; genus Elephantulus; species Elephantulus edwardii. Next base: position 9,563,297 of record NW_006399857.1, read on the forward strand.
TGAACTCCTCCATTTCTATCTGCTGTTCGAGTTCTTCAGAACAAATATTGTCAAAGAAATGCTTCAGTGACACTTCTTTGCAAAAACATACTCCTCTGAGTGAAAAATATATTCTATCTATAGCATGTGGAGTAAATAAGTTGCTTCAGTGTATAAACTCTTCTTGCTCTTTTTTTTTTCTTTCTCTTTCATCTCCCAAGGAAACTTTTCTTCTTACAAGCTACCTTTAAAGTGACTCAATGGCTATTTTCTTATTCAAGTCTCAAGTCATACGTAGTGGAGTTTGTCAGAAGGAAGACGCTGCTCCTGAGCGGCTATAATAAGAGGAGCTCTCCTAACATGAAGTTTGTAACATAAAAGCACTCTAGAAAGGATTAAAATGGCAGCTGGGAACAGCACTTTAGGCACTGGAAGCAATATAGCAGCTGTTAGTGGACAGCATTTCTCTTACAGCCTTCGATGTGATTTTCTAAGCCAGGCACACATCTGCAGGGCATTATAAATCTGCCAGAAGATTAAAAAAAATTCATTTACACTTATCAAAATGTCTAAGGGAACTATTTACAGTGTGAGAGTCCTTTGTAGCTTTTATAAGGAGGCCTTTTCTGAAGCAAGAAAAATCATGTATTAGAAAGGCTAGTCCTAAATTTCAGCTGAGAAGAGATGAATTCTAGTTTCATCGTTAAAACAAGTGATTTTTAAAAAGAATTCCAATTAAAAAATTCTACTAACATTATTCTATGAGCTAACAAAATGGCTATTGCTGTTGTTATGTGCCATCTAGTTAGCTATAACTCATAACTAACCTGTATCAGCATACCAATATATCAAGTTTTGTTTGTTTTGGATTTTTTACGTTTCCTATTCTGATGGGTTAGTGGTAAAAGCATTGTACTACCAACCCAAAAATATAATCGAAATCCACTAGCTTCTCTGTGGAAGAAAGACATACAATCTCCTACCATGTGATTTCTTTCCTCGGAAAACTTGCAGGCAGGGTCAGTTCTGACTCCATGTACACTATTATAATGACATCCCTGTTATTATTTCTCTGTCTCTCTGTAACTTAAAGTAGCATACACTTGAAATATATTCTGTGCAAGTGATTATATCATTTAAATAATATTTCAGTTTCAACTATTTAGATCCTTCTAGAAGAGCTGTGGGTGAGCATTAACATTATTGGTAATTATATTCCTTTTCTCCTGGACACAAGAGTCTACTATTTGGTCCACAAAGCCTTCTGAGGTCCCAACTCTTCTCACTATTTCTTAGTTGTTGGAATTGACGGAAAACCTCATAAGCAGTTCCTTACCTCACCTCTGCCTTGCATGCAGACTTATGAGTTGTAAAACAACCCAGTGGTAGATGGAATTTGGTCCAGGACTTAAGAATAATAAATGACATAGTTGAGCCTCTACATCTTGTGGTTCCTAACCTTTATACTGTAAAAGACAACATGCTAGTCAATAGGCCTTTCTTTTATTGTAAGAACTACCTTCCCTCTATAACTTGATTTGTGCCTCTATTAGAGCCTCTACTTGGAATATTAATTCTTTTTAATTTTTGACTCACGTACTTTTAACTTGTTAGTTAAATTTGTGTCTTCTAGGCTGCAACACTTTCATGATACATCTTCAAGGATATGAACATGCACGGCTAAGCACAATTGATAACAGTGCATCTAAATTCCAAAATCAATCTCCATAATAGTCTATGTGTTTCCTATTGCCAAAGGGGCCCTTTAGAGTAGTGAGAGAAGATCTTCACCCTGAAACCCACAGCGTCCCTTTTCAGCAGGAAATAGCTAAGAGAATACGCCATCCCCTTTTCCTTATGAATCAGGGTGAAGTCTCTCTCAGGGAGGGGTGATAGGGAATGGCAAAGGACACACTGACAAAGGAGATGAATCAGAACTGTCTTTGACAAGCACTGTGGCAAATGGACAATTAAAACAGACTATCAAGGGGGGGGGGATAAAAAAGAAGAACAAACTGGGGAGGAGGGTAGAGAAAATAGTGCAACAATGAATGAATGAAAGCCCAAAATCTCTGTAAATGTTCATTAAAATTAATAAAATTTAATAATTAAAAAATTTTAATTTTATCCAAGGATCAACTTTAATTCTTAATTTCAAAACAGAAAGTGATATAGGCACACATTATTTTCATAGTCGTTGTTGTTGTTGTTATGTGCTGTCAAGTCACCTGCAACTCATAGCAACCCTCTGCACAACAGCCCTGAACTCTCCTCTGTCCAGAACCAACCTTTTTGTCTCTGACACACCTACCCCCCTTACCCCAGTCACTGAGTCAATCCATCTCATCAAGGGTCTTCCTCTGTTGTGCTCACCCTCCACCATCCCAAGCATAATATCCTTCCCCAAGGACTGGTCCCTCCTTCCCACATGCCTAGGAGTATGCTAGATGGAGGTTCAGAATCCTTGTCTCAAAGGAGCAGCCCAGTTTCACCCTCTCCAGGATGTATCTATTTGTCCTCTTAGTAGTCCATGGTATATTCAATACTTTTCAATATCTATTTAAAACTCTACAACTTATAGTACAGTGTGTAAAAGTTAAAGTTTAGAATATTTGTCTCTGGTCCTCCAAAATTATTACAGGACTCACATGTAGTAGCCTTGCCCATATGGATATAATGCCTGATAGCATAGGCATAAGACACAGTAGATAACTTTTTAAACTAAAGAATATATCTTTTAAAAACTTCAAGTGGCAAGAATTGAAATTATATTGAGAATACTAGTATTAATTGTACAGAATTGGCAAATATACATAAAGATCTATAAATTAATTTAGATGATATGAATTCAAATGATAAGTGATTTTTTATAAGATTTGAAAGGATCTAATCATGGTCTTTAGCTCAAAATTCAAACTCATTGCTGTGGAGTTGGAACAGACTCATAAATAATCCTCCATCTGGTTTCTATAGAACTGAAAGTGATTTTTTATCTTTCCCTGGTGAAGTAGCTGGATCTGTTGATTAATCTGAACCACGAGAGAGGCTTTTGGGTTAATAGGTATCATCCTAGGAAATATACCTTCAGAGTTCCCTTAGAGCAAGATAAAGAGGTAGTAAGCAGTTCACTATATATATAGTTCACTATATGTGTGTGTGTATGCACATACGTATGCATGTACATGTACATGCATGGATACATACATATATAATAGGACAAAGAAAGCCTTTAACTGATAAGCAGAAATGGAGATATGTTGTGCCTCTAGCTAATGATGAATTCTTGCTTAGTTTCATGACGTGGTTTCCATAAAAGCCCAATGGCTATTTATTTGAGTAAATGTGTTTTGAGGAATAACTTCATCTTGAATGGATAAAGTGTTTGGCAAGTAACCTAAAGGCTCATTCTTAAAGTTTGAGCTAATTCTTGAAGTATCAGAAAAAGTAGCTGTGATGATCTACTTCTAAGAAATTGTACGAAGTGTAGTTCTATTCTAACACATGTGGGGTAGGCAGTTGGAGTTCAAGCAATGGTTATTTAAAAACAATATTTTAGAGAGAAGAGGAAAAGGAAATACCTCAGAGAGCTAGTCAATGCAAGATTTGAGTTGACACTATGTTTGGAGATCCAAATAATGTCCTAACTCCACATTTAAAGATATGTATGACCATATTATAATGATACCCATGGTTCATGTTCATATCACAGGGCATCTAATAGACTGAGGCCAAGTCTCTAGTATCTAAATGACCCTACACAACTCTTGGCAGAGCATATTCTTCATATGGACACTAAAAACTGGTGAGGTAGGCCAGGGAGAAATAATAAAACTGTACTTTCTATTAAATAATAAAACAAAAAGCATCAGGCAATAACTGCCTGGCTAAGCCTATGGAACAATTTATGCCAGTGAACTTTCCCATGGCAATATGTTAAAGGGGTTATAAGGGAAAAGTCTTTAGAAAAAGATATTATGCTTAGAAACGTAAAGGGTCAAGGAAAGAGAAGAAGAACTTTCACAAGATAGGTTGACCTAGTGACTGTAGTAATGGGCTCAAGTGTATGAGGGATGATGAGAATGGCATAGGATAGGACAAGACCTAGATCCATTTTTCTTAGTCACTGTAAGTTGTATTTGACTCAACAGCACCTAACAACAATTGGAATGTCAGTTGTTGTTATTGTTAAGAACACTGTGTAAACTAAGACTTGTAGCGGCTCTTTGAGCAACAGATCTAAACTTTATCCTAT
>NW_006399857.1:9568836-9569804 GCF_000299155.1 Elephantulus edwardii
CAGGGGTTGCACCATTTTACACTCCCACCAACAGTGAATCAGGGTTCCAGTTTCTCCACAACCTCGCCAGCTTTTGTTGCTTGCTGTTCTGTTAAATTTTGCTATTTTGACTGGGGTGAGATGATATCTCATAGTTGTTTTAATTTGCATCTCTTCTAGGAAGCATCTTGATTATATTTCCTCCAAGACATTTTTCCTCCAACAGACTTGTGAGTAGTAATTGTTGCTGTCATGTACTGTGGAGGAAGAATCAACTCATAGCTGTTTCTCCATTGAGGTTTCAGATGCTATAAATCAGATGACTATGAAAAAGCATTTGACTGGGTGAATCACAATAAATTGTGGCTAACCTTGAGGAGAATAGGAATCCCAAAACACATTATTGTGCTCATGAGAAAACTATAATCAGAACACGAAGGAAAACTCAGAACACAAAAAGAAAACACTAAATGTTCAAAATCAGGAAAGATGTGCACTAGAGTTGTGTCCTGTCTAGACACCTTTTCTTTTTTCTAAAATTAATTTTATCCAAAAACTTCTCCAACAGGGTAAAAAGGGAAGCCACGGACTGGGAAAACGTATTTGGTAATAACATATCAGATAAGGGAATTATATCCAGAATTTATAAATTACTTGAGCACCACCACAATATGAAGATAAATAATCAAATAGAAAAATGGGCACAGGATATGAACAGGTACTTCACCAAAGATGAAATTCAGATGGCTAACAAGCACATGAAGAAATGTTCAAAATCCCTAGTTCTAAGAGAGAAGCAAATTAAAACAGCTATGAGATATCATCTCACCCCAGTCAGAATAGCAAACTTTAACAGAACAGCAAGCAACAAATGCTGGCAAGGTTGTGGAGAAACTGGAACCCTTATTCACATTTTGTGTTAGTGTAAAATGGTGCAACCACTGTGGAAGGCAGTATGGCACTTTCTCAAAAAGTTGCAAATAGAGATA
>NW_006399857.1:9572214-9576571 GCF_000299155.1 Elephantulus edwardii
CAATATTCTACGTGTTTCCTATTGCCAAGGGGGCCTTTAGAGTAGTGAGAGAAGATCTTCACCCTAAAACCTACAATGTCCCTTTTCAGCAAGAAGTAGCTAAGAGAATATGCCGTCCCCTTTTCCTTATGAATCAGGGTGAAATCTTTCTCAGGGAGGAGTGATAGGGAGTGGCAAAGGACAAACTGAACAAGGAGATTAATCAGAACTGGCTTTGGCAAGCACTGTGGCAATGGGACAATTAAAACAGCCTTTCAAGGAAAAAAAATTGAGAGGAACGAACTGGGGTGGGGGGAGTAGAGAAAACAGTGCAACAATGAATGAATGGACATCCAAAATCTCTGTAAATATTCATGAAAATTAATAAAATAAACTTTAAAAAAGTACAAGGACTGCATAGTTTACAATCAGAACAATAAGAGGAGGAAGAAAAAGAAAGTAGGATATCCTTCAGGATCAGATATTCTTGCTCAAGAATATTCTTGCTGTGTATAGCGGCAGCAACCATAGCCAAAGCAGAGAAACAGAGAGACTTAATGTGAGAGGAGTTGGCTAATACCCCTAATGAACAGAACTAGAGAGAAGCTAAAAGTCTTTGCCTAGATTTTTTTGGATATTTTAAAGGAAAATGTAAAAAACCAATATTGACAAGAGTGAGAACTTTGTCACATGAGTCTAAAGTTGTGAGGTTCAGGGCCGAGATGTGTCTGTGAGGACCTGTAGGAAGCTATCTTGACTGTATCCTTTCACTAACCTGGATTATGACCTTTTGACTTTCTCAGCATGGTTCTGTGTGGTCTGTGAGCTATTAGGTCAGATTTTGGACCCCACAAAGCAGTAAGGCTGGTGTTGAAATAAGTGGGAGGAGGTATAGGAATGTGGAGGATATGTCTTACCTCATTGGAATTGATTACTGTTGACAGAAGAGGCTCCCCTTTGTGAAGCAGGTAGAGGTGAAACATGGCCATCCTCTACAACCTTGCTGGTCTTACAACTGATGTCAGAAAAAAAATACCTGTGATATGATGTCACTGGAAGTGTGGGTTTTTGTAAGACTAACTAGCTAGGGGCTTGGCCAGTAGACTTAAATGGCTACTTTTGTTACTACTTAAATAGAGGGGGGAAGTTCAACTGCTTTTGGCCTGAGGCCATATGCAAACGATTGTGACAATTTTAGGACAGAGAATGATGTTGAAATTGTTAATTCCTTGAAAGGCTTTTGTATTAAGGTTTTTGTTGATTTAACTTTATGAAAATTGCTGGGACTTTTTTCCCAAATAATATATATTATATAAATAATAAAGATTTTTGTTGATTTAATGTTAAGATGTATAATATGAATGATTACTAACTATAATAAATCTTAAAATTGTATAAGTAAAAAAATTAATTTTAATGAAAGTTTACAGAGACTAGGGTTTCCATTCATTCGTTGTTGCACTTTGCTCCCTGCCCACTCCGTCCCCCTCAATTCACTCTTCTCCTTGAAAAGCCAAAGAAACTCTTTCTTTCTTATGTAATCCCTCCTCCCAAGTGCACTCCACTGTGAACCCTTCATTCTGGACTCCTTAATGGCAATAATACCTAATCATATATCCCTTTTAAACAGTTCATTCCCTCATCTATTTCAAAGCAGTATACTCATTCATCCCCTCCTTCTCTGTCTTCCCTCAACCCCGATGTAAGTTCCATTTCAAATCAGTAGCCCTATGCAATATTTGTTCTTTTGTGAGTTATTTTACTAAGCATAATGTCCTCCAGGGTTACCCTGTATAATATTTCCTCTAGGGCTACCCAGTATTATATTTCATAAGTTCCTTGTTTTTCAATGCTGCTTAGTATTCCATTGTGTGGATATACCAGAGCTTCTCCATCCATTTGCTTGTTGATAGGCACTTGAGTTGTTTCTGGCTCTTTACAATTGAGAACAAAGCCACAATAAACATGAGTGTGCATATATCTGCTTGGGTGGCGGTTATGGTTTCATTGTGGTACAATTCCACTAGTGGATTTCTGGGTCAAATGGTATATATATATTCCCAACTTTTTGAGAAGGCATCATGCAACTTTCATAGCAGTTGTACAATTTACACTTCCACCAACAGTGAATAAGGGTTCCAGTTTCTCCACAACCTTGCCAGCATTTGAAGTTTGCTGTTCTGTTAAATTTTGCTACTCTTTTGGGGGTGAGATGATATCTCATAGTAGTTTTGATTTGCATCTCTCTTAGACCTAGGGATTTTGAACATTTCTTCATGTGCTTATTGGCCATTTGAATGTCTTCTTTGGTGAAATATCTGTTCATATCCTGTGCCCATTTTTCAATTAGGTCATTCACCTTTACATTATTGTTGTGCTCAAGTATTTTATAAATTCTAGGTATAAGTCTTTTGTCTGACAGGTCATTACCAAATATTTGTTTCCAATCTATGGCTTCCTGTTTTATCCATTTGGAGAAGTTTATGGATGTGCATAGGGATTTGATTCTTATAAGATCCCATTCATCTATTTTATCCTCTCCTGGTTGTAGATTTTCCAGGATGCTTGGAAGACAGTTTATGTTGTGGAGTAGAAATTCTAGAGTTCTTCCAAGCTTTTTTAAATGAAATTTATAGTCCTTGGTTTTAGTCCTTGGTCCATAATCCACTATGAATTGGTTTTTGTATATGGACTGAGGTATGAATCTTGCTTGAGTTTTCTGCAGATAGTTTTTCCAGTTTTGGTAGCACCATTTGTTATAAAGGCTATTGTTGCCCAACTTAAATGATTTCATCTCCTTGTAAAAAATCAGTTGACCATGGGTGGATGGGCTGATTTATGGATTCTCAATTCTTTTCCATTAATTTATGTGTCTGTCATTGTACCAGCACCACACTGTCTTGATTACCATGGCAGTGAAATACGATTTGAAATCAGAGTGAGATGCTGCCTCCTACCTTGTTTCACTTTTTAAGGAATGCTTACTCGCACCTCCTTTCCATTCCAAATGAAATTGGAGACTGCCTTTTCCATCTCACTGAAGAATAGAATTGGTATTTGTATTGAGATCATATTGAATGTGCAAATTGCCTTTGGTAGTACTTTCACAGTATTGAGTCTTTGTATCCCTGAGCAAGGGATATCCTTCCACTTTTCCAGGTCTATTTTTCTGTCTTGAAATAATTGTTTGTAATTTTCTTTGAATAGATCCTTTGTGCTTCTGGTGAGATTTACTCCCAGGTATTTAACCAAGTATTTAATCTTGTGATTAGCTATTGTGAGGGATATTTTTTCCTTTCTTTTTTTTTTAATTGGGCAAGCAACTTCATTTCTTTTTTCTTAATAATTTTAATGAACATTTATAGAGATTTTGGATTTCCATTCATTCATTGCTGCACTTCTCTCCCCGAGATATTGTTTTTCTTAGCTCCAGATCTGCATTCTCTTTGTCATTGTAGAGCAATCCAATTGATTTTTGTATGTTGATCTTGTATCTTGCCACTTTGCTGAATTGGTCAACTATGTTCAGTAGTTTTCTTGCTGAGTCTTTAGGGTTTTCTAAGTAAATTATCATATCATCTGCGTAGAGAGATAATTTTTCCTCCACTTTCCCAATTTGGATGCCTCTTATTTCTTTCTCTTGCCTTATTGCTATCAGTAAGATCTTTCAATACAATATTGAATAGGAGTGGTGACAGTAGGCGTTCTTGCCTCGTTCCCGTTGTCAAAGAGAATGCCATTAAGTTGTCTCCATTGTGAACAATGTTGGCTCTCTGGTTTGAGTATATACTTTTAATTATATTGAGAGATTCATCTATAATCCTACTTTGTTGAGTGTTTTAAACAAGAAAGGGTATTGTATTTTGTCAAAAGCCTTTTCCACTTCAATTGATAGAATCATATCTTTCTTATTCTTTGCTTTGGTAATGTGATGAATTGCCGCTTTTTCTTCTTATGTTGAACCATCCTTGCATACCTGTTATGAATCTCACTTGATAATGGTGAATTATTTTTGTTGATGTATTCATAGATTCTATTGGCCAGGATTTTATTCCTCTTCAGTTCCTTGAACTTAAGAAATGCTGAGAAAGTTCAGTCTCTTTCATTTTCTTACTCCAGATACTTTACTTTGTCTTGTTGCACAGCCATTTGAAATCTCCTGATCACCTCCTTAATGTCTTGATTTCTTCCTTCTGCTTTGGTTTCTTGGTGCTCCAGTGCAATATTCAGACTGACTTCTGACATCCATTTTGGTCTTTTCTTCCTCCTCCATCTTTACAATGACCTTTTGCACTCTTCCTGGATGATATTCTTAATATCCTCCCATAACTCATCCGGTCTTCTCTCATTACTGTTCAAGACCTCAAACCTGTTCCTG
>NW_006399857.1:9576732-9579035 GCF_000299155.1 Elephantulus edwardii
CCTTGAGTTACAATACTTCATGATGCTTTGGGCAGAATATTGAGTGATCCTGCAAGTATTAATAGAAGTTGGAAAGAGTATACAGAGTCATTATACCAAAAGTAATTGGCAGACACAGAAGAATTTAATGAAACAATAGATGAGCAAGAGCTTATGGTGATACAGGAAGAAGTTCAGACTGATTTGAAAGAATTGGTTAAGGATAGGCCCCAGGAATTGATGGTATACCAATTGACATATTTCAACTAACAGACGCTGCCCTAGATGTGCTCATGAAGTTGTGCCAAGAAATTTCAAGAACAACCACTTGGCCAACTGACTGGATGAGATATGTATTTGTTTCCATTCCAAAGAAAGGTGATCCCACAGAGTGTGGAAATTATCGAACAATATCATTAATATCTCATGCAAACAAGATTTTGCTGAAGAGTATCCAAAAATGGCTGGAACAGCACATCGACAGAGAACTTCCAGAAGTGCAGGCTGGGTTTGGACAGAGCCATGGTACTAGGGATATTGTAGCTAATGCTAGATGGATCTTGGCTGAAAGCAAGGAGTACCAGAAGAATGTCTATCTTTGTTTCATTGATTACACAAAGACATTTGACTGTGTGGATCATAACAAACTGTGGTTAACTCTGAGAAGAATGGGAATCTTAGAACACTTGATAGTGCTAATGCGAAACCTATACTTGGACCAGGAGGCAGTTGTCAGAATAGAGAAATGAAATACTGCATGGTTCAAAATTGGGATGGGTGTATTCTAGGGCTGAATCCTGTCTCCATACCTTTTCAATCTTTATGCGGAACAGGTTATCTAAGAGGCTGGGCTCTATGAGGAGAAATGCGGGTTGGAGGAAGAATCATCAACAGTGCGTTATGCAGATGACACAACCTTGCTTGCTGAAATTGAGGAGGACCTAAAGCACTTTCTGTGGAATGGTTGAGATTTAATATCAAGAAAACAAAGATTCTGCATAATAATGGATGGTGTAGAGAGTGAAATTCCTCACAGTCTTAGTGTACTTGGCTCTAAAGTCAACATTCTTGGCACCAGCAGTCAGAAAATTAAAAGACGTGTTGTGTCTGTGGTTAGACAACTCTCTGAAGTGCTGAAGTGCAAAGACATCAATCTGGAGACTAAGTTGCACCTGATACATGGCACGGTCTTTGCAATCACTTGCTATGTGTCAGAGAGCTGGATACTGACTAAGGATGATAGAAGAAAAATTGATGCCTTTGAGCTGTGGTGTTGCAGAAGAGAACTGAGTATAACATGGACTGCTAGGAAAACAAACAAATTTGTCCTGGAGAGGGTGAAGCTGGGTTGCTTCTTGGAGGCAAGGATTCTAAAGCTTTGTCTGACATACTTTAGACATGTTGCAAGGAGGGACCAGTCCTTTGAGAGGGATGTCATGCTTGGGAGTGTGGAGGGACAGCGCAGGAGAGGAAGACTCTCGATGAGATGGATTGATTCAGTGAGTGGGCTAATGGGGGTAGGTGTGTGAGAGATGTTGAGATTGGCACAGGATAGGGCAGAGTTTAGACTGCTGTACGTAGGGTTGATATGAGTCTCAGATGACTCAACGGCATATAACAACATCAACAACAAGAGTTTATTCAGAATTTTTGCATCTATGTTCATGAGAGAGAGGTATTGGCTTATAGTTTTCTGTTTTGATGGTGTCTTTACCTGGCTTTGGTATCAAGGATATGTTTGCTTCATAGTAGGAGTCTGGGAGAATTCCATCTTTTTCTATTTTCTGAAATAGTTTATGTAGGATTGGTGACAGTTCTTCTCTGAATGTTTGATAAAATTCACTAAAAGCTATCTGGTCCATGATTTTTTTTAGATTGAGGTAGTTTTATTACCTTTTCAATTTCTTCTTTTTTAATGGGTCTGTTCGGGTGTTCAGTTTCAGTTGGTGTCAGTTTAGGTAGGTTGTGAATTTTTAAGTATTTCTCCATTTCCTCTAGGTTTTCTTTTTTTTAGTATAATTTTTCATAATATTCCAATGTTAGCCTTTTTATTTTAGTTGGTTCTGTTGTGATGTTGCCCATTTCATCTCTTAGTTGGATTATTTGTATTTTTTCCTTCTTTTCATTTGTTGATTTTGCTAGTCGTATGTTGATTTTATTGTCCCTTTCACAGAACCAACTCCTTGTTTTGTTGATGGTGTCAATTGTTTTAGGTTTTTATTTCATTTATTTCTGCTCTAATTTTTATACCTTCAGGTTTTTTAGAAGGTGTCATGTTTTATTGCTGTTCTTTTTCAATTTGTTGGAAATGATGGGTTAGAGAG
>NW_006399857.1:9581651-9585535 GCF_000299155.1 Elephantulus edwardii
GTTGGCGTAGGATAGAGCAGGGTTTAGGGCTGTTGTGCATAGGGTCGCTATGAGTCGGAAACGACTCGACGGCACATAACAACAACAACAACAACATAGTATTCTTGGTTGACAGTTGTGTTCTTTGATTGTTTGATATATTTCCTTCCACTGTCTTCTTGCTTGCGTGGTTTCTGCTGAGAAATTGGCACTTAATCTTATCTGCTCTCCCTTATTGGTTACTCTTTGTTTCTCCCTCACTGCTTTCAGAATTCTCTCTTGATCTTTTGTTCTGACAAATTTAACTATGATATGTCTTGGTGTTTTTCATTTGGCTTCTAGTCTCTATATTGTTCACTCAGTTTCTTGAATATATATTATCTCATTCTTCATTATGCCTGGGAAGTTTGCCTCTAGTAATCCTTCCACAATATTTTCAGTGTCTTTACTTGCTTCATCCTGTTCTGGAATTCAAATGAGCACGTGCTATTTCTCTTGATGGTGTTCCACATTATTCTTAGGTTTTCTTCTTTTTCCTTCCTTATTGATTCTTCATTTTTCTCTAGCAGATCAGTGGTGACAATTTTATCTTCTCTTTTCCCGGTTCCGTGTTCATCTCTTCAACTCTGCTCATGTGTCAATCCATCATTTTGAAAGCATCTGAAACACTGGACTTCATATTTTGCATGGTCTTTCTTTTTTTTCCCACTGTTACTAATGCCTCCTTTGTTTTATATGCATTTTTCTGGATTTTTTTAAGCTCTTCCTGGTTTTCTGCTTACAGTTTCCTGTAATTCAAGTTTGTCTTTCTTCTATTGAAAATGTTTAATCATTGTTTTTGTTGTTTTTTTTTTTAAATTCTGTGTAAGAAAGTTCCATCAGACTTCCTGGCTTCAAGAAATCCATTGATACTGTATCATCTTTTTGGGGTGATATCTTGCTTTGCACTTGTATAGTGTGCAGAATAGCTTGCTTTCTTTGAAACATTGATATGTTCTTGATCTGAAGACAATGCTCTAGAAATCAGTTAGGCACCTACCCCCCTAGTGGTTTTATCTGAACTTCTGACTCAATGGAAAGTTCAATTTAAGGTCTATGAGAACAGCCTTTTGTAGGTATGTCAGATCAAGGTGCTCCGGATTAAAGGCAAATTGATTGACTGCATGTGTATGCACAGGTGTGGAGCCCAATGGAGGATGGGACAGGCATGATGGGGTCGACCACAGGGCGGGTCAACCACTTGTGAGACCTTACTCAGACCTCAGCTGTCTGGGTGTGCTCACTAGTGGGGTCCCTACTCAAATTCCAGCTTTCAATATCCCACACAGTGGCTCTTACTCAGCAGTCCCTGCCCATCAGCCCTTACCCAGCTGCATTCATGCATCGGCTCCTTCACCAAAAGGGCCCTGGGTCCAGCAGGACCCAAGAAGGCTCAGTCAAATTCCCACCAATCCACTTGCTTCTTTCTGGTCTGTGGTGTCCATGAAAGTTCAGTCAAATTCACACTGGACCACTCGCTCATGGGTGCTCTCCCAGGCAATTGGTGGTTCCCATTTCCAATGGACAGCCATTCCTGGGCTGTCTGCGGGCCCAAGAGAACTCAACCAATTCCTCAGTGGGCTCACTCTTGGGTGCTCTCCCAGGCAATTAGTGGTACCCAAGAAAAACCAGTCAAATTCGTACCAGCTCACCTGATTGTGCGTAGTCAGCAGGGCACAACAAAATTCTGTCAAATTCCAACACACCCACTCAGTCTTAGTGAACTTTAAGATAACTCAGCCAATTTCCTGCTAACCTTTCTCCTGAGGATGGGTCCCAGAGCAGCTGGTGGCTTCCGGCTTTGGTTGGGCCTCTGGTGCAACCCATGGTGTGGCTCTATGTTCCTATAGCTCCATAACTAATTGTTCCAACAAAAGTTTTGATTCAAATTCCTACTGTCCAGGTCGTGTTGTGTCAGTTGGTATCTGTGTGCTGTGAAGGTCTCTCTAGTGGCCCATCTCTATGCAGCTTTCTGTTCCTCTGGCTCTTCACGTTCTTCTCTCCACTGCCACCATCTTGGAATCTGCCTATAAGTTTTATATTTATGTAAGTGCCATTCAAAATAATTTAAATTATTCCCCTCATATTCTTATATAGTGCTAAGCCACACATTTAACAACACAATTTTTTTGAGAGAACTGGACTTAAAAGCTGGAGTGCAGCACTTAAAAAGTCTATATTCAATGAAGTGCTAGCTTTCTGAAAGACCAATGAGACAGGTACCCTTTAGATAGCAACTCTAGACTATATAGACTGTGACTTTTACAGCAAGAATTTGTCAGGTTAGTCTGGATATCATCTGGGAGACTGAAGCACATTTTCATGAGGATGTCTACATGGTCTGATGTAATGCTTCTCACTGTTGCCTTAGGCCAGCTTACATGCACTGCCTTCTTTAAGTTTCTGATTTCTAAGCTGGCTGTCAATTTATCACTGTCTCCATCTGATAAAAGCTCCTGCCTAAGGATCATATTATTCTATTGGGTATTCTGTTAGGGTGAGGGAAGGAGCTAAATATGAAATTCTTAAATTATGGTGAAAAGTGATATTGCTATAGTTTTCCTTGAGACTACTTTTGCTACTGTCTTGTATGTTTATGACTCTGTATGGGTGTATGTGTTTAATGTGCTCTGTTTTTCAGAGTTTTTTTCCCCTTTGTTTTTTTGCTATATTTGCAGGAACCTGTGCCCTTGGCACATGATAAAATAGAAAGCAATCCATTTTTGAAAAGGTTCTTTTAAAGAATAATTGACTGACATAGATGGAACCCACCAGTAGAAAAGAAAAAAGAGGTACAGATGGTAAATCGATAGATATCTGATCTTATTTACTTAAAGAAAATATGGAGAAATGCTTAGAACAAGGAGTTTCTATTTATTAAATAGCAGGGGAAATGTGATGTGGAGATATTCTTTTCTTAATTTTCACAAAAGCTGATTCTATAAAAAAAACTGCAGGTAGAATACAAAACCAAGAGTAATTTATTTCCAGAATACATGGAAATTGCTTCTGTTATGATTGACATATTTTATGGCCTTTAGTGACATCAATAAACATTCTATCTATTTAATTGTGATTTTAATGAAAGTTATAGATAATTTTGATTTCCTTTCATTCATTGTTGCAAATATCCCTCCTGCTTCTCCCGCCAGTTAGCTTTTCTTTTTGAAAAAAAAAATTCATTGTTTTACAATTCCTCTTCAGCCCACTTTATTATGCAGCTCTTATTCTGGATTGTTGTCATGCAAATAAGACCTAATCATATTTTTGTTTTCTTCTTGTTGTTGTTATATGCTGTCAAGTTGCCTGTGACTCATAGCGACCCTACGTACAACAGCCCTTAACCCTGAACTATCCTGTGCCAATCTCACTGTCTCTGACACACCTACCCCCATTACTGCAGTCACTGAGTCAATCCACCTGATAGGGTCTTCCACTCCTGCTCTGTCTCTCCACCTTCCCAAGGATCATGTCCTTCTCCAAGTATTGGTTCCTCCTTGCAACAATTCCAAAGAATGTCAGATGAAGCTTCAGAATCCTTCTCTCCAAGGAGCATGCTGGTTTAACCCTTTCTAGGATGACCCTGTTCATTTTCCTAGCAGTCCATGATATATTCAATATTCTTCTCCAACATCACAACTTAAAGGCATCAATTATCCTTCTAGCATGCCTAGTTACTGTCCAGCTCTTTGGTGCATAGCAAGTGATTGTTAAGACCCTGGCCTTTATCAGGTACACCTTAGTCTCCAGAGAGACACCATTGCTCTTCAGTACTTTGGAGAGGTCCCTAATAGCAGGCTTTCCCATCGCAATATGCCTTTTAATTTCCAGGCTACTGCTGCCAAGAGTGTTGACTGTGGAGCCAA
>NW_006399857.1:9587500-9589244 GCF_000299155.1 Elephantulus edwardii
TTTGGAATCTTCCGTTCAGCTCTTTAGTATCTTGAATTCTTCCTTGTGCTTTGACTTCTCTAGCTCCAGTGCTATATTTAGAGTTTCTTTTGACGTCCATTTTGGTCTTTTCTTCCTCTTCTGTCTTTGTAATGACCGTCTGCACTCTTCTTGGATGATACATTTGACTTCCTCCCACAACTCAGCTGGTCTTTGCTCATTAGATCTCAAACCTGTTCCTAAGATGCTTCTGAAATTCAGGTGGATGAACTCAAAGTCATATTTTGGTTCCCGTGGATTCGGTTTAATTTTCCTCAGCTTCAGCTTGAACTTGCATATGAGTAGTTTGGTGGTCTATTCCACAATCAGCCCATTTAATACTTTAGGTTTAAAAGACTGTAACAGAGTAAAGTGTCAATGTTATATTCAAAGTAGAGAAAAATGTGGTGAACAAGTTAAAAAGTTATGGGATTATTAATTGTGTCATTGGTAGATGTCATTAATTTGACTAGGACTTTTAGCAATCCTTCGAACAACAAGTTGGAACATTCTAATCTTTACAGTATCTGAAATGCTTGAGCCATTACTATAGTCACTGTGTCAATTTATCTTGTTGAAAATCTTTTCTCTGACACTGCACCTTTCCAAGCATAATGTCTTTTTTCCAAAAACTGGCTCTTCTGGACAACATGCTCAAAGTGTGAGAGTGTCCCCATTATTACCTTTAAGCTACTCTTCCTCTAAGACAGATTTATTTGTTTTTATCACATTTCTAAAAGTAAAAAAAAGAAAAAGACAAAACAAAGGATACATATATACTTTGAAAGATTTCATAATCATTTTGAGACTTATTGGCTCTCCTAAGACTTAGAAATATGAAAACTAGAAAAAGAAAATAATAAAAGTATTACAGTTAAAAGTGTAGAAATCTGGTATATTGTTTGACAGTAGAAGGAGAGTTCTACACAAAGTTTCTTATGCCAGGCAGAAAAAGCATCATTGCTGCTTGGTTTCATAGGGCAAATGTGCAGTAGGATAAGAAACTTAACTTGGAAATAGTGGTTAGCCCATTTCTGTAGATTTCTATTTCTGATTCCTTGTTATCTGCCTCTACTGAAGAGTTTTGCATTATAAAATTCTATATCTTCTTAAGCAAACTACATTTTCAAAGAAGAGAAAAGTAAACTTCAAATTTGTGGCCTTTAAGTCAGAAACTTCTGCAAGTTTTCAGAAACCATAAATTAATTGCATGTGAGGAAATGGCAGAGAAGAAATTATTTTGAAAGCATTTTAACGACTTCCGAAAAATCAATTACAATCATTCAGACTTTTTTGTTAATTTTTTTGTTTTATTTTTATTGTTTTGTGTGTGTGTGTACCGTCAAATCAGATGTGACTGGTACAGGAAGAGCTTTTTCCTCCTTCTCAAGCAAAGCATCTGGTGGATTTGAACTACATACTTCTAGGATTGCAGTGCAGCTTCTTGCCACTAGGCCACCAGAGCTCGCCCTTTCAGACTTTTTGACTTTGTGTTTCCTTTGACAATATTAACCCAATGATGCCACATTTCTTTGGAATGTATGATTTAGTCATTAATGTCCTATATCTTTGAATCTGTTCAAATGAGAAATCTCTAGCATTGTTCTTAGGGTTTTTTTTTTAAACTCTCAAAAATTATTTTCAATTGTCTATTTTTTTAAATTTATTCAATAGTTCATTCATTTACAATTTTATTGTGATTGAATTTAAGAGTTTACACAAACTG
>NW_006399857.1:9593694-9594749 GCF_000299155.1 Elephantulus edwardii
AAAAAAAAAAGAATTTAAGAGTTTATTCAGTCTATATTAGAAAATGTCCTAATTGCACCAGTTTGGATTTGGGGAGTGTTTTCAATTTCTTATGCTAAAAAGGCCAATAGGCAAAACCAAAATAAAACAAAACAATGTGTTTGCCAGGGTAGGGTGAATGTGGTTGAGTATTAGTCGGATTCATCTAAATGCTGTTTTAAAAGAAACAATATTTGTCTTTTCTGATTCTGTTCTGTTTCCAAATGCCTCACCAGCCTTTTCCTATATGTCTTCACTGACTGCAGCACTTGTTTACTTAAACCCACTTATTCTACTTTTCTTTTGTCACTTTATATAAGACAAGTATTTGGGTATGCAAGATCTTTTATAAGACATTCAAGTCTCCAACATCTAGTGTGTTTTGATTTTGAGCAACTAGGGTCCAGTGTTTGTGAGCATTTTATAGTGACAGATACAAAAGAAAATAGTAAGAAGTATTGATTTCATTTATAGGTATTAATTTTCCTAGTTTCTCCTTTATTATATTTATTATGTGTCAGTTAACTTAGATGTATATTCTATTTCATTTACTATGCAGAATAATGCAACAAACTCTACATTATAGTTATGATTTTCTAAGTAGTCTTTTTCTTTTCCTTTTGGTACGGCTCTAATAATTGTCAAATGGGAAGACTGCAAATGTGTCTGACTTCCTATTAGAAATGATTTAAAATTTATAAACTGGTACAGCAGATTTCTCTACTGTAATGTTATCCACTGGGCATGCAGCTGTCACAGGATCTCCCGCACTTTATCTCATGGGGATTAGATTGAGGAAATGGCACAAAATGGCTGATCCTCTCATTATTGCCACTGCAGTGAATAAGGAACTGTGCTCCATCTCTGACTCTGACCTAGGACACATGTATCTTTTACTAGCATCCATAAAACTGAAAAGTTTGTAAATAAGTAAAATCTTGCATCTTTTAGTTTCTGATAGTAGAGTCATATATGTTATGAGAGCTGAACCTTTGTTGGTAAGGATTGTTATGGGTCATACTCGACTAGACAGCACA
>NW_006399857.1:9594902-9595827 GCF_000299155.1 Elephantulus edwardii
CTGTAATATTCACATGTTCTAATGTGAAAAGAGCAGGAGACATGTAGAGATGGCCATGTTTGACCTTTACACACAAAAGAACTCTCCCCATTAAGTGCATCAATAACACAAAACTAATTGCCATGAGATCAGATATGCCTCTTGTATCTCTTTCTACTCATGTCAACACCAATCTAACTGCTTTCCTGGGTTCCAAGTCTGATGTGATATTTTACAGATCACACAGAACCATATTTGGAAAATAATAAAAAAATGAGATTAGAACCAGAACAGTCAAGACAGCTCCCAAACTGTACACACAGGCACCTTAGTCTGCAGCTTCGTGGCTTTTGTTCAATGTTCCAATGTTTTCAGTCTTCCCCGTATTGGCTTTCTGCAGAAAGTGGTTCAGATCCTCCTCAGTTTTGCAAAGCAAGGTTGTGTCATCTGCAAAACATAGATTGTTGAGTCTTCCTCTAATCCTGATGCTACATTCCTCCTCACAAAGTCCAGCCTCCAGAATGATCTGTTCTGTATATACATTGAAAAAGTCTGGAGACAAGATGAATCCTGATGCACTCCTTTATTGGTTTTGAATCATACATTGTGTCCTTTGTATATTCTGACCACTGCTTCCTGGTCCAAGTATAATCAAGTGTTCTGAGATTTTCATTACTCTCAAGGTTGGCCACAATTTGTGGTTATATACACAGTCAATGCGTATGCAAACACCTTTGCATAGTCAATGATGCACAGATAGATATTCCTTTGGTGCTATTTGTTTTGGACCAACAGCCATCAGACATTGGCGATAATGTCTCTAATGCCATGACCTCTTCAACTCAGCTTGCGTTTCTCTGTTGATATATTGTTTCAAATGTTTTTGGATAATCTTCAGCAGGATTTTGCTTGAATGTGGTATTAGTGATATTCTTTGATAATTTCC
>NW_006399857.1:9595977-9597225 GCF_000299155.1 Elephantulus edwardii
TACTCTGTTGAGTCAAATTTTTTTATGGGAATAAATATGGATCTTTTCCAGTCAGTTGATCAAGTAGTGATCCTCCAGATTTCTTGGCACAAACTGTTGAGTATTTCCAGAGTAGCTGTTTCTTGAAATACATCAATTGGTATTCCATCAATACCTGGGGACTTGTTTTAGCCCGTTCCTTCAGAGGACTGACAATTCCCTTCTGGATGGGCTAACATGCCTTATTCGCATATTCTTACCCATACAAATGATCAGGTCAGATTGAGATGGCTAGGGAAGACATGTTGAAGTAAAAACTCCATAGACCACCCTCTAGGTTTACCATCAACAATCATTCATGAAAAAATTAGCTTTTCCCTTACAATATAGAATAAATATATTCAGGAAAGTGTGTAATCAATAACTTAATTCTTCATACTTTTATTTCTTCCATTGTTGATGGCCAATCTCTGACTTGCCTATCCATACCAAAAGAGTACGCTGAGGAAAGAAGCATGTTGCTTCTTCTGAAGAATCCTCTATCCTAGTTAGAAATCTTAGCATCTCATCCATAAACAAAATTCAGCCAAGAGCAAATCATCATATTGAAGCAATTAACAATAGCTCACAACAACATGCAACATCCACTCAGGTTCTACTCAACTTACCTCAATTCATCTGTGGCTAGGTTCAAATAGGTTGCAGCTGCTAACTCAGGAGTCCACACTTATTCTTGTGTTCCAGACTGACTGGTCCCTTCACTCAGCCTGATGTCCCATATGAAGCCAAGTCAATAAGCTAGGGGATTATCATTATTACCTGATTCTTAAAGCCAGCATTTTTTGTGCTTATTCATGTATCTGTGCATTGTTGTTGTTAGGTGCTGTCGAGTTGAGTATGACTCATAGCGACCCTATGAACAAAAGATCTGAACCCTGTTCTATCCTGTGACATCCTTACTCTTCCTGACACAAAGAGCCCATTGGAGCGGTCACAGTGTCAATCCACTTGGTTGAGAGTCTTCCTTTATTTTATTTTATTTCCTCCACTATTCCTATCATTATGTTCTTCTCCAAAGTTGCACCTCCTAGCAACAAGCTCAAAGAATGTGTGACAAAGCCTCATCATTCTTGCCTCCAAAGAACACTCTGCCTGCATCCTCTCTAAGACATATCTGTTTGTTCTCTTGGCTGTCCATGGAATGTTCAGTGCTCTTCTCCAACACCAGAGCTCAAAGGCATCAATTCTTTTCCTGTCATCCTTATTCAC
>NW_006399857.1:9597575-9599039 GCF_000299155.1 Elephantulus edwardii
TGGACTTCTAGGAGAAGGAGTATAGCATCAGGATTTGAGGGAGATTCATCAATAACCTGTTTATGGAGATGACACAACCTTGCTTGCTGAAAGTGAGGAAGACTTAAAAGCACTTGTGGAAGATCAAGGAATGTAGCCTTCAGTATGAATTGCATCTCAATATCCAAAAAACAAAAATTCTTACTACCGGACCAATAAATAGACAGTGTATCTGTGCATGCTAAGTCAATAATGGTCTAAACTCAGACTGTGTCTTCATTTCTACATTCCTCTTAATTCCATTCCAATGGGTCCAGGTGGTCATCAGAAGTGTGAATACTTCCCAGCTTCCTTTAACTTCAACTTCTGCAAAGGGGCTCTGATGAGTACCAATCTTACCCTGCCTCAGAAGCCAAATAGCTTGTCCCAGCTTTCAAAGGTCAGAGACTCTTTTTATATCCCCCCATTCCTCTTTCTTTGGAACATACATCTCTAACATTCAAAATTCAAAGAAGATCCATTCAGGTTAAAATCTCCTTAGTACTGGATGGGGCTTAATCCTTCCCCAGGCTAAGCCCCATGTCCTCTATTTCAACTGTTTTCAAGAAGCCTTTCTACAGGGTAGATGTTCCCCTTTTAGAATATCTGATCAGCTTCACCCTGAGGGCTGATTACATACTTTTTAAGCTTTATAATATTTAATAATCATTTACTACAGTAAACCCAATTCACTGACACTTGGTGAAAATTATATCAGGCTGTGCTACAATTCTAAGATTGAATACTTTGAGGAAGCTGAACTAAAAAACAAAACAAAACAAAGAAATTGAATGTCATGACATAGAAGATTTTTTACTACCAACTGGTAAACCTGAAATCCTCTGGTACAAGGATTGTTGTTGTTGTTAGGAGCTGGCGAGCTGAGTACGACTTATAGTGACCCTATGAACAAAAGCTATGAATTCTGTTCTATCCTGCACCATCCTCACACTTCCTGACATACGAGAGCCCATTGGTGCAGTCACAAAAGAGGCCATTGTAACAGTCACCATGCCAATCCACCTAGTTGAAGGTCTTCTTTTTCGGCAACCCTCCATCTTTCCCAGCATCAGCTCCTTCCCCAAGAAATAGCCCCTTCTAGCAACATACTCAAAGTATGTGAGGTAAAGTCTCATCATTCCTGCCTCCAAAGAACACTCTAGTTGCACCCTCTCCAAGATTTATCTGTGTTCTCTTGACTGTCCATGGGATGTTCAGAGCTCTTCTCCAACACCACAGCTCAAAGATGTAATTTCTTTTTCTGTCACTCCCATTCATTGTCCAGCACTCAAATGCATAGCAAGTAATTAGAAAGACACACCTTAATTAATCCTCACACTGACATCATTGCTCCTCAATAATTTGGAAAGGTCCCTAACTAAAGATTTTCCCAGAGCAATATGTCTCCTTATTTCTTGACTGCTGGTACCAACAGTGTTAATTTTG
>NW_006399857.1:9600399-9601356 GCF_000299155.1 Elephantulus edwardii
TTACTGTAGATTGTCTTTGTGGCACAGGCTGAAAATGTGGAGACTGATGAGTGGTGTGCCAGGATCCTATCGACTGTTAGTTGTGGTGTAGCTCGATGACAACTGTGGGTGATGTAATTTGCATGTTGTGTTCTAGGAGAGTGTTCCACAAGAGAAAGCAGTTAGAGCTGAGGTCTTATGACCTTACATAAGCTCTAGTAGAGTGGGGCTTGTATCCCATCCTAATTCTCTCTCTAAATGTAGTAATTATGTTGGTACAATATAAACAGTTAATGTTGGTTAGAAAAGATATCTGAAAGATAAACCTTAGATAACCAAAATCCACCCCCTCATTTCCCAGCTTTTTTATCCAATGCTCTCTTGCTTGAAGAATCTGATTTTCCCTTACAATCATAATAAGAATTGTATTCATGAAAGTGTCCAAGCCAGCAATACTTTATTGTCAAGTGTGATAATGGTTACCCATGGTGGACTCTGTTTGGTGGAGCTTCCAAATTAAAACAAGCTTGGAAGCAAGAGTGTCATCCACTTTCAAAATGGCTTGCCTCTGGAAACTCTATGACCGCGGAGAAATGAAAGTTATACGAGTGTTCAGGTCTTTTGTTCATGGAGTCGCTGTGGTATCTATGACTAGACTCAACAGCACTTAACAACAACTACAACAACATATTAATTTTACTTATAATTATATAGAATCATTGGTGTGCATATTTTTGAAATCGTCATTTCCCGGGGAAAATGGTTAAATTCTTGTATTGTGAACTGAACAGGACATCTCATTATTTATGCTTGAAATTAGGACTAAGAAGAGTTTTCATTTTAACTTTAACCGTAATACCTAATTCCTTTTTATCATCATACTATTTTTTTTAATTTTTTTATTTTATTTTATTATTTTTGTGTGCGTGTACTGTCAAATCAGATCTGACTGGTACAGGAGGAGATTGCCCCTCCTTC
>NW_006399857.1:9601456-9602993 GCF_000299155.1 Elephantulus edwardii
TTATTTTTGTGTGCGTGTACTGTCAAATCAGATCTGACTGGTACAGGAGGAGATTGCCCCTCCTTCCCCGGCAGAGCATCTGGTGGATTCGAACCGTGCACCTCTGGGATTGTAGTTGCAGCTTCTTGCCACTAGGCCACCAGAGCTCCCCCATCATACTATTTTTAAAATAGATGATAGTAGTCCAGATAATCACCTAAAATTTTATTCTTATTTGTTATTCCCACTTTGTAAATTAGTATCTTGGCAAATTTTTCAGGGAGAAGTTTGTGGACAAGCAGGCTTCATAAATTTATGACCATAAAAATCATTTTCCCCTCTCCCCTCTTCAATTACATTATCAAATTAATGTATTATTTTAAAGTGTGAAAGGGATAACAAACCTTTATTTTATGGTTAGTATATTAAATATCTATACATAAATAATAAAGCTGAAAATAAAATTACTGCTGACACGTTGATTCTTACTCTTAGCAATTAACTACCTTTGAAAACCTTCCAGATAGTCAGCTATGTTTTGGATCTGACTTTCTGGTACTCAACACACAATAGATTTAAAGGAGGAAACTGTCCACAGTACTTGGAAGAGCAGCTTGTGGATTGAAACCACTGATCTCTGGTTTAGTACCACAATTAGTAATACACTATGTCACCAGAGTTCCTCTGATAAATAACTGTTGTTGTTGTTAGATATGACTGAGTCAAGTATGAGAGAGACTATGAACAATAGACATGATCCTGTCCTCTTCTGTGCCATCTCATAGTTTCTGACACACATGAGCCTATTGCTGCAGTCACTGTATCTGTCTCATTGAGTATCTTCTTTTCTGATTCTCCACCTTCCCAAGCATGATGTCCCCTGTTATACTTCTTCTAGCAAGTATGAGAGAGAAAACTTGATAATCTTTGCCTCCAAGGAACATTTCACTACACATTCTCTAAGACATATCTGTTTGTTCTTTTGGCAGTCCATGGGATATTTAATATTCATCTTCAATACCAAAACTCAAAGGCATCAATTATTTTATTATCCTTATTCATTGTCAAGCTCTCAGATACGTAGTTGTTGTTATTATGTACCATCAAATTGCTTGTGACTCATTGTGACCCTGATCTATCATTGTCTCTGGCACACACTTACCCCCGTTACCCCAGTCAGTGAGTCAATCAATCTCATTGAGCGTTTTCCTCTCTTGCACTGTCCTTCTACCCTCCCACCTGTGATGTCCCTCTCCAAGGACATGTCCCTCTCCTTGTAACATGCCAAGAGTATGTCAGAGAAAGCTTCAGAATCTTTGTTTCCAAGAAGCAGCTTGGTTTCACTCTCTCTAAGATGAACCTGTTGGTTCTCCTGGCAATCCATGATGTATTCAATCCTCTTATATAGCACCACAGCTCAAAGCCATCTATTCTCCTTCTGGCATCCCTAGTCATTATATAGCTTTCTGATATATAGCAAGTAACTGTGAAGACCATGACCTGGGTCAAGCACACCTTAGTCTCCAGATTGACATCATTGCTCTTCAGTACTCTGGAG
>NW_006399857.1:9604543-9606059 GCF_000299155.1 Elephantulus edwardii
CAAAATCCTAGCATTCAAGGAGAAACTTGTTTTCAACCTCTTGAATTAATTGGTATCCATTCAATTCCTGGAGGCTTGTTTTTGTGTTTGTTTTGTGGTGATTTTTTTTTTTGGTTGTTTTTAATCAGTGTCTTCAATGCAGCTTAAATCTCTTCCTTTATGGACTTTGCTGGCTGTTTTTCATATAGTACTTCCTGGATTTTTTTAGGTTCAGCCTATTGTTTTAGGTACAGACACTCTCTTTATACCTCATATCTTATTTTGATACTTCCTGGATCATTTAAGATCTTGTCCATAGCATCTCTAAGTATTGCAACTCAAGGCTTGAAATTGTTTTTCAGTTCTTTCAGCTTGAGAATGTGAAGTGAGTTCTTTTCTTTTTATCCTTTGACTCCAGTTCTTTGCACATTTTATTATAATATTATGTTATCTTCTTGAGCTGGACTTTGAAATCTTTTGTTTAGCTTTTTCTTCTGCAGATCTTCCCTTTCTTTGGATTGTCAAAGCTCTAATGTAATTTTCATAGAGCCTTCTAACATATATTTTGGTATTTCCTGTCTCCTGTCTTTGTAATGACCTTCTATCTTTATAAATAATATCCTTGATGTCATCCCACAGCTTCTCTGATCTTCTACCACTGGTGCTCAGTGCCTTATACTTGTTTTTGAGATTATTTTTAAATTCTAGTTAATTCAAACTCATAGTGATATTTTATTCTTGTGAACTTATTTTAATTTTGTTCAGCTTCAAACTTGCACAAAGTAACTGAAAGTCTGTTCCACAGTTAATCCGCTCACCTGGTTTTGACTCTTAATATTGAGCTTCTCCAACAAGTTTTTACATTGATATAGTCAGTCTGATTCCTGAATGGTGTGTAAAGTAATATGTATGTATAATGTCGTCTTTTGTTTTATAAAAAATCATATTCGGTAAAAACAAGTAGTTGAAAGTATCAAATGCAAACATTTTATCTCCAGTTTCATTTCCATCACCAAGATTATACTTTCCTACAGTGCGATTGGCCCAGGACAGAGCAGAGTTTAGGGCTGTTGTATATAGGGTCACTATGAGTTGCAAGCGTCTCGACAGCACATAACAACAACACCAACAACAACAACAATCATTCTTTTCTTATTGTTTTCAACTTATACATTCCTGTCACTAATATATAATAAATAATTCATCTTGATTGCATGTTTGGTCAATTTCACACTGCATATGCTAGCACAAATCATCTTTTTTCACTTTAGTTGTTGGCGTATATATTTGTACAGTAGTCATAGTAATAAGTCTTCTTTGTATTCATATAGATCGTATCCTATCATTTACAACATTTATGAGATTGTAAATAATAATTATAATTTTTTTTGGTAAACACAAATTTAATAATTCTCACTACAAAGTCAGAAGAAATGAAAAAGACCAAAATGGATGTCAGAAGAAACTCTGAAGATGGCACTGGAGCGCAGAGAAGCCAAACCACAAGGAAGAATTCAAGATACTAAAGAGCTGAACA
>NW_006399857.1:9607724-9610990 GCF_000299155.1 Elephantulus edwardii
TTCAGTGACTGGGATAATTGGGATGGGAGTGTCAGAGACAGTGTGACTGGCACAGGACAGAGCGGAGTTTAGGGCTGTTGTACATAGGATCACTATGAGTCGCAAGTGACTCAACGGCACATAACAATAACAACAACAACAACATACTAGTTTACTTAGAAAGTTTGTATACATTGTTTTTCACATTGGATATTTTCCATTTTCTTTACCCACCCCTCACTCCACCAATCAAATTGTGTGATCCTATGAATACCCATCCCACACCAGCATGCAATCTCACCCCTCTGCTCCCCCCTCTTGGATCCTCATACACATTTTGCTAGTTGTCTTTCTATTTCTACAGTAATGGTCTTACATACTATTTGTCCTTATGGGACTCAGTTCACTTAGCATAATACTCTCCAGTTCATCCCATTTATGGAGTGATTTTCAAAATAATTGATCCTGCATGCTGTGTAATATTCCATCGTGTGAATGTACCATAATTTCTCAATCCATTCTATTGTGGTTGGGAATTTTGGGCTGGTTCTAGGTTCTTGTGATGGTGAATAATGCTACTATGAACAAATCTCTGCGGCTCAGTTCTAATTTTCTCAGGGTTTATTCCAGGCTGTGGAATATCTGGGTCATAGGGAATTTCTATAGTTAGCTCTCTGAGGAAATGCCAAACTGCCATTCAGAGTGGTTGTACCATTTTACAATCCCACCAACAGTATATAAGAGTTCCTGTCTTTCCACATGGTCTCCAACTTGCTGTCCTGTTAAACTTTGCCACAGCTCCTGGAGTGAGATGGTATATCATTGCGGTTTTTATTGCATCTTTCTTATTTTCAGTGATTTTGAGCATTTCTTCATGTATCTGTTGACCATTCAAATAACTTCTTCTGTGAAGTCTTTCTATGTCTTTTGCCCATTTTGTAATTGTATTATCAGTCTTTTACTTGTGTAGGCCCTTTAGGATTCTGAAAACTTTTGTGATGAGACCTTTGTCTGAAATGCTAATGTCAATAGGTTTTCTTTTCTGTTGCTAACAAAATATTTTTTATTCACACAGGTGTTTAATCTTTAGAAGGTCCCATTCATCAGTTTTATTCTCTCCAGATTGTGCATTTCTGGCTGTATTTGACAGTCTCTTTAATATCATAGACTAGGCCTTCTATGCTTGATCTCAGTTTGTCTCATTAATTTTATGGTTTTGTGCTTTACTCCCAGGTCTTTGATCAACCTTCAGTTGATTTTGTATATGGTGTGAGATGTAGATCGTATTTCAGCTTTCTGCAGGTGGAAGTCCAGTTTTGCCAGCATCACTCTCTGAAGAGGTTGTCATTTCCCCATTTAAACCATGAAGTGTTTCTTTATTCTGTTTTACCTCTTGGTTTACCTGCAGGTTTTGCATGAGCCCTGTTGACTATGCTGCAGTTGTCAATATTTACAGTGTATCTATAATTTATTAAAATACATACATTTGAATGTCTTAGTGTAATCAGTAATATAGAAATTTCCAAAATACAAGTCTCTTGTTCTGGGTATACATTCAGGATATAACATTCCTGAGTTAACATTTTGTGTTTTTTATTTTTTTAATTTTTTCCCCTTTCTTTCTGGCTAAGAGTTGGGCATAACAGTGGAATGCAATAAACTTGAATTGAAGACACAACTGTATCAATGATAATTTCCCCTTTCCTGTTCCTAATGTATGAGGCAAAGTTGAGGAAACTTAATCTTATATACTTTGGATATGCTTTCAGAAGACACAGTCCTTGGAAAAAGACCACATGTCTGAAAGCTGGAGAAGAGTTAGAGAAAGAGAAGGAGAATCACACATATGGACTGTAACAATAGGCTTAAACATACAGATATTGTGAAGATGGCACAGGAAGGACAAATTTCTTATATGTTGCTATGAGTAGTAGTTGACCGGACAGAACCTAAAAAAGAGCATATTGATGCTCTCTTACTATAAAGTACCTTGGTTCTCATGAGATTGTAGTTTATAGCACTGAGAATTTAGATATATAAATGCCTTTGGAAAGCACAATGTTTGTTCATTGAGGATACAGTGACTAATCTTATCCAATTGCTCTAAGAGTCTGGAAGGTCTTGAATGTGTCTTGTACTAAAAATTGTAAAATAAATTTTTTAAGGCATTGTGAAAGAAATTATTAAGGCATTACTACTGCACTTAAGGTAATTGAGAGTCTGAATACTGCAGATGTTGAAATTAATATTTTTCAACCCATCATACTCAATGAATTTTGTGTCTTAAATTTATGTGTGTGTGCTTTCCAGTTTAATAATTTTCTTCTTTATAAGTATAAACATACCTATTTATAAAAAATTTCCATTTCAGTCCTGATGGTTGCATTGTATTTTTCTGCAGGGAATATATTTCTTTCATAATCAGAAAAGTATCTTCAAAGATAGTTTGTACTATTTCCTTTGAAAGAGTCTTTTGAAACTTAACATTTTCAGGACCACATATAATTTCCTGAAGCCTTTTTCATAAAAGACTAAATAGTAACTTTTATCTCACTTACCTGACATAATTTTTCACATTAATATCAGGTTTTAATTTTCTTTTAGCAACTTTATATTTAAGCTTAAAATCGTTTCAAAGCTCCGCATATCTTCCAAAGCATTGATCGAGCTCTTCTTAGATGTAAAGGTCCAGCATGAAAAACAAAGTATATGAACTTTATGAACTTGTTTTTTAAACCAGCATAAAATAAAACAGAGTAAAACCTCACTCCCACCATGAACTTCTGTGCTTTTTCTTCATAAACACTGCAAATAAAAACAAGAGATGGGTGGAATCAGATTATTGCAGTCACTTTGAAACTGAATGAATAAGTGGCTTCTGCAAAGTAAAGGAAATCTTGAGAATTAAGTATGGTGATGAATCAAAGGAGCCCTGGTGGCACAGCGGCATAACATATTGTGTTTCTAACCTAAAAGGTTGTCTTTGTTGTGTACTGCTGAGTCAGAACCAACCCATAGCTGACCCTTCAGCAGGTTTTCAGAGGCAGTGAATCTCATGGGAGGAGATTGCCTATCTTTCTCCCATGGAGCAGCTAATTCTTTCCAGCGATTCTTTCCACATATGTAATCAATCTGATTTCTATGCATACCATCAGGTGAAATCCAGGTATATAACCTGTGTTTATGTCTCTTAAAAATGTATTTGCTATGAATAAGTCATTGATTTTGCAAAATTCGATCATTCTCTCCAGCTCCATTTCTTTCACTGAGTCCATGTTTTCCAACTA
>NW_006399857.1:9611531-9619301 GCF_000299155.1 Elephantulus edwardii
AATACATATAAAAAATTAAATTTAGACAGCCCTGGTGTGAGCCATGGCCGCCTTGAGGCCTGGGCCCAGCTGCAGCCTCCTCCATCGCGGCTGCAAAAGAGGGGCCTCGGGATGCAGCCTCCGGGCGCTCCACCCGCTTACTCCCCCACTAACGGGGACTTCATCTTTGTCTCCTCAGCTGATGCGGAAGATCTCAGCGGTTCTACAGCATCTCCAGATATCAAATTAAACCTTGGTGGAGATTTTACCAAAGAAACTACAGCTACGACATTTCTGAGACAGAGAGGATATGGCTGACTTTTGGAAGTTGAAGATGATGATCCTGAAGATAAAAGGCCACTCTTGGAGGAACTGGATATTGACCTCAGGATATTTACTACAAAATCTGATGTGTTTTGATGCCAATGTCATCGCTTGGTTTTGGTAGACAAGCGGTGTGAGACAATCCTGACTTTTGGGGTCCTCTGGCTGTCGTTCTGTACTTTTCCATGATATCATTATATGGACTGTTTAGGGTGGTTTCATGGATTATTACCATTTGGATATTTGGTTCTCTAACAATTTTTTACTGGCCAGAGTTCTTGGTGGAGAAGTTGCATATGGCCAAGTTCTTGGAATCATAGGATATTCATTACTTCCTCTCATTGTCATAGCCCCTGTGCTTTTTGTGGTTGGATCATTTGAAGTGGTGTCTACACTATAAAAAGTATTTGGCATGTTTTGGGCTGCCTACAGGGCTGCTTCATTGTTAGTGAGTGGAGAATTCAAGACCAAAAAGCCTCTCTTGATTTACTCAATCTTTATATTATATATTTATTTTTTGTCTTTATATACTGGGGTATGATTTGAAAAAGTTGGACTCAAGTGGAAAAAAAGACAATGTTATAATGCGTGTGGACTTGGAATTCTTGCAGAGGAGTTGGGAAAAAACCTTGCAGATAAAATTTTACCGTTCTAAATGTAGAAACAGAATTAAGGCCTTTTAAAAGAAAAAAAAGATTATTTTGTATTTAATGAAACTTTTTCAGATACTTGGAGTTTTTTCCATCAGAATTATAAAATCTGTTTGATTGTTTATATGCCAGTGTATAAAATATAAAAGCATTGTGCTTTTAAAATTGTGTCAATACTCACCTAAAAACTTGTTCCAAAAGCAACTAGATTGGTTTCAGTTGAAGGATAAATAAGACACAATCTTGATAATTTAGAAGTGTGATTTTTTTCCCTCAACACAGATCCTGTAGATATATATTTATATTTGTACATATATATTTATGAACTAATTCTTATTCACAAGAATCTATTTCTGAATAACCAGAAAGTTAAGAAGTTTTAAACCTGATGTTTAAAATTCCTTTAATTTGGCCATTAAGCTTTTATTATTTATACATTTAAATTTGTTTATTTAATTCTGTATAGTCTTAAAAATGTCATACATGTTTCAGTGCTTTGTTAGAAATTCTTAACTACTAAAAAATTTTAATAGCTGCAAATGTAGATTTGGTTTGTTTAGATGTGCTCTGAAAACCATTTTGAGCATCTAAGCCTTTGAGTTAAAGTTTCTGTTTATCTTTCTGACCAAAGGAACAAGAAGTGTAATGCATATGGTATTCATTAAAATTGTCAATATGTAGGAAACCAGTAATATTTAGAGCATCAGTAATTATTTTTAAAATGATATTCCTAAATGACAAAGTTACTGCAGGAGACCATTAAAAGCTTGTGATCTTGAACAATGTTATATGAACTAGAAAATAATAAAATACTTCCCAGCTTTGTGTTTTGTTTTGTAAAAAAAAGAAAAAGCAAAAAGACAAAGAAAAAAAAAGAAATAAAATGAAAGTTTACATTTTACGGAATCTTGTTATTGTTTAAGGATTATTTTTCTTTTTTCTCCTAGGAAGTCTACTTAAGGATTTCTATTTATACAGATTATTTTCCATGATAATCTCTACTGTTCAAGTAATGTTGAGAGATATTTTTTAAAGCTGACATTGATGCATCAAATTTAATGGTTTGTGTTAGTAGGAAGAGAAAAATGAGGCATTTAGATAGGGAAATGACAGTATCTGTTACAGTCAAATATGATAAAAAACCAAGAGAGTAGTCTGAAAACCTTTGGAAATAATGAGAAAGTTTAACATACTTAGTGTATTTAACTCAAAGAGGCAAAATTCAAATATGTTCAAATGTGCTAGCCAAACTCACATATTATAATGCCAAAACAAAAACAAGACTAAAGGATAATATAAATACTAAAAAATTTTAAAAAATACATATGGCACATATTTGAAGTTCTTCATGCAACTTATTTGAGAATAAAGTTAAAGACAGTATTTTAATACAGAAATCTATTGTAAGAGAAAATGGATTATTTTTTAAAATATTGTTTTTTCTAAATGAATTTATTGTTTTAGTGTAAATTAAATTAAATACTAAAACTGAATTTATTGTTTTAGTGTAAATTAAATTAAATACTAAAACTGAGAAATTCCTCATCAACTTGGCTTTTAAAATTATCTGAACAAATAATTATATATTAATTTTTCTTTCATAAGCAACTTTATTGAAGTACATTTATGCATCATAAAAATAAATCTATTTTGAAGTATATCTTACTTTAGTTAAATTTTCTTAGTTGTGAAACATTGTCACTATCTAGTTTTAGAATACTAAGTTTTTAGATTGTAGTAAGAATAGATTTGATTTACCAACTATTAAGATATAGTATGATATTTTAATAACAAAGAATTTGTGAAATAGCACAGTACTGAGGAAGGACTAGGAGTCAGAACAATAGGGAAAGAATAAACAGTCACAAAACATGAATAAATACATCTACATTTGAATGTTGATGAATACTTTGTATGTTGGTGGTGGTATTGTAGAGCAAGTCAAGTATAACTCATAGTGACTCTATGAACACAAGAACTGAACCCTGCTTTATCCTGCACCCTCCTCACATGAGCCCATTGTAGCAGTCACCATGGTAGTCCACCTGGTCGAGGCTCTTCCTCTCCTTCATCGACATTCTATCCTTCGCAACATGATGTCCTTCTCCGAGGAATAGTATCTTAGTATGTAACAGAGATATTATTACAAATAATTAGAAATAAAATAATAACATTTTAAAAAAAACATAGGAAATGACGAAATGACCTTTAAGATGTTAAGTTAGACTTTTGAGCACGTTTCTACAAATGTTATTCCTTGGAGAGGGACATGATTCTTGGGAAAGTGGAGTGGCAATAAAAGAAGGGAAGGTTCTCCATTAATTAATGTGTTTAGTGAAGCAATGGGCTTGAGTGTGCCAGAGATTGTGAGCGTGGAATGGGATAGGGTCACTATGATTTGTATTTGACTCAATGGCACCTAACAACAAGAGCAAACACAACAACTACACCTTGTCCAAGGTGTTAATAAAAAATCAAAACAGATTAAAGTATTCAAAGTAAAATGCATAAACACACAATCAAGAAAACAGTATTGCTTATATCAACTTAAAATTAGGAAGAGATTTTCAACTTTGAAAAGAGAAAATATATTTAAGGAAAAGATTAATAATTTTGCTACACTGACATGTAAAACTTTAGTTTTATCATCGGGCCTAGCTAAAATTGTTTTTCTACCTTTAAACTATTCTCTCCCTCATAGACTTCAATGCAATAAACATAATTTATCCAGTTTTTCTCAAATAGGGCATTATGTTTATCATAAAAGTATGGAATGAGGGTTGCAGAGTGGGGTGGGGCTGGGGTTGATGTGGGTGTGGGGTGTATTGTGTACCAATGAAGGAGTTTTTCTTTTGCCTTTCAAGGAGAGAAGTGAACAGGAGGTGGGGATGGGGTGGGCAGGGAGAAAAGTGCAACAATGAATGAATGGAATTCCAAAATCTCTGTAGATGTTCATTGAAATATGGTTGTTATGAGTCTATCTGCACTCAGTGGCCCCTAACAACAGACAGAATACAGTCAAGACATCTTCTGAAATGTTCTTACCAGGCGCTTCAGCCTTGAGCCTTGAGACTTTTGGCCAAAGTTACAAATTTTTCAGTCTTTCAAAAACTGATCTCCCGCACCCATCAATATGTCCAACAAACTTACGCAAAGGTTTTTAGCTTAACTCTGGTTCTGCCTATGAGTGATAACAGACCCAAGATAAGCTTTAGTTTCTGTTGAGTTTTTGATTCTCTGCTTTGATAATGGCTGCTGCCACCATACATCTAGCTGGCATAACAATTTCTGAGCCTGAAGGACATGCTATATTTCTAGCTTCTGCTTTGCTGGTGGAAAAGATCTTCCTTTCTACCGTTGGATCCTCTCAATTTAATGGTGGAAATAGTCAATCCCTTTTTGAATTGGTGAGACTAGTCAATTACCTTGTTGATAGGCTAGCATCCCTATTCCCATTTCCAACGCATACAAAAGGCAAAGTAAAATTCAGTGGGTATGAAAGCCATTTTGAATACTAAGTCTTTAACATTATACAAGGAAAGAATAATAAAAGCAGTGTGAGAAAAACAAATATTCACCTACAAGGAAGAATGAGTTAAATTAAGTTCTGAGTTTTGATCAGCAGAAATAATGGAAGGAAGAAGACAATGGGATAGTATACACAGAATATTGAAAGAAAACAATTGCAAGTCAAGGATCCTGTACCTACCAGGGCTGTCCACCAAATATGAAGAGCAATTTAGGTCCATTTCAGTCAAGCTAAGACTTAGGAATTTGTGAAAACAAGACCGACTCTAAGAAAATCTAAAGGTATTCCTTCATACAGAGACAACAGAGGAAAGAAAACAGACCAAAGTAACCAAGCAAAACAAAACAATACAAAAGACACTGCAACATGATGTTAAAACCTAACTTAAGCATCAGAAAGTCAGACAGTGACTAAGCAGGATAGAAGGAGAATTGATGTCTTTGAGCTGTGGTACTGGAGAAGAGTATTGAGCACACCATGGACTGCTAGGAAAACAGATTCATCCTGGAAAGAGTTAAACTCCTGGAAAGAGTTAAACGGGGCGGCTCCCTAGAGGCAAGGATTCTGTTGTTGTTGTTTGATGCCTTGAGTCATAGATGACTCATAGCGACCCTATGAACGAACGGCCTGAGCACTGTTCGTACATAGAGTTTCCAGAGGCATGCCATTTCGGAAGTGGATGCCTCTCCTGCTTCCAGGCTTGATTTAGTTGGAAAGCTCCAGCCAACACTGTCTATCATGGGTACCCATTACTGTGATTGGCACATCACTGTCACAGTCTTCAGCATCACAGCAACCAAGTTCCTCTCTACAGGAACTCGCAGACCAGTGCTATACCACCAAGGATTCTGAGGCTCCTCTAACATACTTTGGACATGTTGTAAGGAGGGACCGGTCCTTGGAAAGGGACATCATGCTTGGTAGGGTGGAGGGACAGCGCAGGTGGGGAAGGCCCTCTATGAGGTGGATTGATTCAGTGACTGGGGTAATCAGGATGGTTGTATCAGAGACAGTGCAATTGGCACAGGACAGAGCAGAGTTTAGGGCTGTTGTACATAGGGTCACTATGAGTCGCAAGTGACTCGATGGCACATACAACAGCAACATCAATAATCACACCCAATGTAAATGGCTTAAAAGTTCCAAACAAGAGAAAGAGATTTGCAGAATGGATAAAAAGCCAATCAATATGTTGCCTACCAAAGACACATTTAAGATATGAGGAAAAAGAGATACATTTAAGAAATGGGTAGAAAGACTAAAAACCAAAGGCTGGGGAAAAATATACTAGGAAATTGGCACCCAAAAGAATGATAAAATGGCAATACTAATCTCTGATAAAAGTAGACTTTGAAATGAAAACCACCATAAGAGATAAGGAAGGACACTACGTAATAATTAAAGACACAGTAGATTAAGAGGATATGTCCTTATATAACATTTATACACCTCATGATTTACTTGCAAAATACATAAAATAACAGCTCAGTGGTTTGAAGAACGAAATATACAATATTATAATTGTAGTCAAAGACATCAACACACTACTTTCCCCAAAAGACAAAGCAACTCAAAAGAAACTAAAAAAAGATGCAAAAAAGTGAACTATACAATCAACTAACTTAAGTTCGTAGATGTATTTAGGGTATTTCACCCATACAAAACTCTATTTACTTTCTTCTCAAATGCACACAGTATGTTATATAGGATTGATCACATGTTAGGACATAAAGCAAGCCACAATAAAGTAAAAAACTTTAAAATACTAAAAAGCCTCTTCTCAGATTCCAAGGATAAAGGATAAAAAGAATGCCCACGTGGAAGTGAAATACTTGAAATAAGAAATAAAAAATTCTTTGAAACAAATGAAAATTAAACTGCAATATGTCAACACTTCTAGGAAACAGTTAAGGAAGTCCTTTGAGGTCAGTTCATAGCGATAAGAACATACATAAAAAGAGAAGAAAGGAGCAAGGAGCAAAAGAAACATCTCCATCAAATACAAAAATAACATCAGTGGTCCAATTGACAGCACCATGACTGACAGAAACAGGATTGAGGTTGTTACAATTTCAGATGGCTCAGCTCCACAATCAACACTTTTGGCACCAGGAGTAAGAAAAATCAAAAGAAAAATTGCATTAGGGAATTCTGCTGTCAAGGACCTCTCCGAAGTGTCAAAGGTGTCAGTCTAGAGACTAAGATGCATCTGATTCAGGCCATGGTCTTAGAAATTACTTGCTATGCATCAAAGAGTTGACTGACAGGGAATGGCAGAAGAATTGATACCTTTGAACTGTGGTGCTGGAGAAGAGTTTTAAACACATCATGGAATATCAAGAGAACAAACATGTCTTATTTTGGAGAGGGTGAGAACAACCTGCTCCTTGGAGAAAAGGATTTTTGAAGTTCCGTCTCAAATACTTTGGCCACGTGGCCAGAAGAGATGAGTCCTTGGAGAAGGATATTATGCTGGGAAGGGTAGAGGTGCAGTGCAGGAGAGAAAGGCCGCAGATGAGATGGACTGACACAGTAACTGTGGTAATAGGGGTAGGTGTGCTGGAGAAAGTGAGACTGGCTCTGGATAGGACAAAGTTCAGAGCTATTACACATAGGATTGCTATGAGTTGCAGACAGCTGGAAGGCACATTACAATAACAACAACAAACTCTTGACCTCTACAAGAATGGAAAATATAAGGGTAAAGGCTGAAATCAATGGAATAGGAAGCAGAAAAAAAACATTGAAAAAGTCAACAAAACCAGAAGCTGCTTCTTTGAAAGGATTAATATATTAGGAAAACCACTGGGAAACTTAACAGAAGAAAAAAAGTAAAAAGAAAAAGAACTCAAATAAGAAATAAAAGAGGGGACATTACAACAGAAACAGCTGAAATGAAATACTTTTGAATTATTATGAAAATATATAGGCTGAAAAATCTGAATAACCTAAGAGTAATTGCAAATTCCTAGAAATCGACAACCTATTCAAATTAACAGACGAAGAGGAACACTTGAACAGAACCATCACAAAAGAGGAAATTGAACATATCACAAAAATACTACCCCACAACAAATGTCCTGGACAGATAGCTTCATGGCTGAACTTTACCAAACATTCAGAGAACTATCACCAATTTTACTAAAATTATTTAAAAAAAAAACAGAAAAAAAAGAAACACATCCAGAGTCATTCTGTGATGTAAGCATAACCCTAATAAAAAACAGTGGCAAAGACACTACACACACACACACACACACACACACACACACACACTATATATATATA
>NW_006399857.1:9620306-9623689 GCF_000299155.1 Elephantulus edwardii
ATCCTTAACAAAAAAAATCCTTGCCAAAGAAACCAACAGCATATAAAAAAAGAATAATTTATTATGACCAGGTGGGATTCATAACAGAAATGATGGAGGGACAGTTCAACATAAGAAAAACTATGAGATTTATTACATTGCAAAGTAAAGAACAAAACCCACATAATCCTGTCAATTGATGCAGAAAAAGCCTCCAACAAACTCTAACACCTCTTTCTACTTGAAACACTCAGAAAAATATAAATAAAGGAATTTCCACAACATATTTTTGTTGTATATTGTCAAGTCAGAACCGACTCATAGCTGATCCTTCAGTGGGATTTTAGAGCAGTTAATGACATGAAAGGAGATTGCCCATCTTTAACCCAGGAGAAGGGTATTCTTTCCTCAACATAGTGAAAAGTGTAACCAGAAAACCAAGAGTCAACATCATTCTCAAATGAGAAAAACTAAAACTTTCCCCTGCCATCAGGAACCAGACAAGGCTGACAACTATCACCACTCCCATTCAATATCGCATTGGAAGTTCTAGCCAGATTAATAGATTAATAAGGCAACAGAGCAAATAAAAGCCATACAAATTGACAAAGAGGTGGTGAAACTGTCACTTTACATAGATAACATAATAGTGTAAACAGAACCCCAAAGACTCAGCAAAAAAAAAATCCAGTAAATTGATGAGTCATTCTACTCTGTCTTATGTGGTTGTTATAGGTGGGAATTGAAACTATTGAAATGCCTGAATTTGGGGTTTAAAATAATAGCAAGTAGAGGAATTTGCAAAAAAACCCTTTCAATTTCAATATGTTTTTGTTAGTTATTTGATTCTATAGAAATGATTCCCACACACAGTAATATTATGTCGAATAGAACAAAATACTACCCTATCATGTATGATTTTCACAGTCATTATGATTGAAGCTCAGCCACTATGCTAATCCATCTCCTTGAGAAACATGCTGTCTTTTTCCAGATACTGGGCACTGCTGTCAACATACCCAGTACATGAGGTTAGTTTGCATCACTCATTTTTTCTAAGAGGCATTATGATAATACCTCTTCAAAGACAGATTTGTTTGTTCTTACATCACTTGATAGTAATATTCTCTTCCAATACCATAAAGTCATAAATTCTTCTCTGGTCTTCCTATTTATTGTTCAAACTTTGCATGCTTATGAGACAATATTATGGTTTAGATTATGTACATCTTATTCCTAAAAAGTGACATCTTTGGGTTTTGACACATTAAAGACATATTTTTGCAATTTTCTTGCCAATATATTATGTCATTTGAATTCTTGACTGCTGCTTCCATGGGTGATGATTTTGGATTAAAGTAAAATGGAATGTTTGTCAACTTATTCTCTTTTCTATCTTTATCATGATGCTGTTTATTGGTTCAGATGTGAGGATTTGGGGGTTCTTTCCACTGAGGTTTAATTGACACTGAAGATTATGTCTTTAATATTTATCAGTGATTTTTTTAGTAATTTTTAAATTTTTTTTTAAAGGAGAAAGATTTTTATCAATTTTTGGCATATATTCCTTCTTTTTTTTTTTATTTAGAAATGTGTCATTTACTGGAAGCCCTGGCTCATTCTCTCAAGAATAATTCTATAATTATATAGTGCTTATTCAATATAGCATTCATTTCCTTTTTTAAAAGACTAGTTTATTTGAAAAACTTGAGTACATTGATTTCAAGAACAGATTCTTCCAATTTCCTTCACCCTCTCACTTGTGAAATTGTACAACTCCATGATTAATCCCTTCTCACCCTGCATATCCTCATCCCTCTGCTTCCAACTTCTACCACAACCTTGGATCCTTATACTCATCCTACAATAATGGTTTTTATTCAATATTTGTCCTTGTGAATGGATTAGTTCACTCAGCATAATGCTCTCCAGTCCCTCCCAAGTTAGGTAATAATTTACAAAATCGTTGCTCCTGCATGCTGTGTAGTAGTTCCACTGTGTGAATGTACCATAATTTCTCAATCCATTAATTTGTAGTTGGACATCTGGGCTGTTTCCATATTCCTGCAATGGTGAATAATGCTGCTATGAACATTAGTGTACAAGTCTCCGTTTGTGCCTCAGTTCTAATCTGTTCCGGTTATATTCCAAGAATAGCTGAGTCAGATGGAAATTCTATGCTCAACTTTTTGAGGAAGCACCAAAGTACCTTCTAGAATGGTTGTACCATTTTACAACAGCATTAACAATGTATAAGACTTCTTTTCTCACCACATCCTCTCCAACATTTATCACTTGCTACCCTATTAAACTTTGACCCTGTTACCTTAAGATCTCTTTACTTTAAGCAAGAAAGGATGTTATCTA
The DNA here is from genome assembly GCF_000299155.1 of Elephantulus edwardii. NCBI lineage: Eukaryota > Metazoa > Chordata > Mammalia > Macroscelidea > Macroscelididae > Elephantulus > Elephantulus edwardii. The sequence continues at coordinate 9,622,653 of NW_006399857.1, forward strand.
CATATGACAAATTGCTGAAGTATCTACCTTCAAATTTAAGGCCAAACTTCGTATAGACCAGCTTCTTACATTATATGCTCAGTATAAAAATTGAATGACAACAATGAAACTTTACCATTCTTGTCTCCAAGGAACACTCAAGTTTTACCTATCTGCCTATTCTTTTGGAAGTCCATGGGATATTCAGTATTCTTCTTCAATATTATAGCTCAGAGACAATAAATTTTTCTTCTGTAATTCTTTTTATTGCCCAGTTCTCAATGACATAACAAGTGTTTGAAAAGACCATGGTCTGAATCAGGCACATCTTAGTGTTCAAACTAACATCTTCTCCACTTATAAAATGTAGAGGTTACTGAATTCAGACTTTCCTAGGGCAATTTTTTTCTCCTGATCTCCTAATTGCTGGTACCAAGTGTAGCAACTGTAGATCTAAGTAAGATGAAGTCATTGACAGTTTTCATCTTCTTTTCACCCATTATGATGTTGTCTATTGATCCAGTGGTGAGATGTGTTGTTCATGGGGTCATTGTGAGTTGTTCATGAAAACAACATAAAGATAGCATAAACATGGTATGCATAAACATGGTAAAAATACAATCCTAACCCACACTTTGCCTGTTTTTAAGTCACTAAATATCCCCTTATTATGTTAAAATCATTGGTTCTTAATCTATTTAAAAGTTCTTCATGAGCACAATTATTGTTGGTTTTGTTAGATATTGTCAAGTCAGCTATCTCTCATAAGTGACCCTATGAACAATAAATCTAAACTTTGCCTTATCCTGTCCCAACCTCATAATCTATATCAAGAACAAGAAGATTGTGGCAGTCATTGTGTCAATTCATCTTTTCAAAGGTCTTATCTCATTGTTTCACTGATTCTCTACTTTTCCCAAGATAATATATTTTTTGAACACTAATGAGCGAAGACCCAATGAGTTGTGGGAGGATGTCAAAGTTATCATCCAAGAAGAGTACAAAAGGTCATTACAAAGACAGAGGAGGAAGAAAAGACCAAAATGGATGTCAGAAGA
>NW_006399857.1:9626198-9648933 GCF_000299155.1 Elephantulus edwardii
CAGTTTTCTCCCTCATCTGTTTCAGTGCAGTATACATTATTGAATCCATCCTTCTCAATCTCTCCCCAAACCCAAGGTCAATCCTGTTCTACAACAGTGGTACCATGCAATATTTGTGCTATTGTGACTGAGACACTTCACTCAGTATAATGTCCTCCAGAGTTACCCACTTTAAATACTATTGCATGGGTTCCTTGGTTTTCAATGCAGCATAGTATCCCATTGTGTGAATATACCACAGCTTCTCTATCCATTTGTTTGTTGATGGGCACTTAGGTTGTTTCCAATTCCCTGCTATTGTGAAAAAAGCCTCAGTAAACATGAGTGTGCATATATCTGCTTGGATGTCAGTTATGGTCTTTTGGGGGTATATTCCCAGTAGTGGAATTGCTGGGTCAAATGGTGTCTCTATTTGCAACTTTTTGCGAAAGTGCCATACCACCTTCCACAGTGGTTGAACCATTTTACAGTCCCACCAACAGTGAATAAGGGTTCCAGTTTCTCCACAACCTCACCAGCATTTGTTGCTTGCTGTTCTGTTAAATTTTGCTATTCTGACTGGAGTGAGATGCTATCTCATAGTTGATTTAATTTTCATCTCTCTTAGAGCTAGGGATTTTTGAACATTCCTTTATGTGTTTGTTAGCTATCTGAATGTCTTCTTTGGTGAAGTGTCTATTCATATCCTGTGTGCCCATTTTTCTATTAGATTATTTCCTTCATCTTTTTCTGGTACTCAAGTATTTCATAAATTCTGGATATAAATCCCTTATCTGACATGTCATTACCAAATACTTTTTCCCAGTCGGTGACTTCCCTTTTACCGTGTTGCAGAAGTTTTTGGATGTGCAACTTTTGATTTCTTGAGTGAGGCTATTAAGGAAATTGTAATGTGATGAAATAGTGAATAAAGCATAAATGTGTTAACTGAGCACAAGTAAGGGTTCTAGAATTTTTATTCTCTGCAAGTTATCGATAATTTTTAAGGATATATACAGTCAATAAAATAAAGGCAGGCATGTTTTTGGTCTTCTTTGCTTTCAGCTATGATCCATCTGGCACCTGTAAGCATATCTCTGATTCCAGGTCAGTTTTTGAATCTGACTTGAACTTCTGGTAGTTTCTGACTATCTACTAATTCAACGATTTGTTAAAAAGTATATATTTAGAAAAATATATAAAAATTGGCATAGATCAGTAGAGATTGGTTGCATGAAATACAGTGTATATGAATGATAATATGAAAAACAATGTAAAGGAAAGATTATGTAAATCATAATATTTATGAATGAAGCACAATGTAAATTAATTATTTGATGAAAATTAATAAAATACATGATTAGAAGTTTATTTACATAAAATATGAATGATATGATTAATATTCATTCTGTTTAGATAACTTTTATTTATAGTCAGCAAAACTATGAATCTCTTATAGTTGGTTGAGCAGGTAGCTGTATTCCAAATTTCTTGACAGGGAAAAGTAAATACTTCCAGTGTTTCATCCAGTCATCGTACAACTCTGTGTATATTCCTAGAGCCTTGTTGTTTTGCCTTTTTTTCCAATCTCTTCAACTAAACTTGGCATTCTTTCTTCAGCACCATTGGTTTTTAGTCAAATGCTACCTCCTTTTATGATTGAACATTGAGTTATTCATTTGGTACAGTTATTTTGTGGATTTAGTCTATCTTTTTTGAAATAGTTCCTGAATCATTCAATATTTAGCCTATAAAACATTCAAATTTACAGCTAGGCTTTATTTTTTCACCAACAATTTCAAATGTTGTTGTGATTATTAGGTACCATTGAGTCAGAACCAACTTTCAGAGGCAGTACATTTCACAGGAGAGGACTGTCCATCTTTCTTCTGGGGAGCACCTAGTGGATGTCAACCCGTGCCACTGGGTTAGCACTGTTACGCCTTACCACTAACCCACCAGAGTCCCTGCAAGCATATGCAGGATATGCACTTTTTTACACTATTTAAGTAGGTTGTCTTAGTATCAGTAAGGTTGTGCCATATTCATGATTCTATCACTATACATAATATTAAATAACAAAGGCTGGTGTGTTTGTTCTGATATACTTAGAAAATACATAATGCACAGACTAGTTGATTTATTTTATTACCACTCACATTTGCTAACTATATTCCTCTCAGCAGTGTATTTTAACTTAATATACCTTATTATTTTGCTTCTATGCATGATATTTCTACTATTCTCTAGATTCTATTTAAGGTGTCTATTTTGAGTATATTGTAACAACTATAACATATCTGGTAGGTACTTAGGATTCATTGCTTTTTGAAAAAGAAAGCCATATTTTAATAAAATTTAATATGCATGGATCTTTGAAAGGTCTGACCTTGCTTGAGCAAATGCTATTTTAACAAAGCAATTGATCTCAGAAAGGAAAATTATGATTAAACAACTAAATCCCAAATAATTGCCTTGTATTTGGAAATTAACATGAAATGATTCTTTTAATTTTAATAATAAGTAATAATAATAAGTATTTGGTTCAAAAAAGAGATATTAATATCATAAAAGAGATATATAAATATATGTGAAAAAATTGATTGTGTAATAATTGGTTTCTTGCTCCTCAACTTCATTATTATTACTCATGAAATAAACTAGTTTACATTTCAGTGCTAGATAATTTTTCCAAATTTTGTAAATTATTTTAAGGAAACAATTTCCTTTATTTTGAGGATAAAAAATTTGATAATAATATTTTATTCAAAGAGATAATTTATTTCTCTTAAAGTTAATTCAAGAATTAAATGGATATTTTTGTTATGTAACATTTATTTAAGTGCTTTATGGAATAAAGTATTCTTTTGAAATGAATAAAACATCTATTATATAAATTACTTATTATGTCAATGTACCAGAAAGAATTAGTTGACACTGGAATATTTTAGGAATTACTATATGAACAAGAGCCAATCATAATGTATAAAGAAATTCAAGCTGCAATGAAAGCACTGGCAAAAAAAAAAGATAACGTCTCATGATCAATGGAATGCTAATTGACATATTTAAATATTGAACACACTCAACAGTCTATGGCAGGAAATTTGAAAGAAAACTCTGCTTGGCTTACTGACTGACAGAGATCTCTGTTTGTTTTCCCTCCCAAGAAAGGTAACCCAACATAATGTCGAAATCATAAAACAGTATCATTAATATTACATACATGCAAAGTATTGCAGACAATAACCTTAAAAACAGCTATAACAATACATTGGGGGAAAACTGTCAGAAGTTTGAGCTAGGTTGAGAAGATGGCACTAGGACTATCATTGCTGATGTCAGATGGATCCTAGTAGAAGAAGATAATACAAGAAGAATGTTTATTTGTGTTTTATTGACTCTGCTGAGACATTTAATTATGTGTAGATAATAACAAACTAAGGCTAGGATTGAGAAGAAGGGGAATACCAGAATCTTTATTACATGTATATAAAAACCTGTACATATACCAAGAAGTTGGTGTCTCAATAAATGCTCCAAATCATTGGCAGTAAGAAAGATGCAAATCAAAACCACAATGAAATATCATCTTCCTCCAGTAGCAGTGGAAAAGTTTAAGAGGACAGCAAGTAATAAGTGTTGGAGAGGATATGGTGAGATAGGAACTCTTTTACATGGGATTTGATGGGATTGTAGAATGGTACAACTCCTCTGGAAGGCAGTTAGAAATTCCATATGGTTCAGCTATTACACTGTTTGGAATATACCCCAAGAAAATGAGAACTGAGGCTCAAACGGAAACTTGTACATCAATGTTCATAGCAGCATTATTCACCATGGCAAGAACATGGAAATAGCCCAGATGTCCAATCACAAATGAATGGACTGAGAAGTTGTGGTACATTCATACAATGGAAATCTATGAAGCACTCAGGAGCAACCCTTTTGTAAATTGCTACCTATCTTGGGAGAGACTGGAGAGCATTACGTTGAGTGAAATAACTCAGTCCCATAAGGACAAATACTGTATAAAACCATTACTGTAGAATGAGTATGAGGATCCAAGGTGGTGGTGAGGAGAGAGGGTGAAAATAGAGAAGTAAGGATGTATGTGGGGATAGGGTGTTAATTATAGGGTTGCACAATTCCATGGGTAGGTGGGGTGAGGGAACTAGGAAGGATCTTCTGTGAAAAACAATGTATTCAAACTTTTCAAATAAATAATAATTTAAAAAACCTTGATAAACTCTAAATTGGATACTACAAAAATAATTAATCCTGATAATTTCTCCTAATCCAGGTCATAGTCTTTTCAATTACTTGTTATGCTTCAGAGAATTGGACAATGACTAAGGATCACAGAAGAAGAACAGATGCACATAACAACAACAATTGGCCCCTTGGTGAGAATCTTTCGTTTTCTTGATGTTGAAATTCTATCCATATTGAGTTTTGCGGTCCATGACATTCTGCCCCAAAGACTTCATGGCCCCTTCAGTTTCAGCAAGCAAGGTTGTACCATCTGCAGAAAGCAGGTTGTTGATGAATCTTTCCACATTCCTCTTTATAAATTCCAGCCTCCGGAATTGTTCTATGTTTGTTGTTGTTATGTGCCATCGAGTCGCGTGCGACTCATAGCGACCCTATGTACAACATCCCTAACCTTGCTCTATCCTGTGCCAATCGCATTGCCTCTGACAATTCCATTCCGATTACCCCACTCATTGATTCAATCCATCTCATAGAGGGTCTTCCCCTACTGTGCTGTCCCTTCACCCTGCTAAGCACGATGTTCCTCTCCAAGGACCTCTCCCTCCTTCCAACATGTCCAAAGTATGTCAGTCGAAGCCCCAGAATGCTTGCCTCCAAGGAGCAGCCTGATTTAACCCTCTCCAGGATGAATTTGTTTGCTTACTTGGCAGTCTATGGTACATTCAATACTCTTCTCCAGCACCACAGCTCAAAGGCATCAATTATCCTTCTAATCTCCTTAGTCATTGTCCAACTCTCTGACACATAACAAGTGATTGAAAAGACCGTAGCTTGTATCAGACGCACCTTAGTCTTCAGAGTGGCACCATTGCTCTTCAGTACCCTGGAGAGGTCCCTAACAGCAGACTTTCTCATTGTAATACATTTTTTTAATTTCCTGGCTACTGGTGCCAAGAGTTTTGACCGTGGAGCCAAACAGACTAAAGTTGTTAACAATCTCAATCTCTTTGCCATCCATCCTGATGCTGCCAATTGGTCCAGTGGTGAGAATCTTTGTCTTCTTGACATTGAGCCTCAATATTTACTGAAGGCTGCAGTCCTTGACCCTCTGCAGCAAGTGCTTCAGGTCCTCTTCAGTTTCCACAAGCAGGGTTGTGCCATCTGCATCATGCAGATTGTTGATAGATCTTCCACCAGTCCTGATGCCACACTTCTCCTCATAGAGAGAGCCCAGTCTCTCAGATAATCTGTTCTGCATACAGGTTGAAATGGTATGGAGATAGGACACATCCCTGGCGTATGCCTTTCTCAATTTTGAACTATGCAGTGTTTCCTTGCTCTGTTCTGACGACTGCCTCTTGTTCCAAGCATAGGTTTTGCATTAGCATGATCAAGTGTTCTGGGATTCCCATTCGTCTCAGAGTCAGCCACAGTTTGTTATGATCCACACAGTCAAATGCCTTTGCATAGCCAATGAAACACAGATAGACATTCCTCTGGTATTCCCTGCTTTCAGCTAAGATCCATCTAACATCAGCTACAATATCCCTAGTACCACGACCCCTTCTAAACCCAGTCTGGACTTCTGGTAGTTCTCTGCTGATGTGCTGTTCCAGTCGTTTTTGTATAATCTTCAGTAGAATCTTGCTTGTTACATATGAAATCAATGATACTGTTCTATAGTTTCCACACTCTGTTGGGTCACCCTTCTTTGCAATGGAAACAAATTGAGATCTCTTCCAGTCAGTATGCCAAGTGGTTGTTCTCCAGATTTCTTGGCACAACTTGGTGAGCACATACAGGGCAGCATCTGTTAGCTGAAATATGTCAATTGGTATACGATCTATCCCTGGTGCCTTATATTTTGCTATTTTCTTCAAAGCAGCTTGAACTTCTTCCTTCATTACCATAGGCTCTTTCTCATATGTGATTTCATTAAATTCTTCTGTGTCTGCCAGTTCATTTTGATACAGTGACTCAGTATATTCTTTCCATCTTCTTTTAGTACTTCCTGGATCATTTAATATTCTGCATAAAGCATCTAAGTATATAGATGAAAAAAATATGTATATACGCTGCATCCCTGTTGCACATCTTTCCTAATCCTGAACCATGCAGCGTGTCCCTGTTCTGTTTTGTCTACTGTTTCTTGGTCCATGTATAGGTTTTGATGGAGCACAATTAAGTGTTCTGGGATTCTAATTATTTCAAGGTTAAGCACACTTTATTGTTATCTACATAGTCAAATGCCTTTTCACAGTCAATAAAACACAGATAGGCATTCCTCCAATACTCTCACTTTGAGTCAAGATCCATCTAACGTTGGCTCTGATGTCCTAGTGTCACAGACATTTTTAAAGTTAATCTGCATATCTGGTTGTTCTCTGCTGATAATCTTTTCCATTCATTTTCTGGATAATCTTCAGCAGAATCTTGCATTTGTATGAGGTTAGTGATATCATTTGATAATTTCCAAATTTTGTTGGGTCACCTTTTTTTGGAGTTGGAATAAATACCAATCACTTCCAGCCAGTTGGCCAGGTATAAATATAGAAATATTATGGTGAGGAACATTCTGTTCTGCATATAAATTGAAAAGGTATGGAGATAGAACACATACCTGGTGTACACCCTTCCTGATTTTGAACCATGCTGTGTTTCTTTGCTCTGTTCTGATGACTGTTTCCTGGTTCATGTACAGGTTTCACAAAAAAACAATCAAATGTTCTGGGATTCTCATTCATTTCAGAGTTAGCCACAGTTTTTTTGTGATCTACAGTCAAACACCTTTGTATAGTCAATGAAACACAGGTAGACATTCCTATGCTATTCAGTGCTTTAAGCCACAAAATCATCTAGCATTAGCCATAATATCCCTGGTACCATAGCCTCTTCTAAAGCCAGCCTACACATCTTACAGTTCTCTGTTGATGTGCTGTTCTAGTAGTTTTTGGATAATCTTCAACAGAATCTTACTTGCTTGAGATATTTATGATATTGTTTGATCATTTCTATACTCTATCTAGTCATCTTTCTTTGGGATTAGAACAAATCTAGATCTCTTCTAATCACTTGGCCAGGGGCTTGTCCTCTAGATTTCTTGGCACGGCTTACTGAGCACATCAAGGGCACTATCCGTTAGCTGAAATGTATCAATGGCATGCTGTCAATTCCTGGGGCCTTGGGTGCTTTTTCCCCCCAATTCTTTCAGAGCAGCTTGAATTTCTTCCTTCATCACCACAGGCTCTTACTCATACATTGTTTCATGAAATTCTTCTGTGTCAGCCAATTCTTTTTGGTACAGTGATTCTGTATACTCTTTCCATCTCCTTTGAATTCTACCTGGATCATTTAATATTGTGCCAACAGCATCCTTAAGTATTGAAACACAAGTTTTGAATTTGTTCTTCAATTCCTTCAGCTAAGAAATGCTGAGTGAGTTCAGTCCTTTTGATTTTCTGATTCAGCTCTTTGCACATTTCATTATACTTTGCTTTTTGTCTTCCTGTGCTGCCCTTTGAAATCTACTGTTAAGCTCCTTAATTTCTTGATTTCTTCCCTTTGTGTTGGCTTCTCAGCACTCTAGTGCAATAGTCAGAATCTCTTCGTACATCCACGTTTGTCTTTGTAATGACCTTTTGCATTCTTCATGGATGATATCTTGATATTCTCTCACAGTTCATCTGGTCTTCGCTCATTAGTGTTCAAGGCCTCAAACCTGTTCCTGAGATGGTTTTAAAATATGAGTGAGATAGACTCAAGTTCAAATTTTCGTTCCTGTGGATTTAATTTTCTTTAACTTCAGCTTGATCTTTGATATGTATAATTGGTGGTCTGTTCCACAATTAGCACCTGGCTTAGTTTTCACAGCTGATTTTGAGCTTTCCCAGTGATTCTTTTTAATAGATTTGTGGTCTGGAAAACATTTCAAAATTTCTGTCTTACAGGCATTCATTTACTTTGCTTAGGGGAAATATTTAATCAGGAAAGCCCTAGGATTCTAGGCAGACATATAGCATCTGCCACATAGTGGGGACTGAGCAAAAGTTTGGCATATTGACTTGAGATGAACTTAATTGTTGATGCAAAAGCCAGTGTTACATACAGAGACGCTCTGTTACCCCTGTGAGCCAAGGCCACTCTGGAAGGGGTTGGTGAGTGTGACTTCGATGGGCACGTACGACATAGCTTGTTAGTTCTGGTTATTACAGGTTGTCCATTGTTAGACATTCAAGTGTACTCCCCTAAAATGCTTGTAGTCTTTGTACTTCTAAATGTAATCCTATTTAGAAACAGGGGTTTCTGATGGCAGAAACCCTGGTGGTGTAGTGTGTTTTGAGTTTCACCATTAACTGAAAGGTCACCAGCTTGTTGGAATCCACCAGAAGGAGCTGAGTTGGGGCAGTTTCCTCCTGTAAAGATTCAAGGCCTTGGAAACCAGCTGCCATGGGCTGAAGTCAACTCAAGGGTTGTGGGTCTGCTTTCTTTATGTTAGATATCATTCTAGTGTATGGTAGTTCCCCAAATTAATCACTTCTCAAAAATGTCTTATAAAATGATCGGGGTACACATGGCCACTCATGAGGTGGGACGGACGGAGACAATTGCCAATGCAGGGATTATCTGCTTTGTACAGGAATCCACCAAAAACAGGCTAAAGGAGTGGACATAATTGATACTGGTTTATATTTCCAGCCTCCAAACTTTCAGTCATTTAAAGCCCCCACTTCTGAGGGGGTTCTGGAGGCATCTGTAAGAGCTCTACTACAAACCCACAGGGCGTGACACCCTGGTGGTTCTGATTAACCAGGGGCCCCCTGGAGAAAGAGCCTCCAAAATACCTGTAGTAGGCTCAGCTGTGAGTTGACTCGCAGTTGGTGGCAATGAATTATTGAGTTGTTGTCTTTGTAAATAGCTGAAGTAGATAACAGAGCCAGGAAAAAGAGGAGAAATCTCTTCCTATGTGATTCACAGCAATAGTGTTCCACCTCGTTCACATTTTGGGGGGGAAGGATGGTGTTAGGGAATTATGGGATGGTCAGCTTACTGGTCACAGAACCAGAATTTTCATTTATGTTAATAAATACCATCAGTTGTTTATGCATATTAAAGTTGGACAATGAGTAAGGATGGCAGAAGAGCTGATGCCTTTGAATTGTGTTATTGTCTGAGTATTGGATATACCATAGACTACAAAGAGAACAAACAAATATATCTCGGAGGAAGTGCAACCAGTGAACACCTTGGAGATGAGAGTGGTGAAAGGCACAGGCCTGGGGGATGTTTTCAAGAGGGTCTTGTCTTTAGATATCATAGTGGGAAGATATGTGATCAGAGAAAGGGAGGAAGCTTCTAAATGAGGTGGATTGGCAGAGTGATTATAACAATGGACTTAAACATGGTGGAGAGGGTGAATCAGTACTACAGGAGAGGGCAGGTTCAGGTCTATTGTTCAGAGGGTCACCATGAATCATTTAGGTCTATTGTTACCAAGTCCATGTTTTCTCCAATTACTGATCCTTCTTCCCTGTTCTCAACTTTTGGGTTCTAGTCACCCATTATTGTTAATGCTTCTTGATTGCATCTAATTAATCTCTGACTACAAAAGTTGGTAGAAATCTTCTATTTCCTTCTCTTTGGCTCCAGTTGTTGGTGCATACATTTGAATGATAGTGGTATTCGCTGGACTTCCTTGTATGCATATGGATGTTATCCTGGCACTCACAACATTGTATTTCAAGATAGATCTAGAAAAGACTTTTCAAATTATGAACACAACCCTATTTTCCCTCACCTTTTCATTTCCAGCATAGTAGATCATATGATCATCTGATTCAAAATGCCCCAGGCCAACCTATCACCTTTCACCTAAACCTAGTATGTTAATATTTGTGTTTTCCATTTCTTTCTTAATAACGTCCAAATTTCCTACATTCATGTTTCTCACATTACATGTTCCAATCACTAATGTGTCTGCTCACAACTGTTCTTCCTTCTTTGTCTTTCTATATTTGAGGTCTCAGCCTCAGATGCCATATCTGCTTGTCTGTGTTCTATTGTTATTGTTGTTGTTATAAGCTGTCGAGTCGCTTGCAACTCATAGCGACCATATGTACAATAGCCCTAAACTCTGCTCTGTCCTGTGCCAATCACACTGTCTTCAATATACCCATCCCAATTACCCCAGTCACTGAATCAATCCACCTCACAGAGGGCCTTCCCTTCCCCTCCTGCATTGTCCCTCCACCCTCCCAAGCATGATGTCCTTCTCGAAGGACCGGTTGCTCCTTACAACATGTTCATAGGGTTCTTAAAGCTTATTATTTCAGAAGTGTATGGCCAAACTTTTCTTTAATTATTTATTAGAAAGGCCACTGTGATCACTCCAAACATGTTTAGGAAACTGGATCCCACTTTCCTGGAGGTCTCTAATGATGTTGCACCCAGCATAGGCCTGCTTGGAGGGTACAGGCTGTGATGTTTGAAAGTAAGATCCTGGATAGGAGGACCCCTGTACATCATAGCTCAGCTGTCAGAGAGAAGATCCCGCCAGCTCTTCTGTGGACTAGCCTGACAGCTTAGAGGCCATGCACCCTCTCCAGCTTCATCCCTGGCCTGTGCTTCAGCCACTGCACTGCTGTCCACCCTTTCTACCAGGCACCCACTTCTGGGGAGCTGGGACTACTCCACCATCTGGGACTGTCGGGCTTTCTCTCACAGACCCTGGGAAAATGTCTGAAGAGAGGGATTCTCTGTTTATTTTAATGGCAAAATGAGATTTGCATTTCAATGTGGACCACAACTCAAGTTCATAAAGAGACCAAGCTTCCTGGTCTGGTAGACACACTAGGACAGCCTCTTAGACTGACCTTAGTGGCTCTTCCAGCTTAGAACAGAAAATCACCCTTTAGATGCAACTTTCAGACAAGTGAGAGACAGATCTGTGAGGTGATCCATGGCACTAGGGTAGAACACACTCTTTTGAACAATTAATCACATAATATTGAGAAGACAACGCTTATTCAGAGATAAAGCTCAGAAGTCAGAAAGGGATGAGGCATTAGGAAGAATGACATTAGGAAACACAGAGAGGAAGTGGGAAGAATGCTATCACAGTGTGGAGCCTGCAATCAATGCCAGGAAGCATAATGTGTGTGAAGTGATGCAGGGAAAGCCAACTAATTTTGTCACCTTCACTCAAATCACAATTAAAAAACTAGGGGAGGGGGAAGAGGCTATAAGAGCAAAATTGTGCTCCTTGGAGTTTTCAGTGGCGGATTTTGGCGAAGTAGGTAAGTGATATTACCAGGCCAAAGGTGGGTGACTTTAATTCACACCCCTCAGACCTGGTGTGATATTACCAGGCCAAAGGTGGGTGACTTTAATTCACACCCCTCAGACCTGGTGTTAATTGTTTTGGGTCAAACATTCTTCTAGGTCATATAGGCCTGGTCTGTCCACTTGCTGTACAAAAGTAAGTTGTGGTTGCTGTGATGCTGAACACTGTGACACTGATGTGTCAAATGAGATAATGGCTACACATGGTGGACAGTGTTTGGTGGAGCTCCCCAATTAAAACAAGCTTGGAAGCAGGAGGGGCATCCATTTCTGAATTGCTTGTCTCCGAAAACTCTATGAATATGGAGAAACGATTAAAGTTATACAAGTGTTCAGGCCTTTTGTTCATAGGGTCTCTATGAGTCATCTTCAACTCGATGGCACTTAACAACAACAACATGGTCAATCCTTCTTTCTAGTTTTTCTGAGGTCTCTGTCTGCCAGGGACGTCTTCATACTTTTTCAATCTATATGAACAATAGATTATCTGGGAGGTTGGGCTCTATGAGGAGGAGTGTGGCATCAGAATTGGAGGAAGACTCATCAACAACCTGCATTATGTAGATGACAAAACATTGCTTGCTGAAACTGAGGTGGATCTGAGTCATTTGCTGAAGAAGGTCAAGAACTGAAGCCTTCAATGTGATTTGAAGCTCAACATAAAGAAAGCAAAGACTCTCACCACTAGGTCAATTGGCAGCATCATGATAGACAGTGAAAAAATGTTGTTACTGTTGTTATGTGCCATTGAGTTGCCTGTGACTCATAACAACCCTATGTACAATAGCCCTAAACCCTGCTCTATTCTGTGCCAATCTCACTGTCTCTGACACTCCTACCCTGATTATCCCATCACTGGATTAATCTACTTCATAGAGGGTCGTCCTCTCCTGTGCTATCCCTCCACCTTCCCAAACATGATGTCTTTCTCCAAGCAACATGTCCTTCCTTGCAACATGTCCAAAATATGTCAGATGAAGCTTCAGTATCTTCACCTCCAAGGAGCAGTTTTGTTTCACTCCTTCCAGGATAAACCTGTTTGTTTTCGTAGCAGTCCATGGTATATTCAATACTCTTTTCCAACACCACAGCTCAAAGGCATAACTTCTCCTTCTATCCTCCCTAGTCATTGTCCAGCTTTCTGACACATAGCAAGTGACTGCAAAGACCATGGCCTGTATCAGGCACACCTTAGTCTCCAGAGTGACATCATTGTTCTTCAGTACTTTGGAGAGGTCTTTAACTAAAGCTGTTAAAAATCTTAATCTCTTCACTATCCATCCTGATGCTGCCAGTTGGCCCAGTGGTCAGAATCTTTATCTTCTTGATATTGAGCCTCCCTAAATCCATATTGAAAGGGGCAGTCCTTGACTTTCAGCAGCAAGACCTACAGATCCTCCTCATTTTCAGCAAGCAGGGTGCAGATTATTTATTGTTGACGAATCTTCCTCCAATCCTAATGCCACACTTCTCAAAGAGCTCAGCCTCCCGCATAATCTGCTCTGCATATAGATTGAAGAGGTATGGAGATAGGACACATCCTGGGTGTTATAACCTTCCCAATTTTGCATCATCATTCAATGTTTCCTTGCTCTGTTCTGATGACTGCCTCCTGGTCCAAGTATAGGTTTCGCATTAGCATGATCAAGTGTTCTGGGGTTCTCATTCTTCTCAGAGTCAGCCACAGTTTGTCGTGATTCACGAAGTCAAATACCTTTGCATAATCAATTAAACATAGATAGACATTCCTCTGGTACTCCCTCCTTTCAGCCAAAATTCATCTAACTTTAGCTATAATATCCCTAGTACCATGACCCCTTTTAAACCCAGCCTGCACTTCTGTCAGTTCTCTGTTGATGTGCTGTACCAGTCGTTTTTAGATAATCTTCAGCAGAATCTTGCTTGCATGTGATATTAATGATATTGCTCAATAATTTTCTCACTCTGTTGGGTTACCTTTCTTTGCAATGGGAACAAATATAGATCTCTTCCAGTCAATTGGCCAAGCAGTTGTCCTCCAGATTTCTTAACACAATTTAGTCAGCACATCCAGGGCAACATATGTTAGTTGAAATAGGTCAATTGGTATACCATCAATTCCTGGGGCCTTGTATTTTGCCAATTCCTTCAAAGCAGCTTGAATTTCTTCCTTCATCACTGTTGGCTCTTACTCATAGACTGTTAACAGCTTCAGTTTGCTTGATTCTACAATCAACACTCCTGGCACGAGCAGCCAAGAAATCAAAAGACAAATTGCTTTGGGAAAATCTGCTGCCAGGGAGCTCTCTATAGAGCTGCAGAGTAACGATATCAGTCTGGAGATTAAGATATGCTTGATCCAGGCTATGATCTTTGCAATTACTTGCTATGCATCAGAGGGCTGGAAAATGACTAAAGCATGATAGAAGGAGAATTGATGACTTTGGTGCCAGAGAAAGGCATTGAATATACCATGGACTGATAAGACAACAACCATGTTTGTCCTAGAGAGTGTGAAATCAAGCTGATCTCTGGAGGCAAGGACTTTGATGTTCCATCCATCTGACGTACTTTGGGTATGTTGCCAGTAGGCACCAATCCTTGGAGAGGGATACTATGCTAGGAGGGTGGAAGACAGTTCAAGAGAGATAGAACCTGGTTGAGATGGACTGACACAGTGAATGGGGTAGTGGGATAGGTATGTCAAAGACAATTAGATTGGTTCAATATAAAGCAGAGTTCAGAGCTGTTGTACATAAGGTTACTTGGAGTAGCATGCAAATCAAAGGCCAAAACAACAACAACAACATTTAACAAAATAATATTCTTTAAATATTGTTTGGTACTGTCACACTTCTTTTTTTTAACTAAAAATTTTTCATGATCCCAGGAACTCTTATACAATTCATTGCTTTATTTTTGTGATGGTGACAGCACAACATTTGTGTGATCACATTTTGACAGATTCCAGTAGCACACAACAGCATTAACAGGAGACCTTTTGTCTAAGACAGCGAATGATGATGTAGCAGACAACACTAATCAATCAGCATTTGAATTCCCTTTATTCTGACAAGGCTTCCTAATATAAGCCATCAAAAATAGTTTAAAACTTGATAGTTCTGCCACCCTATTTTTAGTAGAACTCATACATACCTCAGCTAGAGTCTTTTCCTTTATTGAAAAACTGACAAAGCATAACAAAATGCATCTGCCTTAAATATTTGATGTGTGGTAATAAATGCATCAGTGATGATGTGCTGTGAAAAGAAATATGCATATAACTGTCAAAAGTGAAAAAATTCAAAAACTTGAATTGAAGCTTGATAAGGAATTCTGTTATGAAAGCAAGAATCTTGGTACAAAGAAGATTGAATTTAGGAGTCAGAATCTTGACTTCTTATTTCTCAGAAATTAATATCTGCATTTAGTCCCTGGATTATGCAAATGATTACCTGAAGTGTTGGCTGTTATAATGCAACTACATTCTTCTAAAAGAGTCTGGTGGTCTACTTCTTAAAACTCAGTCACTGAAAAGCATAAAGAACACGATTTTACTCTGATGCAAGTAAGATCAGTGCAATCATTTTTGCAAAAAAATGTAATCATCTTTTGTTAGTGTTTTTGAAATTTTTCCTATTGATGTAGTATTGGCAAGTTATATGCTTTTCCAGACATATTTTTTTCGTTCAGAAGATGAAATAACCTGAATTATTTGCAAGGTTCTCTCTAAAATTAGAATCTTAGGATTTATTAATGACTTAAAATTGTTAAATGATAAAGCAAACACTGAAAAGGAAACTTCAAAATCATTCCCTAATAATTTTTAGATGTTGTTGTTTTCAGATTAGGAAAATACAATGGATTTTCCCTCTTTTTTAAATTGAGAAAATTACATTCACAAATCTTTTGTCTGTATTGATTCTTAAAAATGTATTCTGGATCATCAAATTCCTCAGGTATGCTGAAAGGACAGGGCACAATAGTGTAATTTTCATTAGAAATTCTTGTATGTAATAAAATTCAGTTGATTCTGACTTTTTTCAATAGCATGTTTTTCAGCATAGTACTGTCTTGCATAAGTTATTAAATAGCAATTATATTTACTAAATGCTTTCCTAGGTCTTGTGCTGTCTGAAAACAATAAGCGGGGAGGGGTCTTTTCTTGCCTGTTTGCAGCGTCTGGTGGTTCTAGATGTTTGTTAGTTTCTGATGGAATAATTTCAATCATCACCAACATATCTTTCCTTCGATAGCTTCTCTCTATATCTTTCTTTGAGGTTTTTTCCTCTTCTTTTAATAAAAGCATCTGCAGTAGTGAGTCATCCTGATCATGCAGTTATTAACTGCTTGGTTGCTAGAACTGAAATGTGGGTGGTTCAATCCAACAAGTAGCACCATGGGAGAAAAATTGGGGATTTTGCTTTCATAACTGTTAATTGTCTTAGAAAACCCAATGGGAAAGTAGCTAGGCATTGAAATAGACTCACCGGCAGCAAGATTGCTTTTGGTCATACTGTATTAAAAAATGTTACATGTTAATAAAACCTCACTTTTACTAATTGTATTTCCAAAAACTCTTATTGCCAAACTAGTTAATGCTTTTAGATATCTAGAGGGAGGACTTGAACATATCTTTTTAAGGGGCACAAATAAACCCATAAATATTTCTAGCATATTTAAGCTCAATAAGGTTAATTTATTTATTCTTAGCAGGAGTGGCATCCACTTCCTAAACAACATGCCTCTGGAAACTCCATGAACTTTGAAAAATGTCAATAGCTGTAGAGGGACTTCAGGCCTTTGTTCATAGGGTTGCTATAAGTCATGCTCAACTCAAAGGCAATCAACAATAACAACGACAACAACCATATATACGGTGATGATATTTTGAAAATGTTTGACATAACTAAATATATATCTACTTCCACATTCAAATTTGGCCAACTAAATCCAAAGAGTCTTATTTCTGAATTTTCATCCCCATCTTAATCTATTTTTCTATTGATCTTGAGGGAAAATCCTGGAGACAAAATTCATTATTTTCACCTCTGAATTAGGTGATAAAATAAATAAGCAGGAATAGGGATGATTAGAATGAAATTATTTTGTTTTCTTCCTCTAAATATTTATGTTGAGAAGGCATGAGTTTTGAAATAATAACACTGCTTTTATTGTTGTTGTTTGTGGTCAAGTCAGAACCAACCAATAGCTGGCCCTTCAGTGGGTTTTCAGAGACGGTATATCGCACGGGAAGAGATTGTCCATCCTTTTTCAGAAGAGCAGCTGGAGGATTTGTACTGTGTGCTTTTGAGGTTGCAGCACAGCTACCTAACACTAGGCCACCAATGTTGTACTTTCATGATGTAAGTTCATTTTATTAGATTTGGAGTTACAATCCTGAAGGCACATGGTTTGCGGCCACCAGCTACTCAATAGGAGAAGCATGAGCAATCTCTTTCTATGAGATTAATTGCCTTTGAAAACTGCTGAAGGATCAGCTATGGATCGGTTCCAACTTTATAGTACATAGCAACTATATCCACCAATATATCCACTAAAGGGGGGGGGAGAAATTTCCAGGAGAACATAGTGAATATTTATTATAATATTGAGAAATATGGTATCATTATATGAACAATGAAGATTGTTATGGCAGGCTAGATATATTCTCCTAAACACCATAATCATAGTTATCTAGTGCTTCTATAACAGAAATATAGGAAGGAGATAGCTCTGAGACATAGAAATTTGTTTTCTTAAAACTTGGGCTGCTAGAAGTCCAAATTTAGAGTAGTTGATTTTGTTGTTGTTGTTATGTACTGTCAAGTAGATGATGACTCATAATGACGCTATGTACAATAGTTCTATCCTGGGCCAATCCCACTGTCTCTGACACCTCCTCTCATTACTCCAGTTACCGTGTCAATCCATCTCATCTGGAATCTTCCTCTCCTGCGCTGCCCCCTAACCCTTCCAATCAAAATTTCATTCTCCAAGAGCTGGTTTCTACTGTATGTCCAAAGTATGTGATACAGAGGCTTAAAATCCTTGCCTCCAAGGCATAACTTGGCTTCACCTTTTCCAGGAAAACATGTTTGTTCTCTTGGCAGTCCAATACTCTTCTAACACCATGAGTCAAAGGCATTGGTTCTACTTTTGACTTCTTTGGTTATTGTCCAGCTCTTTGATTACTAACAGGTAATTGAGAAAACCATGGCCTGGGTTAGGCTCACTTTAGTCTCTAGACTGACGTCGTTGCTCTTTAGCACTCTGGAGAGGTCCCTGACAGCCTATGTTCCTAATGTGATCCATCTTATGATATCCTGACTGCTATTGTCAAGAGAATTGATTGCAGAAGCAAAGTAAGCTAAAATTGCTAACAACCTCAAATCTCGTCTTCATTTATCCTGGCACTGCCGATTGTCCCAGTGATGAGAATCTTTATTTTCTTATTCATATTTGTTTTTAACTCATATTGTAGACTACAGTCCTTGACCTTCTGCAGCAAATGTTTCAGAATCTCCTATGTTTCAGCAAGCAAGGTTGTGTCATCTGCATAGCACAGGTGTTGATGGGTCTTCCTCCAATCCTGATGCCACATTCCTCCTCATAAATTGAAAAAACCAATTACTGAAAAGCCTTTTCCATTTGTATCTTTCACTTTGTTTTGTCCTGTGTCGTTTCAATATCTGTGGACCTGGCTTTCCTTAGGAATCTCTGAGATTAATGACATCTCCTTCTATCCTCCCTAGTTATTGTCCAACTCTCTGATGCATAACAAGTGATTGCAAAGACCATGGCCTGTATCAGGCGCACCTTAGTCTCCAAAGAGACACCGTTGCTCTTGAGTACTTTAGAGAGGTCCCTAACAGCAGACTTTCTCATCACAATACTTTTCTTGATTTCCTGGCTGCTGGTGCCAAGAGCGTTGACTGTGGAGCTGAGCAAACTGAAGCTGTGAACAATCTCAATCTCTTCGCCATCCATTCTGATGCTACCAATTGGTCCAGTGGTGAGAATCTTTGTCTTCCTGACATTGAGCCTCAATCCATCCTGAAGGTTGCAGTCCATAACCCTCTGCAGAAAGTGTATGAGGTCCTCCTGAGTTTCAGCAAGCAGGGCTGTGTCATCTGCATAGCACAGATTGTTAATAGATCTTCCACCAGTCCTGATGCCACACTTCTCCTCATAGAGCCCAGCCTCTCAGATAATCTGCTCTGCATAAAGATTGAAAAGGTATGGAGATAGGACACATCCCTGGTGTACACCCTTCTCAATTTTGAACCATGCAGTGTTCTGACGACTGCCTCTTGGTTCAAGTATAGGTTTCGCATTAGCATGATTAAATGTTCTGGGATTCCCATTCTTCTCAGAGTCAACCACAGTTTGTTATGATCCACAGAGTCGCTTCAAAAATCAGAAAGGTGCACATCAAGGGTGCATCATACTTTTACAATCTGTTTTTGGAAGAGAATATTTTGGAACCTGGACTTTACGAGGTGGAATGTTGCATCAGAATTAGGAAAGATTCATCAACAACCTGATATGCAGATAACACAGCTTTGCTTGCTGAAACTGAGGAGGGCCAAAAGCATTTGCTGCAGAATTTGAAGGACTGCAGCCGTAAATATGAGTTGGAGCTCAACATCAAGAAAACAAAGATTCTTACCACAGGGCCAATTGGGAGCATCATGATACATAGAGAAGAGATTGAAATTGTTAATAGCTTCAGCTTGCTTTGCTCCACAATCAACACTCTTGGTACCAGCAGGCAGGGAATCAAAAGACAAATTGCACTAAGAAAGTCTGCTGCCAGGGACTTCTCCAGAATAAAGAATAGCAAAGATGATATAGACAGAGAAGATGTTGAGATTGTTAACAATTAAAGCTTGCTCAGATCCACAATCAGTAGTCTTGGTACCAGCGGTCAGAAAATTGATAGATGAATTGCAGTTAGGTAAATCAGCTGTTAGAATCCTCTCCAGGGTACTGTGAAGCAACACTGTCTGCCTAGAGACTAAGGTGTGCCTGATCCAGCCCATGGTCTTTGCAATTACTTGTTATGATAAATAAGGATGATAGAAGCAAAACCAATGTCTTTGAATTGTGGTGCTGAGAAGAGTATTGAATATGCCATGGACTGCCAAGAGAACAAAAAGTTCTGTCCTAGAGAGGATGAAATCAGGCTGTTCCTTGGAGGCAAGCATTTTCAAGCTCCAACACATATTCTTTGGGTACGTGGCCAAGAAAGAACAGAACTTAGAGAGGAATATCATGCTTGGAAAGGTGGAGGGACAGTGCAGTAGGGGAATACCCCAGATAAGATGAATTGATTCTGTAACTAGGATAATGAAAGTAGATGTTTCAGAGACAGTGAGATTAGTTCAGGATAGAGCAGAGTTCGGAGCTATTTTATACATAGGGTCACTATAAGTCACAGGTGACTCAAAGGAGCATCACAACAACAATAAAGATATAAAAATATGGTAGAGGGTTTTGAACTGTCAGGCCACAATTTTGCTTATTTGGTGGTCTTGGGTAACTAAAGAACTAGTTTTAATGTATCATATTTACGATTTCTCTCTCCTGCTTTCTTTCTTCCCCCCCCCGTCTTCTTGTCTTTCCTATTACAAGTACTGACCATGTGAGTTTGATTTTTTCCACTAATGGAATCTATTCAAGGATAGTGTAATTTTCCTAGGAACACTCTCAGAGAGACTTCTGATTCAATACCACCAGTCTGAAACTCCCAAGTTTGCAGTCTATGTGTATAAACATGTACCATGGGGAATTTCATTTCCACTCAGCTCTCTTGCTCATAACATCTGTAGTATGAAAGGTCAATAAATAAGGAATTGAAGTGAATATCCTTTTATTTTGAGTTTATCAAAATTTGTAAGAGCTTTCTGTGTAAAACACATGGAAAACATGATTGTGTGGATGCTGTCTACTTTTTAACACCGGGTGGAATTTAGCCTTTTGAAAATTTTTTAATGTCTTCCTTTACCATTAGGAAAGTTTCTTCATGGGAATCCAAGTTACTGTGCTTTGTTAATTAAATCATCACAATCTTTTATTTGGGAAAAAAACCCCAACAGAACAAAACATTGCATTAACCCTGTTGTCAATAACTAACAGTTATATCAAGATGGGGCTCAGAGAAAATAATTACTAGAGGAAATTTCTGAAGAAACTATTGAAAATCAATTGTAAATGCAATCTATTTATGTAAATAATGAGCTTACTCTATATAACCTTTTAGTCCAGATATATTACTAAACTCTTAACAACTGTGACTATTAAACCCATGAATGCATAGTACATGCTTTATTTCCATTACGTTGTTTACTTGGAGAAATGTGGAATCTGCTTTATAAAATTTAATATAAGTTATTTATGCAAGAAGTACAAAAGAATGAGCGATCCATTTGAAACAATTAAATAAAATCAGAGTGGTTTGTTAGCAAGTACAGCTCCAATACTTTGGAATCTGCAGAGGCCTCAGAGACAAAATAAGTGCTTTTCCTCTTGTGCTTACCATGCGTTAACAGCTTTATCAATCACCTCTATCTCCTTTATTTGTTTATTTTTAAGTCCCTAATTTATCCTATCTCAATAAAAAAAGTAAGTTTATGAACTTTTATTTGGTGCATTACTGTATAGTTTCTCCTCACCAAATAGCAGTTGTTTCAAATTGACTTACAGTTGGCCTTTATTCTCGCTATTAATACCACCTTGTCTTTTCCCTGGCTTCTTAAATTAAATGATACATTGCTTTCTCTCCATGTTGTAAAGAGAGAAATTTAGAATTGTGACTGTTGAAGATAAATATGAAAATGAGATTACAGAAATTTTCAAAGTTCATTTATAGACGTCATTTGGTAGTAAACTGGGCAGGAAGAATAAAAAAAATATGAACTCAATGTGTGTGTTTGTTTTTTTTTTAAATGTGTTTTTAAAGGGTGATTTATTTAGGATAGTCGAAGGAAGCACTGCAAAATAATAGCTAACTATATGAAAATAATATTAAGAGTAGCTAGTGAAATGTGCTCTGTAATATTCGTTAAATAAAGTAGAAGCTAATTGGATTATCATAATTTGACCCCCGTTGTATTCTTTTTTGAATAACATCGGGGAAGAGAAGTTATACACCTAACCTATCACTAAAGTCTAAAATGTGCTGCAAACACTGTGGAGAGAAGAGGAATAGGAAATAATCTTTCCTTTTGGTTCATTTGATCCTATACGGCTAATTACTATGCTAGAGAAAAAGAAGAAATGTTCTTTATTTCCTGTGACCAAAAGGAATGAGAATCTATTACTGGGGATTAGAGAGGTAAACTGTATTATAATCCCCTCCAGATTAATTTAGATATTGTGACTTTTAAAGTATTTTGATAGGCATGGAGGAAGATCCTTAATTCTAATCTTGGGCCCTTATAGGAGACAAAGTAATAAGCAAAATTCTCTCTGGGCAGATATATGTTTATTATATATCTTTTGACTTTTAAAATTAATTGGTTCTTTAAAAAAAATTAATTGGGTCTTCAAGGATGACATTGCATATATTTCCTTACCAGAGACATTTAAAGGGATGATTTAAACATAACTTAAATTTACACAATGCCTTCACAAATTAACAAATAACCCTGTGGAATAGTGACTGTGAATGGGAAAATATTATCTTCCTATAAATAACAGTTAAAATTTATGTAGCTAAAAGAAATAGGTTAACATAGAGGAGAAAAAAATCAGGAATCTTCATGTTCTATTGAGCCTGTGGCCTGATGTTAAAAGCTCTTCCTTTTTGTTGATGGTATCTTCCTTGATAATCTTCCAAGAAATCTGGAGAACAACCACTTGGCCGACTGACTGGAAGGGATCTATATTTCTTCCCATTCCAAAGAAAGGTGACCCAACTGAGTGTGGAAACTACAGAACAGTGTCATTGATTTCATATGCAAGCAATATTCTACTGAAGAGTATCCAAAACTGATTGGAACAGCACATCAGCAGAAAATTGCCGGAAGTCCAGGCGGGGTTTAGAAGGGGTCCTGGTATTAGGGATATTGTTGCTGATGTTAGATGGGTCTTGGCTGAAAGCAGAGAATGTTAGATGGGTCTTGGCTGAAAGCAGAGAATACCAGAAGAATGCCCATCTGTGTTTCATTGATTATGCAAAGGCGTTTGACTGTGTGGATCATAACAAATTGTGGCTGAC
>NW_006399857.1:9653077-9654320 GCF_000299155.1 Elephantulus edwardii
AATATGCACCAACAACCAGAGCCAAAGAAGAAAAAATAGATGATTTCTACCAACTCTTACAGTCAGAAATAGATCGAACATGCAGTCAAGATGCATTGATAATAATGGGCGACTGGAACGCAAAAGTTGGGAACAGGGAAGAAGAATGAGTAGTTGGAAAACATGGACTTGGTGACAGAAATGAAGCTGGAGATAGAATGATTGAATTTTGCACAATGACTTATTCAATGCAAATACGCTTTTTAAGAGACATAAATGCAGGTTATACACATGGATTTCACCTGATGGTATGCATAGTAATCGGATAGATTACAACTGTGCAAAAAACTGCTGGAGAAGCTCAATATCAGCTGTGAAAACTAGGCCAGGAGCTGACTGTGGAACAGACCACCAACTACTCATATGCAATTTCAAGCTGAAGCTGAGAAAAATTAAACTGAATCCACAGCAGCCAAAATATGACTTTAATTTCATACCACCTGAACTTCAGAATCATCTCAGGAACAAGTTTGAGGCTTGAACACTGATGAGCGAAGACCAGATGAGTTGTGGGAGGATGTTAAATGTATCATCTAAGAAGATTGCAAACGGACATTACAAAGACAGAAGAGGAAGAAAAGATCAAAATGGATGTCAGAAGAAACTCTGAAGATTGCACTGGGACGTAGAGAAGCCAAAGCACAAGGAAGAATTCAAGACACTAAAGAGCTGAACAGAAGATTTCAAAAGGCAGCTCAGAATGACAAAGCAAAATATTACAATGAAATGTGCAAGGAACTAGAGTCGGAAAGTCAAAATGGCTGAACAAAGTAAAACCTCGAGTTGCTACAATAAAGGATGCTTTAGGCAGAATGTTAAATGATCCGGGAGGTATCAAATGAAGAGGGAAGGAATATACTGAGTCATTGTACCGAAAGGAATTCGCAGATACAGAAGAATTTGATGAAATAACATTTGAGCAAGAGCTTATGGTGATGAAGGCAGAAGTTCAAGCTGCTTTGAAGGAAATACCAAAAAATAAGGCTCCCGGAATATATGGTATACCAATTGACATATTTCAGCTAACAGGTGCTGCTGTGGATGTGCTCACCAAGCTGTGCCAAGAAATCGGGAGAACAACCACTTGGCCAACTGACTGGAAGATATCTATATTTGTTCCCATTCCAAACAAGGGTGACCCAACTGAGTGTGGAAACTACAGAACAGTATCACTGATTTCACATGCAAGCAAGATTCTACTGAA